>NC_090934.1:362059068-362395936 GCF_040938575.1 Ambystoma mexicanum
ACCAGCCCCAGGCACATCATTTACCTGTGCTACCCACAGCGGGTAGTGCCCAATGTTTCAAGCAGCCCTCCTGTGCCACATAATTTAAAAAAGGGTCCACCTTGACTCCGTGGGCCACACACCTGACAGACATGGCCTAGGTTGATTAATATTGTGGGGGCCCCCTCGCTGTTGCAGACAACCTCGAGCTGCATCTGACAAACAAAGCCCAGCCCACTTAAAATAAGGGACTCACCCTAGGCTGTTGCTACCTACTGGTCTGCTCCTAGCATAAGCAGCCCAGTCATGTAGAATATTTTGGGGGCCTTTGCATATTGTTACTGATGCTGCCTACTGTCTGTAAATCAGAACTTCTTGCCGGAACCACCTCAAGAGCGTCAAGACCAAAAAGAACATCAAGAAAGAGCAGCAGTAAAGACATTGAGACAACCCTTGCCAGGCTGTCGCTGAAGTAAGATGTTTAATACACAGTTTTTGTACAGTGCACTGTATCTACTTTTTAAGTTTTCTTATATATTGTCTTGTGATTTCCCCCTTTTTTTTTAACAAATCTCTCAAGCAACGTGCTGGTGTACCGGAAGAGAAAAATATATGTGAGCATATATAAACTAAAATAACCCCACACCAACATTCCTTTGTCTGCCTTTCCTTTTGTGTGCCAGTTACTTTAAACCAGTGTATTTTTTCCTTAGTGGTATTTGGGGGAAATGCTACTTTAATCTTTCCTCCTTTCCCCCATGTCACATTGGAGCTCACTGGGGTGATCTTGGACCTAGGCAAGTGGGACTGGAGACAGGTAAGAGGCGGTTCAAGTATTCAGTAAAGGTATATAATACCCTGTTCTACATTCTCTGAGCGCACTGCAGAGATCGCCTTTTGTGTGTCTATGCTCTACCTATCCTACCTCCTTACCTACTTTGATTCCTGGTGTAGTCTACAGTTTGCCAGTGTAAGTTTCAGTTTGTTTCCAGTCAATCAATTTTTAACCATATTTTAAAAACACTATTCAGCTCCCCTCCAACCACCCACCCCCTCCTGTGCCAGGAGTGGACCATTTCTTGTCCAAATCAGAAAGTCCATTAGTTTCATAGTAAGTTCAATATTCCGGTTTTGTGTGGGCACCACAGGAGCATATAGTCACTTCGTAAGTATGACAGAACGTGTCCCCATTCTTGGTTGAAGAGCTCTTGATTCCCCTAAATTTGATACATCACCTATTCCATTGAGACAAAGCTCCAAACATACCGTCACCAGTCCTGGGTCATGAGGCCTGTCTGCTGTTTCCAGTGTTGTGCGACAGCCAGCCATGCCACTATTAAAAGGGTCATGAATCCCTGTTTCTGTGCTTTGGTGTGTGTTTTCGACTCTGGTTCCCACATTCCACATATCCAAACCCTTTTCCCCATTTGCTCCATCCCCTGGACCATCTTTTGCATGTGTCGTTTGCATGTGATGTGGATGGGAACATTGTATGAAGCCGTTCGGGTGTGTAGTGCCACTGTAAGAGCATGTTAATCCACATCTCCCGCACCTGAATGGCCTGCGTCAGCTTCTAGGTAGCTGCTCATAGATATTCCCACTGTTTACCTCTAATGACCTCCCCCAAGGTCCTTTCCCACTTTTTCATATAATTCCATAGAAATACTTCCCCAATGTCATTTAAGAATCTGTAAATGTTTGATACCAATTTTCTTGAGCCCATGTGGGTCAATGATTTGCTGATTTTGATTTTGCATTTATATAGCGCTACAAACCCTTGGGCATCTGAGCGCTGCTTATTATTACCCACGGTGTGTGGTGCTCATTTATCAACCTCGGAAGGATGAAAGGCTGAGTTTGGCCCTGCCGGGATTCAAACCTGCATCGGTAGGCTCTGCACAGATGTGAAAGCTAGCGCTCTACTTGCTTTGCTATCGGACCTATCCATTTATTAATGCAGGCTTTGAATAGGGATTTGCATATTTTGTCATAATCATTTTGATATCTGACAGACAGGTACCATCCTCATGGATCGGCTTCAGGTAGCCAGCTGGGCTGAGGATGAGGAGATTAAGCATGATCATTGATTTATCATTGGTGATAATCCTTGGAGCACACTTCTACATCAGTTGGTCACGTTAATGCACCTCACCGGCCTGGGTAAAGCCCCTGGCCTAGACAGGACCAGTATCTTAGTTTGCTACAGGGCTAAGGACGTTGATCTGCGACATATTGCCCCTTAGCATCCATGGAGGAAACCCCTTTGCCATATCCTCTCTGGGCGTTGATCTAATGGACATGGATGCAGGCTAGTGCACCAGTCACACCACCTACAACTAGCCCAAATCCTGCCTTTCCCAGCACTGCCCTGGTTCATCTTTCAGTGTCCAGTGTGGGTGCCATCATAGATGCGTCCATAAGCACCCCTATTTTACCAGGGTTAGAGCATGTGCCAGTGCTACAACAGAGGATAGAGACATTAAACTGATTGCTTCCTCCATGATGGATGCCTTCAACAATGTGTTTCATGAGGCCATTGTGACACCATCCGAGCATGGCCAATGTATCCATCTCAGACCCGCAGGATGAACTAGGGAGAAACAAACCACTAGGGCTGAAGAAGAATACCAACTTTGGACAGACCTGAGAAACCAGATGATACACGACTGGAGAGCTCCAGACCAGGAGAAGACGGTTTGTGTCATTGAGAATCAGTGCAGAATAATCCAGGCACTCTGTGCCATTCATCCAGACCCCACAGCGACGGGCATCATCTACGTGCTAGGTGTAGTGTTTGGAACCACCTAGTCCATTGCAGGGCAGATGGTCAAATACTGCACCAACTGCCGATTCTACAGCTGGCTTTCCAACAGAAGGGGATTGAGCTGGTCAGGCTGAAACAGGTTATGCGAGGAGCCAAATCGCTGCTGCTGATGCTTCTGCAGCTATGACTTCGAGAACGGACCCAAAAACCACCAGTATTTGATGAACTGGTCTGAGAGGTGCAAACTCTGAAAGGCAAGATGGAGGACACAGTGTACAGTCTGCACAGTCAACTGGTGTCTCTGTACACTGTCCCGGAGTATGACCTGTGACATCAAGTGGAGGAGTTGCACCAACCATCCAGGCAATGCAGCTGCATTTAGTGGTGTCCAGGCCACCACGGCACAGAAGAGGATCTACACCACCATTCTGAGAGAGAGAACGCCAGCTCTTCTGGTATGTGCAAGAGCCACGGCAGCCACAAGTGAACGCAGTGCACCGCACCACTCCAGCCATGGATGTTCTGCCACAGGTGTGGACAGGAGGGCCACACCTTCCATGTGTGCATTAACCCACTGGAATATATCAAGTCATAGCAAGGTTCCAGTCCTTGAACACTCCAACACACATAATAGTGGGAAACGCCAGCAAGGATCAGGAAGCAGAGAACCCATATACTCAAATCTACTACGCTCCAACCGAGTAGATTCAACCAACAACTCTGCACGACCAGCCGAGCCCAAGGGCAGCAGTGACACCACTGGTGGGCAAGTCATTTGAGAACCAGTATCGGGTGGATGCTGGTTCCCAGATGATTTGTCCTCTGGTGGTGTCACTGCACCCTTGGGTCCGTATTGTGGCACAGACCGGCTAGTACACCTGAGAGGAAGATCACCTGTAGTCAAACTACAAGCGAGCGCAGCACCTGAACATAATAGGCAATACCTGATGGGTGCATAGGATCACCAGCCATCATAACAATTCCCATCACTGGACAATAGGGACAATCGCTTCTGGGAAGTGGCGCACAGGTGACAATCGTCTATTAGCCATTCTATAGAAAACACCTGGTGCATATCCCAGTGGAGCCCATGGCTGAACTGAACCTTTTGGCATAGAAGACAACCCATGCCAATTTCCGGGGTTCATCCAGGCCAGACTGCAGATTCCACATGATGCAGCAGGAGTCAGCACTTGTATCGACACCCTGGTGTCAGGGATGGCACTCTATTAAGAGTGGCACAGGACACCCAGAAAGGGTTTGGGTGGTTGTGCCAAATAAAGTGGACAGATAAGAACACACACAGCGGAAAGGAAAGAGAACGAAGAGTAGGCAAGAGTAGCAAGGGAAAAGATACAGATTGAATACCCTCTTGGGGTGTATGCAGATATAGGAAAAGAGTATTCCACGAACCTTGGAAATACTCTAGCCTTCTGCTCAGTTTGCTATAACAGAGGCCCACGCTGTTTGCTCATGACTTGGAACAACAGCTATGGGTGTCTGTAATGTAGAAACGAGACAAGGGAAGGGGCAGAGGTTGACTGATGGGAACCAACAGACAAGCTCTGTACAAAAGGGTCTACAAACAGTACAAGAGAAGATACTACAGACAAATCCAGGAAAGGAGGTGATAGCCAACTAGCAGAAGGAAAGGAAGGGAAAGTCGTGTAACAGGATAGGATAGCAGAGGACAGTAAGGAACAAGGTTGAGAGCTCAGAGGAGCAGGAAAGCAATGAGTAAGCCCACAGGAGTAGGACTGTAAGGTAGAAAGCCCAGAGAAAAAGGGCTTAGGGCAGCAGAGTAAAGAAGGCTGCACGGCAAGGATCCCATAAGGGACGGGCAGCAAGGTGTGAACTCTGAGGGACACGGCCGCCGAACGTAGAAGGTAGCAGAGGACTGTAGAGGGCTGCTAGGCCGAGAACCCAGCGGAAAAGGTAGGTAGTAGGCAGCGGAGCGTGATAAGCTGCAAAGTAGGAAGGCCCAGAGGACAAGGGCTGTAGGTAGCCAGAGTGAGGTAGGCTGCAGAGCAGGGAGCCCAGAGGACAAGGGCTAAGGCAGCCGGAGTGAGGCAGGCTGCAGAGCAGGGAGCCCAGAGGACAAGGGCTGAGGCTGGAAAGCAGCAGAGCGTGATCAGCTGCAATGTAGAGAGCCCGCGTGGCAAGGGCGGAGGCTGGAAGGCAGCAGAGCCTGATCGGCTGCAATGTGGAGAGCCCGGCAGGGCAAGGGCGGAGGCTGGAAGGCAGCAGAGCGTGATCGGCTGCAATGTGGAGAGCCTGGCAGAGCAAGGGCGGAGGCTGGAAGGCAGCAGAGCGTGATCGGCTGCAATGTGGAGAGCCCGGCAGGGCAAGGGCGGAGGCTGGAAGGCAGCAGAGCGTGATCAGCTGCAGTGTGGAGAGCCCAGAGGAGCAGGGCTGTGAGGCAGGGAGCCTGGAAGGCTATGGCTGGAGGCAGCAGGGTGGAGCAAGCAACAAGGCAGGGTCCCAGCAGGAGTGAAGGTAAACAGCATACAAGATCCGTAGGAAGACGCAAAAGGTGGAGGAAGGACTCTCAGATGCAAGAGGCTGAGCCACTGCAGGCAGCAGCCTTCATACTGCCTAGCCCAGCACAGAGGCAGGCTAATTGGTTGCACCTGGCTAAGCACACCTGCAGGCAATCGGCCCCCTCCCTTTCTGTTCCTGGGCTGGTGGAAGCAGGGCAAGTCCCTAGGGCTTCTGGGGGGTGTAGTTCCTTTGATAACCAATAGGAACAGCCAGGAATCGATGCTTGTAGCCAGGTGCATTGTGGTATACGTAGTTTGTTGGAAAAAATAATAAAGCACCAAAGTCTCGCAAATGGGAAATAAAGTTCCCAAAGTAAATATAGATGGATCCAAGAGTCTGTTGTAAATAAATGATAAACAAATAGTCCATATTGAGCGTAAATGGATGCGCCCGTGGCGCAGGCATGACAGTATGCCCCTCTCCAGACCCCTCTCCAGGCCCCTCTCCAGGCTCCCCGAAGACCGACCTACAGGAAGAATGTCTGTCACACCGTACAAGAGTCTTAATCCAAAAAGGCACATCATGAAGCACCAGAAACGGGTTGCAAGGTGAGAGTCTTGAATGACGGAGACAGTACCAATGTTTTGAACTTTTGATGTAGAAATCAGAATAGACGAAGTCTTTGGAACACAGACCCCAACTGTGTGTGCATGAAGAGAGAAACTGCGAAAAACTTCTGCAGGCTCCATGATAGATTTTGCATTGACGGGCAACAGTATGGTGCTGGAAAGTGGAGCCATAGATACAGCAGAGTTGGTAGCTTTAGGAAGGTTTTCCAAGACATCCGGAGCAGCAATGACAACGTTAGGGTTAGCCGCAGAAAGTTCAGGAGTCACAGCGGCGGTTTTCCCATGATTAGTAGACAGTTCAGAGGTTACAGCAGCAGTGAGATCTTGAATGGCTGTAGAGAGTATCAAGGCTGGGGGTGTGTGGGTGTCATGAGAGAACCAGCGGGCTGGAACGCACCTGAGACTGGTAGAGTAGAGTCTGGCAGTCTTAGTGCTATAGATACACCAGCAGGAACAACTGGAACAGTAGTCTTAACAGGGAAACCCTTCGCTGACTTTGCAACAGTTAGCATGGCAGATGTAGGATCCGGAAGAGAAGGTGCTGAGGGATCAGGTTGTGTAGCAGAGGATTCTGCTGCAGCGAGCACAGCTGCGAAGGAAGTAGAAATCTGGGCATCGGGAGCATCAGAATTAGCAGTAGCTTCAGGAATCACAGTAGCTATCGCAACCTCAAGATTTGCAGCAGGGACTTGAGGAGTCTCAAATGTGGCAGGGAGTTTAGGAACCACAGCAGCAGGAAGATCATGAATTGCAGTTGGAAGTTCGGGTGCTGTAGCAGCTACAGACAGTTCAGGTGTTGCAACTACTGGTAGATCGGGTACCACAACCACTGGCGATTCAGGGGGTATCGAAGAAACTGAAGATGTTGATTGCTCAAGAGTGTTGTCTGATAGCACAGCCACACTTTGGCAAGCCCCGCTTGCCAACTCAGCATGCTCAGTGTGAACTGCGCCAGTCTCCTCAGCTGACGTTGTCATTTCAGAAGCGGTTGTAAGTGTGAGTACTGGACAATAGGCAAGGGTGAGGGCGGAACCATCCTTTGACTCAGAGGGATTTCCAATCAGAAGACCACCCTTGTTTTGTGGTGTAATGGCTGTGTGAGTGATTTGACCCACCGGAGGAGTTAATTCTTTTCTGTCAGTACAACAACCTGAGTTTCTGTGGCTGGAAGGTGAAAGAGCTGTGTCAGTCTTTAGAAGGGATACATATGCTATATTTAGGTCTTCCATCTGCTTGGTATAAGTCTGTATACCTTTCTGCGTGGCAATTCCAGGCCTTATCATGTCGATCTCTAAAGATAAGATGTCAGGTGTTGGACATAGTGTCAGATGGTCTGGTGACTTGTGTCCCTTCATAAGATTGTTATAATGCAAATAAACAAAGTCATCATAGAGGTCTTCGGTCTTTTTTTTAAGGCGTAGGAGTTGTTCGTGTAGCAGGTAAGTATCATTAGTTTGATCTAAAGCTTCAGAAGCTGGTGTGGCAGAAAATTCGGTTGTAGCAATGGGAAGACTGACCTTAGGGTTATTGTGGTTAGTAGATACTGTGGAAGCATTAAGACAACCAATGGTTAGTATAGGTCTTTTGTACCCAGGACCAGATGCACAAACCTCAGGATAATGACTGCCTTGTCCGGTCAAATAAGGGTTTCCAGCATTCTGGGGAGCTTGCCAAGCTGATCTTGCGCATATCACTCTGGCAACAGCGTATTCTGGTTTAGAGTCTCCCACAATGAGTGCTATATCCTTGTCTGTTGCGGTGTTAGAAGGCTTGTCAGAAGACACAGGAGTGTTTTTCACTGTTTGGTTTAACAAGATCTGTAAGAATTCATTATCTTGCTGTAACTCTGCAACAGATGAGGACTGCGGGTCATAGTCGCAAATGTCATAATAATTGTACATGGAAGAAGGGTCAGCAAGCCAGTGAGTATTGTACCGTGCTTGTAAATCTTTGTTTACTAAGGCGAGACTGTCCTTTAGACTAAGGTTCTTGTTTGCTGTCTTTAGGGAAACCATAGGTTTATGCAAAGGTTTCTTAACCCGAAAGGAAAGCATCTTTGTTCTGTGTGTGCCTTTCCGGCCTATGGAACAAGAAATTTTTTGCTCTTGCATTCTGTCAGGGATGGCACTCTATTAAGAGTGGCACAGGACACCCAGAAAGGGTTTGGGTGGTTGTGCCAAATAAAGTGGACAGATAAGAACACACACAGCGAAAGAAAAGAGAACGAAGAGTAGGCAAGAGTAGCAAGGGAAAAGATACAGATTGAATACCCTCTTGGGGTGTATGCAGATATAGGAAAAGAGTATTCCACGAACCTTGGAAATACTCTAGCCTTCTGCTCAGTTTGCTATAACAGAGGCCCACGCTGTTTGCTCATGACTTGGAACAACAGCTATGGGTGTCTGTAATGTAGAAACGAGACAAGGGAAGTGGCAGAGGTTGACTGATGGGAACCGACAGACAAGCTCTGTACAAAAGGGTCTACAAACAGTACAAGAGAAGATACTACAGACAAATCCAGGAAAGGAGGTGATAGCCAACTAGCAGAAGGAAAGGAAGGGAAAGTCGTGTAACAGGATAGGATAGCAGAGGACAGTAAGGAACAAGGTTGAGAGCTCAGAGGAGCAGGAAAGCAATGAGTAAGCCCACAGGAGTAGGACTGTAAGGTAGAAAGCCCAGAGAAAAAGGGCTTAGGGCAGCAGAGTAAAGCAGGCTGCACGGCAAGGATCCCATAAGGGCCGGGCAGCAAGGAGTGAACCCTGAGGGACAGGGCCGCTGAACGTAGAAGGTAGCAGAGGACTGTAGAGGGCTGCTAGGCCGAGAACCCAGCGGAAAAGGTAGGTAGTAGGCAGCGGAGCGTGATAAGCTGCAACGTAGGAAGGCCCAGAGGACAAGGGCTGTAGGTAGCCAGAGTGAGGTAGGCTGCAGAGCAGGGAGCCCAGAGGACAAGGGCTAAGGCAGCCGGAGTGAGGCAGGCTGCAGAGCAGGGAGCCCAGAGGACAAGGGCTGAGGCTGGAAAGCAGCAGAGCGTGATCAGCTGCAATGTAGAGAGCCCGCGTGGCAAGGGCGGAGGCTGGAAGGCAGCAGAGCGTGATCGGCTGCAATGTGGAGAGCCCGGCAGGGCAAGGGCGGAGGCTGGAAGGCAGCAGAGCGTGATCGGCTGCAATGTGGAGAGCCTGGCAGAGCAAGGGCGGAGGCTGGAAGGCAGCAGAGCGTGATCGGCTGCAATGTGGAGAGCCCGGCAGGGCAAGGGCGGAGGCTGGAAGGCCGCAGAGCGTGATCAGCTGCAGTGTGGAGAGCCCAGAGGAGCAGGGCTGTGAGGCAGGGAGCCTGGAAGGCTATGGCTGGAGGCAGCAGGGTGGAGCAAGCAACAAGGCAGGGTCCCAGCAGGAGTGAAGGTAAACAGCATACAAGATCCGTAGGAAGACGCAAAAGGTGGAGGAAGGACTCTCAGATGCAAGAGGCTGAGCCACTGCAGGCAGCAGCCTTTATACTGCCTAGCCCAGCACAGAGGCAGGCTAATTGGTTCCACCTGGCTAAGCACACCTGCAGGCAATCGGCCACCTCCCTTTCTGTTCCTGGGCCTGTGGAAGCAGGGCAAGTCCCTAGGGCTTCTGGGGGGTGTAGTTCCTTTGATAACCAATAGGAACAGCCAGGAATCGATGCTTGTAGCCAGGTGCATTGTGGTATACGTAGTTTGTTGGAAAAAATAATAAAGCACCAAAGTCTCGCAAATGGGAAATAAAGTTCCCAAAGAAAATATAGATGGATCCAAGAGTCTGTTGTAAATAAATGATAAACAAATAGTCCATATTGAGCGTAAATGGATGCACCTGTGGCGCAGGCATGACACCTGGCTCTGGTCTGCAGAAGTCAGAGTGAAGATCCTGCAACATTGGTGGAATTTGGAACTAATTCATTATGTTTGACGCGCTGGAGGGAGATGGCTGGACCACGATATGCCAGTATATTATCCCTGCACCCGTGTGCCATCAGTAATACTTGCAGAGAGATATTGTTATGCTCACCTGGTCTCTGCAGAGGCGTTGGGGCACGGTTGCAGCCTTCCCGGGGTGAGGTAGCTCGGGTCTGACTTCGCCCTCTGCGCTTATGTGGTGACTGGTGGTAATAGGTGATGTTGCTTGGGACTGCTCCTGCGTGGAGAATAGGGGCGTGAGTATGCCAGCTTGTGCGCCTTATCCCCTTCCAGACCCCTTTTCCCAAACCGTGGTACCCGTGGGATGCGCTGTCCCTGGAAAGCTCACCTGTTGATTAGTTTTGGCGAGCACGCCATCCTGCTGCTTCTAGCAGGGAAGCTTGTATGATCTGGACTGAGTTCCTTCACTGGTCCCCTGCATGTGGTAGTCCAGTCCTGCTGCGACTAAGCCACTATACTTCAGGTAAGTCTTCCTGTTTGCCTTTGTCTTTCCTCATCTGTTTTTGTTGTATTGTAAAGTTCCTTGCCTTGTATTGCTGTCCGTTCCACTTTTGATGTTTTCTCTTTTGTCTTTCTTCCCTTGTAGGGAATGTTGCCGGCCCTGAAGAAGCTGTGGAGCTTGAGGCAGCAGCCGGAGGGAATGAGGAACAAAGCTGCAGCGGTACAGTAGCTGGTAAATTGTTAACTAGGGGGCGTGCAGGGTTCAAATACGGTGCAGCTCTAGGATGGACGGTCTAACCTTTTCTTTCTTCTTCTTCACAGGTTCCAAGTTCGTGGATGCGGAGTGCAGTGCTGCGGCATCAGGATCAAGATCACTGGATGTCAGGAGATGAGTCTGCAGATGAAGCGATGAAGCACTGGTTTCCTGGAGGTGAGTATGCAGGAAAATGACTGGTTTCAAAGGTAAGTAAACTGGTTAAAGTGACGGTGAGCATCACGTTGCATGCCAGTGCACAGTATCGCGAAGCACCGGCCTTACGGATGGAGCAGCTTATATAGCTGAGCTTCTGAAGCCACGCCCACCAGGTTCAACCCTCCTGCCACACCCTGCCACACCCGATGAGTCAGTACATGAAGACCAGGACTAGGGAGCCACACCGGATGAGTCAGCACATGAGGATGTTCCCTGGAATAAAGGCTTTCAGCTCCTGGAAAGTTCTTGTAAAATAAAAGCGCTCCTGCACTGAAATAAAGTAAAAGTACTCCTGCACTGAAATAAAGTGTTCCTGCTCACATCTCTATATGAGCCTGGCGCTAAAGGCATCAGGACTGAGTCCATCCAGGGCCCCTGTGTTTATGGGTCCCACAGGGAAATAAGTGAGTCAAGTGACCCATTGCCCCATCACTAGATGGTGTGGTTTTTGTGTTCTAGGGCCTTTGCC
This sequence comes from Ambystoma mexicanum, assembly GCF_040938575.1. Classification (NCBI taxonomy): domain Eukaryota; kingdom Metazoa; phylum Chordata; class Amphibia; order Caudata; family Ambystomatidae; genus Ambystoma; species Ambystoma mexicanum. The sequence continues at coordinate 362,070,241 of NC_090934.1, forward strand.
ATAACAGAGATCCAGTCCAAAGCTCCATTTAATGGACCCATTGGAGATGTTGGCACTACCTGGTTTGGACAGATCACAATCCCGTCACAAACCACAGTGATGGTTCTTGGCAGAGTGTGACTCAGTGGGTAGCAACGGCCAAGACATTTGGTGATGCAAGCACTAGAAAGTCGGGAGCTCCCAGGGGGTTTACTTGTACTGCAGACCCTGGTTACAACAGGTGGAACACAGCTGAAGATCATGAAGGTACCGGTCATTAATGTGACCAATATGACCGTCCGCTTACCAGGATGCACCATCATGACACAGTTCCGCCTGATCACTTCTGTAGCCCCAGGGAGTGTTGCCACTGGCCCATCCGAGACAGCATTGGATCGGAAGACCTTGGACTTTGAAGACTCCCCGATCTCAGAGAGGAACAAGAACCACTTGAGTTAGCAACTTGTCCTGTGTGCCGAGGCAGTAGTCACAAGCCCTATGGACATCGGCAAGGTCATTGATGTGAAAACCAGATCTGTGTGTCTGATGACACTCCCTTCAGGGGCAGGCGCAACATCTGGCCCCAGGAGACATAGAGGATGTATGCAGTTATCTGGATGATCTTCTGCTAGCAGGGATTATCCAGGAGTACAGGAGCCCCTACGCTTCTTCCATTGTCGTCACTCAGAAGAAGAATGAGGGTGTTGGATGTGCATTGGCTACTGTCAACTTAACAGCCGCACTATTCTGGACCAGTACACCACACCACAGGTTGGACTGCCTGACTGGGAGTAAGTGTGTTTCGGTGCTGTACTTGCAGAGTGGCTTTTAACAGAACCTGATACATCTGGCGGATCATTAACAGTTGGCTTTCATCTGTCTGTTAGGATTTTACAAGTTTGTCAGGATGACTCAGAAGATCTCTGGTGTGTCAGAGACTTTGCAGCACCTCCCTAAAAAAGACTGACAGAGACATGAACCTCCCAAGAGTACTTGTGTATCTGGATGACATCATTGTGCTTGGGAGGACCATTGAAGAACACAACAGGAGGCTCATGAAGGTGCTGCATCGCCTGCGGGAACAAGAGCTAAAGGTCAGTGTGGACAAGTGCCAGTTTTGCCTGATGAGCATCAAGTACATGGTACACATATTATCCGCAGACAGCCTTGCCGTGTATCTGGCAAAGATGGACACCCTCTTCACCCTCAGAGTTTCCTGGAATTCTGTAACTCATACAAGAAGTTCATCGTGGGATATGCCAAAATCGCCTGACCACTTGTAGACCTCGCCAAAAGATACCCACCTACCGAGAGGAACCAGAGGAACCAGAGGAATAACGTTAAATCTGCGGACATTTTATTCCATCCACAGGAGCCCTTTGATATGATATGATAGGTTATTTATAACATGATTAATATCCAGAGGTTTCTAAGCGCCGACCCGGGGATCGAACCTGTGTTGCTGCATGTCGTCTTGCTTCCAAGGTGAGCACGTTGCCCCAGAGCTATCCTTCTCAGACAATGAACTGACCAAAACCATCCTTTGAGGAGCTCAAGCGGACCCTCACCACAGCACCAGTCCTCGGCTATGCGGATCCGCAGTTGCCTTACATCCTGCATGCGGATGCAAGTCTAAAGGGATTCAGAGCTGTTCTCTAACAGGAGACCAACAGTGAGATGAGACTGGTCACTTTCACCAGCTGAGGACTACACGTGGTGAAGAAGTACTACCCAGTCCACAATTTGGAATTTCTGTGATTGAAGTGGGCCATTACAGAGAAGTCCCAGTCTTACCTCTATGGTGCAACCTTCATGGTTATAGTGAAGATGGAATTCAACCCCCTTATGTATGCGTTGAAGTTAGCAAAGTTGGATGCTATTTGACATGGATGGCTCACTGCACGGTCCACATACAATTTTGGTTTACAATGCAGACATGGGCACACTAACATCGATGCTGATGCCCTCTCTCAGAGGCCTCATGCTTGTTGGATGATACAGCTAGATCCACCTCATGGAAGGAGTTGTCTTCAGCAGGCATTATAGCTATCTGCCAGGCTGCAAGTTAGCAGGAGCTATACAGAGGCAGGAGCATTGATTGTTTGGGATCCTCAGCTGAGGCGGCACCCCCATCTACTGCAACATCCCCAGTCTGGAGTCTGACCTGAGATGAGATCCATATGTCACAGCTAGCGGATCCTGGCATTGCTCTGCTCCTGTTATGCTCACCTTGTCTCTGCAGGGGCGTTGGGCACTGGGCCTCTTCGCTCAGATGGACCGTCTTCTCTGGATTCCCTTCCCTGCCCTGGTAGCTCTGGATAACCTCCCTGGGAACTGTTCCTAGGAAATAGGGAAAGGATGATGAGTTGTGGGCAAATCTAGGGTTGTGACACCCTCTCCAGCCCCCACAAGTTCATACCCCTTTATGGATGGTTGGGACGGATGGCTCACCTGATATGTCGTAAAGATGAACTCTCTTTCCTGCTGTTCATGCAGGGGCGCTATTCTTCGTTGGACCAGTTATCTCACTCGTCGTTGATGATGACTGCCCTGGCCAGCTGTGGCTTAGTCCTGTCGGTTTCTGCTTCTTTTCTTTAGCAGTTTTGTTGATTGCCCTTGTACTTTTATTCTCCTAGTCTTCTTTCGTGTTGTTTGTTGTGATTGGCTATTGTTCGTGTGTTAATATTGTCTTTCTTTCCTTCCCTAGGTGTTGCTGCGACTTTGAGATCGCTGTGCAGTATGCAGGAGGTCATTGCGATGAAGAGGAGTGACACCGCAGTAGGCAGATGATGGAGTTGTGGTATGCAGAAGACACGAGTACAGGTATGTAGAGCTGCACGCATGTGCGCAAGTGGTTTGAGCGCTGCGCGTGTCTTCAATGTGCTAACCTGTCTCCCTTCTTCTTTTGCAGTGTAGCGGTCGCAGTGAGACGTCTATTCCAATGGTGAGTATTTGCTGGCAGCGTGGGTGGTTTGGGCACTCCGTGTGTCTCAATATGCTAACCTTTCTCCTTTTCTCTCTTTGCAGAGTAGCGTAGCTGCGAGTTGTCAGATCCGATGGTGAGTATTTGCTGGTTTCCAGGTTCTTCGTTCTTGCAGAAGAGATTGGCTCTGTGTCAGAAGGTAAGCTGCTGCTCATCAGATATTCTAGTGGGCGAGGATCACGGTGAACATCACATTGCTGTAAAGCAAACCAACACGAAGCCCCGATCCGTGTATGGGTGGGGTTTAAATAGCTTTGGGCTGTTTAGCCCCACCCATAGGATACGCCCTCCCACACCTGATAGAAGGTGCTGGGCAGGTCCTGCCACAACTAATGTACAAGGCACGTGCAGGTATGGCCTGGTAACAGGCCAGACTTGCTACTCCACATGGTTGGACCCTTCTCATGAGCCTGGTGTCCCAGAGGCACCAGGACAGCACCCACCTGGCTCCATGAGGGGTCCTGGATCCCTTCAAAGAACACCTTGTATGGGAGTGAATGGGCATGTGTGCCCTTGATTGGGTAGCCATGTTAGCAATCCCCTCAAGCGACCTCTCAAGGGCGGTCCTTTCTCCGGTCCCAGCTTGGATGGATGGTTGAGATTTAACCTTCTGACTAACCGCAGGGCATGAATATAATTGCTGGGTTCCCAGGTTCTATATTGCCCATGGCCGTTTATGATCTTATTTATTCTACTATTTCCATGTACTGCACTTTCCCCTCTCCCCTCCCCCTCACACTTTTCCCTTTACCCCTCCCCCTGCACTTGCGCGATCTGAATGACACCTGGCCTAGTAGGATCGTTGTTCTGTCTTCCCTTTGTTCCCCCTCCCTTGCCTCGTCGCGCCTTGAAACACTTGTGTATAGGCGTGTTACATATGCCATATCATATCATATCATATATTGAGGTCCATATCCCTTCCAATCCACAAAGTAAAATAGTTTAGACCGGACGATCTTAGAATTCAGAATGTCTTTAACTTCAAATTCTGGCTTGTTGTTTATGATCACTGAGTTTGGTGGTGTTACCATTTGCGTGCCAGGCCGAACTGGTTTCAGAAGAGAGACATGGAATACTGGGTGGATCCGCACATTGGATGGTAGATCTAATTTCATGGTGACTGGGTTAATCACGGCCTTGATGGTGTATGGACCTTAATACCTTGGACAGAATGTTCTTGGTCCTTTTATAGGAATGTATCTGGATGCCAACCAAACTGTATCCCCGTTTTGTAGATAGGTGCCTCTTTTCGATGTTGGTCTGCAAATTTCTTTTGTCTGTCTTTAGCTTTATTGAGGTGTTCAGTGGCTTCTTTAAGAACCTGAGTGATGGTGGTGTGTAAATTAGCTACTGCTGGCATTTCCAGTGCTTCCACTGGATCAAAAACAGATGTGTGTGAGTGTTGTCGGTACATTACATAGAAAGGACTTTGCCTGGTGCTGGTATGGGTGGAATTGTTATAAGCGTATTCAGCTAACCACAGCACATCTTTCCAGGTGTTTTCGGTTTGGTTTAGCATGCACCGCAAGTATTGCTCCAGTGTTTGGTTCGTTCGTTCAGTTTGTCTGTCAGTTTGTGGATGGTGACTTGTGGATAATCGTAGGTCGATCTTTGCGAGTTCACAACTTATTTTCTAGAATTTGGAGACAAACTGACTCCCTCTATCCGATATTAGGGCGATGTGAATCCATGTAACCTGATGATTTGTTCCAAAAATACTTTAGCCAAGGTGGAGGCAGTTGGTAGGCCTTTCGGGGGAATAAAATGGGCCATCTTTGGGAACAAGACCACCACCACCAAGATAGTATTGTATCCGTTACAGGGGGGAAGATCTGTGATAAAGTCTAACGATAGAGTGTGCCATGGAGTGGGAGGCACAGCTAGTGGGTATAGAAGACCTGCCGGCTTTTGTTTTTGAGATTTGTTTTGCGCACAGAATCCACAAGTTGAGATAAACTGGATGATGTCTCTTCGCCAGGTCGGCCACCAATACCCCTTTTTTATCCTTGCCAAGGTCTTAGATATGCCAGGATGCCCTTCTACCAGAGAGTCGTGGTAGCTGGTAATTATCTGAGTTTGTAGATGTCTATTTGGGACATAGAGGCACTGTTGATAATAAGGTAGTCCATCAAATACAGTGTGATCCTTTCCTTTTGTTATCCATTCTTGTTGTGTCCCTTTGCTCATAAAATCTTGAAGTTCGGTCTTCAGGTTGTCCAAGGCGGAAGGTGCCATGAGGGTTGCCAAGATTTTCTCCTCTGGGATGATAGCTACAGGGTCCTGTGTAGCATACACTTCTTCTCCCTCACCCATATGAGATAGAGCATCAGCCTTGCCATTACGCACCCCAGGTCTGTATGTGACCACGTAATCATACAAGGCAAAATAGAGTGCCCTCCTGAGCTGGCGGGATGATTGAGCCTTGGCTGTTTTCAGGTATTGTAGGTTACGATGATATGGTTTTACGGTGACCGTATGTCGAGCTCCTAGTAGATAATGTCTCCAGGCCTTAAACGCTGCTTTGATTGCTGACATCTCTTTGTCAGTGACTGCATAATTTAATTCTGGTGGAGTGAAGTTACGTGACCAGAACGCCACTGGGTGCAATTGTCCTGTATCTGGGTTCCGTTGAGATAAGACCGCTCCCATCGCAATGTTGGAGGCATCAGTTTCAACCACATATGGGAGGTCTGGCCTCGGGTATTGTAGAATTGGCACCATGGTGAATTCTTTCTTTCATTTCTGAAAAGCTGCTTCAGCTTCTGTAGACCAGTTAAACTTCTTGTTTTTTCGTAGTAAAGATGTTATTGGGTGCACGATCTGGGAGAATCCTGGGATGAATCGGTGATAGAAGTTAGTGAATCCTAACACACTCTGGACTCATTTTATGGATGTTGGTGAGGGCCAGTTAAGGATGGCTTCCACTTTGCGCGTGTCCATTTGAACTCCCCGCGGTGTAAGGATAAAACCTAGGAATTCCACCTCTGTCACGTGGACATTCTTTTTTCTATTTTGACATATAATCTGTGTTGCCGTAGTTTGTCCAAAACGGCACAAACATGAGTAACATGGTCTTTTTCGTAGGCCGAGTATATTAAGATGTCGTCAATATACACTAGGGTACAGACATCTAGCAGTTCCCGAAGTACGTTGTTCATAAAAAACTGAAACTCTGCAGGAGTGTTACAAAGTCCAAAGGGCATGACCTGGTACTCGAAGAGACCATAATTCGTGCGAAAAGCAGTCTTCCACTTGTCCCCTTTTTTTACTCTTACTAGGTGATAGGCTCCTCTCAGGTCCAGTTTCGTATGAATCTGTGTGTCCTTAACTTGGTCTGGGAATTCCGGGATGAGTGGTAGAGGGTACCAGTTTTTTCCTGTTATTTGGATGAGTGAGCGGTAATCGATGCAAGTCCTCAGGACCCCCTCCTTCTTAGGGAGGAAGAAGAGGGGCGAGGTCACAGGTGACTTGGATGGACAAATAAAGCCATTTGCCAGATATTGGTCAAGATAAATTTGTAAGTGGTGGTTTTCTTGCTCGGTCAAGGCATAGATCCGACACGAGGGACTTGGGCTCCACGCACTAGATCTATCTGGCAGTCATATGGCCTGTGTGGAAGCAGCGTATTAGCCTTTTCCTTCTAGAAGACGTCCATGTAGTCCATGTATTCTGATAGCAGAGAGCCGGTTAAGCCTAACATGACCCTTTCTTTCTGTATTGATCTCCCTAATCCTGCCAAGAGAGACCCCACGTTGTAGCAGGTGTCAGTGCAATCCTTAGAGAAGGTTAGAACTTCTAGGATTGTGGATCAGTCGATTCTAGGATTGTGGATCTCCAGCCAGGGCATTCCCAAGATCATCTGGAACTGAGGCGCTCCAATGAGGTCGAAGGTAATATCTTCCTGGTGGCCATCTTGGCATAGAAGCGTAACCTGTTTGGTGTATGCGTTACCGAACCCGGGGCTAACTGAGAGCCATCCATTCTCGTGATGTTCTCTGAAGATCGCTTCTGGCGAAGGGGGAGGCCTATCCTTTTATCCAGGTCTTGATCAATATAGTTGCCAACTGCTCCACTGTCTATGTATGCTTCTAGGGAATGCAGCTTAGACGGTTGTTTGTGGCTGATCAAAATCCCTGGAATGACTAGGTGCGAGGTCTGTAATGGTTCCTTCTCATTGCTTGGCACGTGGACCCCTAAACTTGCCAGGCTTTGGAGTTTTCCGACTCAGGTCTTGCCACTTCCCTGTCTGTGGCTCCTACAATTTTCTTAGGTGGTTTCACCGGACAATCGCGGGGGAAATGGCCTGCCTTGCCACAATACAGACAGAGTTGCTGTTGCCTTCTCTTTTCTCTCTCCGCCTTGGTGAGTGGACTTCGCACCCACCCTATCTGCATGGGTTTGGGGGGTTCAGATTGTTTGGTTGATGCCATTTCCCTGGGACGTATGTAAACCGGTCACCCCTCAGACCGTGCTCGGTCAGTCTTTCTGTCTTGCAGCCTGTGACCTAGCTGCACGGCCAGATTGATGCACTCTGCGCATCCTTCTGGTGGGTTCACTACCTGGGCTAGTATATCCTTTAATTCACCTCTGAGACCCTGGTAGAACAATGTTGTTCTTTTTTCTTCAGGCCAATTCGTCTCGCCCACCAATCTGTTGAAGGTGGCTATCGATGTTAGGAGATCTTGGTTACCATGCCGGAGGTATAGTAGTTCGTTATCTAGGGCCTGCCCTCGAGTGTGATGAGCGAATAACTTCTCTAATTCCTGTTGGAATCCCCCAAAGTCCCAAAGCAGTGGATCATCCCTATTGACCAGCAGTATAGACCAATCAGCTGCACTGCCACCCAGATAGGAGAGTATAAATGCTACCCTGGACTGATCATTGGGGAAGGCTCCTGGTCTGCACAGAAAGTGCAAGCGGCACTGGTTCATGAATATAGCATATTTGTTGGGATCCCCTGTATAACGTTCGAGTGGTGCCAATGGAACGGCTCCTAGAAGAACCACATGTAACGGTGTGGTTTGTGAGGGGACAGCAGGTGTAACCGTTCCGAATAGCGGGGCCTGGGCAGCTTGACTCTGAAGTACTTGTTTTGCCAGATCATCAGTGCGTTCCTTGTTCACAATTAACTCTCTCCGTAGTGCGTTAGTTTCCTGTCAGGCGGGGTGCACCTCGGCCTGGAGTTCCCACAGCAACTGGGCTAACTGATCCATGTCCGATGTTTCCATAACCACAACGCCCAGGCAGAGGTTCATAGGTGGCTTCGCGTTCTGTTACACTCACCTTGTCTCTGCCGGGTGTTGGGCGCGGGGCCTCTTCGCTCAGATGGACAGTCTTCTCCAGATTCCCTTCCCTGCCCTGGTAGCTCTGGATAACCTCCCTGGGAACTGTTCCTAGGAAATAGGGAAAGGATGATGAGTTGTGGGCAAATCTAGGGTTGTGACACCCTCTCCTGCCCCCCCCCAGTTCGTACCCCTTTATGGATGGTTGGGCCGGATGGCTCACCTGATATTTCGTAAAGATGAACTATCTGTCCTGCTGTTCATGCAGGGGCACAATTCTTTGTTGGACCAGTTACCTCACTGGTCGTTGATGACTGTCCAGGCCAGCTGTGGCTTAGTCCTGTCGGTTTCGGCTTCTTTTCCTTAGCAGTTTTGTTGATTTTCCTTGTACTTTTATTCTCATAGTCTTCTTTCGTGTTGTTTGTTGTGATTGGCTATTGCCTGTGTGGTAATATTGTCTTTCTTTCCTTCCCCAGGTGTTGCTGCGACTTTGAGATTGCTGTGCAGTTTGCAGGGGGTCGCCGTGATGAGGAGTAGTGACACCGCAGTAGGCAGATGATGGTGTCGCGGTATGCAGAAGACACAAGTACAGCTATATAGAGCTGCACGCGAGTGCGCAAGTGGTTTGAGTGCTGTGCATGTCTTCGATGTGCTAGCATGTCTCCCTTCTTCTTTTGCAGCGAGGCGGTCGCGGCGAGACGTCTATTCCAAGGGTGAGTATTTGTTTGCAGCGCAGGTGGTTTGGGCGCTGCGTGTGTCTCAATATGCTAACCTTTCTCCTTTTCTCTCTTTGCAGCGTAGCCGTTGCGGAGAGTTGTCAGATCTGATGCTGAGTATTTGCTGGTTTCCAGGTTCTTCATTCTTGCAGCAGAGGTTGGGTCTGTGTCAGAAGGTAATCTGCTTCTCATCAGGTTCTCTAGTGGGTGAGGATCACGGTGAGCGTCACTTTGCTGTAAAGCAAAGTAACGCGAAAACCGGATCCAAATATGGGCGGGGTTTAAATAGCTTTGGGCTGTTTAGCCCCGCCCATAGGACACTGTAAGAGGATTCAATTTAAAACTACAGCTAAGTCAATGCCTAGTCTGGGATACTGAATGGAAACCCTTATTGATACATCTTTATGTCCAGTTCATGAGTTCTGGATGACTACCCCTATATAACACCCCTCTCTTAGACTCCCCCTGACCCCACTGAGCCAAGAAGTATTTCTGTTTTGCAAGTTAAAAGGTTTATTTGAGAATTTAAACAATATATATATCACACTTTATAATAAATTAATATCTGATAGTACACTTAGACATATGATGTTGATCAACAATGGGTAATCTGGCACTAGCACACTTCTTTATAATCAATGAGGAGTTAGTATAGGATGGATAAAGTAGCAAAAATACTTTTATGATTTCAAGGGAAAAGCAATGAGGAATAAAATTCAGTACAGAAATACTTGATATGATTTTAGCAAAAGATAATATAATCACTTTTTCTCTGGCGAATCATCCCCTCCCCTATGCAATGTAAGAAATGGAAGGAAATGGAAGTAACACACACAGTTCTTAGGAATGCAATCAAATATAATTCAGTTCACCCCAGCAAGCTTAGACCACAGATAGAAGTTTGAAACACAGGCCCAAAATGCTTTTAAAAAGTGATGGCAATGAAGTGAGAAATATGCTGAAAATGGTTTTAATTCCCTTTAGGAGGTTCAGGGGGAGTGGTAGCTACTTGGGATGAGTTCAGGCTCACTTTAGCAATGATTCAGGGATGGTTCTTAAGATGCAAACGAATTTTTAGCAAGGAAAGAAATGACGGCTGATGGTTACACGTGGCTGGATTTTTAACCAAATCGCAAATCGCTGTAAAATTCGCGAGTGCATGAATCGTGATTGCGGAAAAAGTATAAGGAGTAGCAGGTCGGTTCTAGGCTTTTTGGAGAGCTTAGATTCTAAGCTTACAGAGGAAAGTTCATAGCCCAAACGGTTCCAGAGATACGGACGATTAAATAAAGGTCATTTTTCGGATTTTAAGTAAACTCAAAATGACAGGTGACAGCTTTTCAGCTGCAGAATTGACAAATGACAGTGGTGCAGCTTCACACAATAACAAGTGACAACTTCTAGGAGGCAGTTCTGGTTAGATTAAAATAGTTTGGATTAGATTATTTTAACTAAGAGATTGGTTCTGCACAGTAATGGTAGGTACTCACAATATATTTTTGAAATAGGTCTCGCCACGGATCTGGTCAGGTTAGGACTGGACTCCGGTTCTGGTCTCGGCACTTCACATTGTTCTGGGTCAGCTCTCTGGTTCTGCTCACAACAGTCTGGGTCACTCTGGATCTCTGGTCTGGTCTGTCCGGATACAGCGGTCTCTGCACGGCTCCTGGATCTCTGCACTGGTCCTGGCAAAAGTTCTTGGCAAGGGATTCAAGCAGCTCGCCCGGCTGTGAGTAGCTTGCAATGATTTGAGGCCTGCGGCAGAGAACTCAGCTTGTGGTTTTAGTCCTCTGATTTAGGTTCTAAAGTATAAGTTCTAGGTTCTGGAGTATGTAGCTGGAGTCAGTCTGGAACTGGTATCTTCTGGATGTTGTGTGGTCCGGCAAAGCGTGTTGCAGCAAATGGATTTCAATGTCTCCACCTGGGTTTCAATGATCCTTTTATATGTTTTGAAAGTGGGTGTGTGCGCAGCATCACTAAGCCAGCCCCTCTCTCAACTGATCATTGGTCAAGCTTTTCTATCTTCCTTGATAGGGGAAAGGAAATGTGAGTCATGGTGATGCTGTTTTATGGCCTGCAGAAAGGACACTCCCCTGTCAAATTACACACAAATCTATATTTGACCTAAAGACATATTTCATAGATACACAGTGGTTTGAAATTACATGCACCCATCACGTATCACATGAGGTATACTCTGTTCAAACTCTGATGTTTTTAAGAGCTTGCATCCAGAAATGGCAATATTTTGTGCTTTTTAGTGGGTTATGCAACATTGGTTTTTCATTAAAATTGATACACATATACACCCCCCTACTACACTTATCTCAGTAACTTTCCATTTGTCTAGCTTAAATACAGTGTCTGTGGTGTCAATAAATGGCGGGATTTTGCCCCAGAACATCACACAAATTGGAGTTTGGGCTTGAATTGTAGGCAAAGTTTCCATTTTAAGGTTCCCCACATTTCACATTTCTGTCATCCGGTTACCAAGAGTTATCAGTGTTTCTGTAAAATATATATTTTGCTTTCAATTCAGTTCTCAGAGTGTTGGAGTCCGCCTCCAAGACTTGGGTGGGTCAGTGATCACATGTCTCTTCTGCTGGGAGCTCTTTGTGTACAGTCAACAGTCAACATCAGCATATTCTATTCAAGTGCAAGAGCCTATTGTGTGGTCTCCAGGAGGCTGCCAGCCAGTCTGCCTTGTATCAATCAAGAGGTCATGTGAGATTCTAACTCCTGGTGTGAATCTCTGGAGGTGAGAGGTTTCCCAGCCTTTTGGCCTGTTAATTAAATCAGATTGTCTTCTGGGAACAGCATGTGGTTAAGATTTTAATTAACTCCCAGCCTTTGATGTAAAGGCCTCTCCTGCAACTCCTGACATGCAGTTTCCCTGTCAGAGTTTAGACCGCTAGCGCCGCCTTGAGGTATTTATCGGTACTGTGTCCATTTTTTGGATCAGTCTTGAATGAATGCATTCCAAACAAGAGATTTTACATGGAAGTATATTATCCAGGTTCAGCACATGGTACTGGTGTGGTTCTGCAGTAAAATAATGTTGTGCCCGTTGAAGGAATGAATTCCCAATAGTCGTGGGTTGCTTTTGGCAATCAGCATTGCCATTCCCAATGGTTTCAGGCTACTGTGTGAGTAGCCCAATGGTGGTTTTAGGCAGTGCCCTCCTGTGCTCACAACATAGGCTAATATGGGTGGCAGCCTATTCTTCATGCATTTCCCTGTGCATTTTCTGGGAAGTTCTGGCCATCATGATGTTTTCCATGCCAGTACTGCACAGTTTTCCTATTCTGGCGTACATGCAGGCTTTTTGGCCATCTTGGATTTTCTAAGCCCACAGCACCAAATGTTGCAGCATGATAGCTCAAACGTGGGTCAGGACACCCAACAAAGCCCCCCCACACAACTGCACTTTGAATTTGAGTCGATGGGGAGTCGGGTGCACAGAAGGTTTTGACCCACGCACCGGTATGTCCGCATAATCTTCTTCCAATTCTGCAAATGGCACAGTTCAGCATCTTTTCCTCCATCCGGTCAGATCGATCGGTTCTCCTCGCCGGTCCTGATGGGAAGATTGGGCGGTACCCCGGGCCCCTTGGGTCTCGGCTCCCGGTCTCCGGATCGTCCTCCTTGGCCAGTCTCCAGGTTTTCTTTCTCCTAGGACGACAAAGTAAAAGCGGCAATACCTATTCATGGACATTTCTCCCCCACCATTGATATAGTGGGGTGGCATATATATTTTAGAACTCAACAGATATGAACATGCACATTTTTTTTAAATTAAGAGACAGGAAAACATAAACTTGAGAAACACAGAATTTGATAGGCTATATGCAGGATCTTTTATGGTTGGAATTGAATTACTCTGGAGTGGTACCCTCTGGGATTGCAGAGGACTCCTCCAGTTGCTGCAAAGTGTGCCTGGGATGGCAACACTTCAACTGATTTATGTGGACCCACTTGTCTTCCCCCTCTGCCAAACCGCCTTTGGGGATGCAGATCTTGTCGGCCACAGGGGAGATCTTGTCTATAATCTCAAAGGGTCCCTTCCATGTAGGCAAAAATTTGCGCTGTCTTGCTTGGTTTCTTTGGAAGTTGTATAAATAGACCCGGTCCCCCACCTGATATTCCTTCCTGGAAGTTTTCAAGTCATAGTGGGTCTTCATACTCTCAGCTGATCTTTCTAGATTCCGCTGAGCATAGGCAAAAGCATGTTGAAGGTGTTTCCTTAAATTCTCCACATACTCATGTTTTTTGGAGGCATTTATCGATGTTTGCTCTTGAGTTCTGTAGAGCAAATGCTGGGGAACCACCATCTTGCGTCCAGTCATCAACTCAAATGGTGACATTTTGGTTGCAGATGAAGGGGTAGATCTGATGGCCATTAGGACCAGAGGTAATCGGATATCCCAACTTGGCCCAGAATATGGCACAAACTTCTTTAATATGCTCACAATGGTTCGGTTGTATCTCTCCACTGCTCCAGAAGAAGCTGGCCTGTAAGCAATGTGTAGCTTCCTTTTAACCTCCAGTATCTCCCACATCTTTGTCATCACTTCACTGGTGAAGTGGCTACCTCTGTCTGACTCAATCCTTTGAGGTAGACCAAAACGGGAAAAGATGTGGTTAATCATCAGGGCAGCTGCAGTTTCTGCCTTGCAATTTGGGGCTGGGAGACATTCCACCCACTTGGTAAACAAGCATGTAACGGTCAACATGTACTTGTTTCCTCTAGACGAGCGAATCACAGGGCCTACAAAGTCGATTTGCAAATCTGACCATGGCAGTGTCATCCCCCTCTTTTGGAGAGGCGCAAGGTGTGTGAGGGATGATGGCTGAAATTGTGCACACACAAGACACCCCTTCAAGTATTGGTCGAGGTCCTGCCCCATGTGTGGCCAGTATGCAACCTCTCTTAAGATTTCCAGTGTTGTGTGAAACCCCCTATGACCGGCGGTGGCCGCATCATGGGCGTGACTTAACATCAGGCTTCGGAATGAGGTAGGAACCACCCACTGATCGTGGCCAGCTTTGGATTTCCTTACCAGCAAACCGTCTTGGATTCAGAACATTTTTGGACATTTCATCAACACTCTTAGGTCCTCTTTCCCAATGTAATCGGTATCCGTCAGGGGAAAGTTCTCAGGGTCCTCAAGGTGTTGGTAAAACTTACCAATAATTGGATCCCCCTTCTGAGCTGTAATTAAATCAGCATCAGGGGTCTCCTTACTCCATTGTGCAGTTGAAAGATCATTGTGAGCATTTGTCTGGGACCTAGTGATAGCAGTGACCTGGATTTCCCCCAACAGGGACTCTATTTCGATTAGATCCCCTTGGATGGCCCCGGTTTTGGCCAGCTGATCAGCTAAGTCATTTCCAGTTTTGACTGGTCCCTCTACTTTGGAATGACCCTTGATCTTTTTCCAGTAGATGGTCATCCCATTCGATGTGACCAGATCATCAATGTTTTGGATTAACTTCCCATGTTTCAAGGGTTTGTTATTAGCACATAACATGCCTCTGGTTTTCCAATCAACCAGGTGCTCCACGGACCTGTTGCGTACATAATCCGAATCTGTGATTATGACCAGTTTTTGGAGTTGATGCTGGACAGCATGAGGATGGCCTGATGCACAGCCATCAATTCTGCCACCTGACTACTTCGGGGACCAATTTTGTATCCAGCGGAGGGTTCTGGGAACTCCTTCACCCATGCATTCCCTACGCCAGCCACCAGTTCTTTCTCCCCGTCGTTGTCAACATGGTAAGAGCATCCATCCACATAGACAGTGGGCATTCCCTCACACTTGTCTTCTTCAAAGACTTTGTGTGGGGAATTAAGGTATGCCTCCATGTTGTCCTTGATTTTTAGACTTTCGTCCTCGAGACAGTTTTCTCTGGCACAATCATGCAAGTCAGCCAGACCTTGCGCGAGGGGACTCTTCTTGTTTTGGCCATATCTGACCTCCACAGGAAAGCCTTGCATTGACAGAATCCAGGAAGTAATTCGGGAATTACTCACATTTCCGGCCCGGATTCTGTCACTTTGGAGATATTGCAGAGGCTGGTGTGGAGTCTCCACTATGATGTGTTCCCCCTGCATAAATGGGCGGTAATTCTTCAATGCCCACACCGTTGCCAGGAGAGCCTTCTCACAATCGTTGAATTTTTCCTCCACAGAGGATAAAGTTTTGCTCGCATAGGAGATTACTTTATTGACCTTGTCATGCTTTTGGTATAATACTGCCGTCAAGCACGTATTAGAGAACCCCGTCTCCAGGAAGATCTCCTTGTTTCTGACAGGGTAAGCTAGGCAAGGCGCTTGTGAGAGGCTTCTTTTGAGTTGTCTTACTGCCTCGGCTTGTTCTGGACCCCATTCCCACTTGACCCCACCCTTCAAGAGATGAATCAGGGGTCTAGTGATCTCTGCGTAGCCTTCAATGAACTTTCTGCTGTAATTAGTCAGTCCAAGGCGGCTCCTTAGTTCCCGCAGAGTTGTGGGGTCTTTCAGTTTCTGGAGTGCTTCCACTTACTTTTCTTGGGGACAGAGACCCTGAGGAGTAATCTCATGCCCCAAGAAATTAACACGGGTTCTACACCACTGTGCTTTCTGAAAGGAAAGTTTTGCTCCGGCGGCCCTCAACTGGGTCAGAACATAACAGATCTCCGCTATGTGTTCCTCCACAGCTGAACTTTTGATGAGGACATCATCTACATAAACCAGGTTACCCCTCGCACCCAGGTCGGGCATGGCCTTGTGTAGGAAAATGTTGAATTCATTGCCGGAGTTGAGGTATCCGAAGGGAGTCCGGGTCCATGTGTACTGCTGGCCCCCAAAGGTAAAAGCCAGTTTGTATTGGTCCTCCCTACTGACAGGCACAGTCCAGTATCCATTGGTCAGGTCGATTGCAGTGAATACCTGTGACCCCTGGATCTGGGCCAGCCCTTGGTCAATGTAGGGCAGAGGCCATCGGGAAGTATGGACCCGTTTGTTGAGCTCCCTGAGGTCGGCGCAGAGTCTCCACTGGCCATTTGGCTTCAATATTCCCAGCACCAGGTTATTGAAGGTGCTGTGAACTGGACGGATTATTCCCCGGGACTCAAGGTTCTTAATTATTTCAGTAAGGGACTCCATGGAGGCGAGAGGCAAACGATATTGCTTCACAAACACTGGAGTCATTCCAGGGTCCGTGGGAATTGTTGTTGTGTGGATGTCGGTGCGGCCACAGTCATATGAGTCTACCGCAAAGAGATCTTGGAAATCCAAGAAAACCTGTTTCAACTTTTGCTTTTGTTCCAGAGTCACACAGGCATCAGCTAGGTTGACTCTCTCTTCCACCATCTGCCTGAAGCCTGGAAAGACTTCTGGTTTGGCTATCTCAGCGGCCTCCTCCAGCTGGGTGGAGAAGTCCCTGGTCAGAGTGCTGATTTGGACTGGAGGCTTCAGGTGGGAAAGGCAGCCCTCATGGACCTGGAAAATCACCTCATCCCTCCTGAAGTCACAAGTCACATCTTCCTTACCATAAGGGCAAGAAGTGTACACCAGGAAGTTCCCCCCATGCCGGGTGAAAATCCTGTCTGGTGTTGTGTTGTCATCACTGTCACTGTCAAAACAGTCCTTGGGGATTGGTCCTAACAGTTCATTTCCTAAGTCGATGGAAAAATGTCGGTCATCAACCGCCATTCCAATAATGGTGCCTGCGGCTAGAGTAATACTCTTTAAGTCGCTGTTATCCACCTCTATTAGAATGGTGTCATGTTCTATATTGGCTAATGGAGTTGGGTTTACCCCCAACCCTTGCTGTTGGAGAGAAGCGTTTAGATGTATGTAAGCATCAGGGTTTTTCAAATGTTGTCCTCTTTTAACTTTCACTTCCAGGGAGAATTGTCGGGTCCTTTCTGGGATGGTGACTTCCTCTTTAATCTGAATTTCAACTGCATAAGGTAGCAATTGAGCTGACCTAAATGCTTTTTCTGGATCATCAAAGCCCATGGGATTATCCGCTAATCGGGACCAAGCTTTGAAGTTTGTTAGGTCCAAACTAATGGCAAAGCGATTGAGAATGTCACTGCCTAAGTAAAAGGCGGCAGGACGTCTCGCACGACCCAACAATTATGGACTATGCTCTTGTTGCCAATGGAGATTTTGAGCATACACCTGCTTGGCAGGAGCTGTTTGGAATTAGGTGCTTCCAGGTCCATTTCCCATTTGTCTATCAGTTTGAATGTGGGAATGGCTGGATCTTTTGGGAGTTGGCGGAACATGGCTTCGCTGATGAAGCTCTTACCGTTGTTCACACACACTCGAGCGAGAACAGAGTCCTTCCCATCATTTAACTGAACAGGGATGAACAACTGCTCTCCAATTTGCTGAATATCAGCCAGGCTCTGAGCTGATTTCACATCTTTCTGGACTATGGGAGTGGGAGTTTCTGATTGTGGATTGGTGAAAAATTTCAGGGTGTTTCCTTCCAGTGTGGAATACCACCTTAAACTGGAAGGAAGGTTGATTTTCAGAAATAGAGAGGACCCCCCATCACCAGTCTGTTGTCCTACTGCTATTACTGTCACGTCTGGAATTTGGTTGTTCTGGAAGTGAAATTCTACTTGGTCAGATTTTTGTTCAACCATGTGGCAGGTGCCATTCAAACTAACATGGTTGACACTCTGTTTTAATTTTATTGGTCGGCTAGTCTGGGTCCAGAGGACTTTGTTTACACAATCTATTAGGGGTGACAACCTTCTCAGGAGGTCATTCCCTAGTAAACAAGGGGTGCCCTCTGGAGTCACTACTATGACCGGGTGTTTCACCTTGTGTCGCACAATTTTAATGTCCAAGTCTGCAGTCTCCTCAACGGGAATCTCCTTCCCGTCAAAGTTCTGCCGTTGTCCAGCAAGAGAGGTGAGAGGAATATGGTAATTCTCCCCCCTTCCTGCATTTAGTTCCTCAAAGGCCCTTTTGGACAGAAGGGTAGCTTGGGATCCAGTGTCCACCAGTGCCAAAATTGTACCCTGCCCCTGTACTTGTACCGGGGCATAGTATCTTCCCTCCTTCTCCTCAAGGGGGCACAGATAATGCACATTTTTGGACAACTGGTGGGCTAATTTTCTGGTTTTGGACATTGCTAGCGAAGAGATTTGGGCAGAATTCTGTGGAGAGCCTTGGGAATCTGAAAGAAAAAGTTGGCAACTGGAGATCAGAGCCATTGTGGGTTCCCCTGGTTCCGGTTCTGGGCCGCCCCGCCCTTTTTGGAGGCAGTCATCAGGATGGGTTTGAACCAGGGGATTTCGGTATTGTGGGTTCTGGGATGAGATGATGGGCGGCGGTAGCTCAGTCTCCATATCTCCCCAGTCTGAATTGGCATCCCTTGGGACCCATTTTTCCTTGGGAGGAGTTCCCCCATCTCTAAAGGAGAAGATCCTTTCCCCAGGATCCTCTGAGGATCCCTCTCCCTCAAATTGGAAGATCTGTACCTCCTCCACAAAGTGGGTCTGTTTGGGTCCTTTGTTTCTTCTACACCCCCTCTGCTCCTTGGGAGGCAGGCTTTCAGGGGTAGGAGATTTTGTTTCCGATTCCTGGTTTTCCAGGGGCTGTTTACAAGTTGGGAAGGAAGCTTCCTCCAAGGCTTTACACCCCCTTCCCCTTGTGCCTCCTCCCTGGGAACCGGTGTGTTATCGGGGTGCTGCCCCCATCATTGTTCTGGAGCACCAGGTCCAGAGTTTGGGGCATTCGGCAGTGGCATGCTCATCTGAGGGTTCTGTTGAGCCCTCAGTATGTTACTCAGATCTCGTGCCATATTTTGGACCTGGCGCTCAAGTTGTGAAACCCGCTCAGGCTGATACGGGGCTCTATTTTCTCCCCTGGGCTGATCCCGGGAAGGGTAGCTATCCCTTCTCTGGTAGTACCCCTGGTTGGGAAGATTTTGGTACCGCTCCACCCTTGGCCTCCCCTCTCCCGGATTAGGTTGTCTGGGCTCAGGTAATTGGGGAAAGAAGGATGGATGATTTTGGGGCTGGAAATTGGGTGGCTATCTGGGGAAAAAGTTCTGCCCAGGATTTGGAGAATTTCTGCCCTCCGCTGGGAAGTTGGGAGGGAAGTTCCCTGGGTCAGGTGCTTGGCTGGATCCCCCCCTTGGGCTGGAGGAGTCCACACATAACCCAGGATTGGTCGGTTTCCCTTGTAGCGGGGACTTACATAGTCAGGGGAGCAGGGGACCCCATTTGTGGGACTACCTCCTCGACTCCCTGTCGGTGACTGGCCCGAGGGCCTTCTGGGCTGTGAATTATTTGGTGCAGGCAGGTTTTGAGGCCCCCCCATCTCCAAATCTAAAATGGGGGCAACCTTTACCTCTGCCACCTTGGCAGCAGCAGGGGTGCTGTTGGTTTTGGGGTTTTTCGGCGCGTTATTTTTATTTTCGATAGGCTTATGCACCTCATAGATCCGGGTAGCCTGTTCAATGACCCAGTCTAAAGATCTTTTCTCATGAAAATCTCTCACGAGCTGGGTCATTATGTATTTGGGTAAGGCATGGAAAAACGTATTGATAAATTCTCTGCTATCCATGCGCACCCTTCTGGTGGTCTGCGCAAAAGCACGTTTTAATTCTTGCACAAACTCTTGTGGAGCCTGATCCTCCCCACATTGCAAATTGTAGGCTGCCTTGCGAGCCTCTTGAGGATTTCTGTGAACAGAAAAATGTTTCAAGATGGCCGCCTTAAATGATTTTGGTCCTCCAGCCCCGCAAAGAAACTGGAGTATTCTGGGGAGAATGTCCATTTGACGTACTGGATGCAGCTACTGCTGTCCTTCAAATGGAAAGTCTCCATCATTTGCTCATAGAGCTCCAAGTGTTCCCAAACAGAATACTTGGCGTTCTTATGATAAGGCGTGATGACACTCCTTATTGCCTTTATTTGCTTCAATGGGTCCTTAAGCAAGGCCCTTTTTGCCTTATTGGCCTTTTTGGTTCCGGTAACCCTGGTCCATTCATCCTCTGACTCAGAAGCACTGCTCCCAGAGGATCCTGTCTGATCTTCCAGGTTTTCCCAGATTCTGCGAGCCTGGGAATGGCTGGCAGAATGTGGGGACCTGGTCTCCTGTGTCCTGCGCCGTTCAGAGGAGTCTTCAGATTCCTCCTTGCTGCCAGGATTTGATGGGCACCCCCCCACTGACCTAACTGGGCAGAAGTTTTCAGGATGCCCTTAATGGGCCTACTCTCCTGGGGTTCCCCACTAAATTGCACTGTGCTTGGGTGCCCATACCCAGATGCCCGCCCATCCATTCCTGGGAGGTACTGGCCTATGAGCCCCATACTTCTAGCTGGATAGTAATCTGCCATTCCCGTGGCCCTGGGCTCATGTGCGCAAGGGGACATGGGGGTGGCAGAGTCCAGGGACTGGGAGAGATGAAGGCCTCTGGTACTAGGGCTCCTGAGGTTAAGCTCAGGAGTTTCTCTTTCCCAGCGAACCTCATCTCTATCCGCCCCTGCTTCCTGTTGCAATGCAAGAGCCTGCGCTTTCAGTTCCTCAGTTAAGGCCTTACTAGACTCTATCAGTCTCTCCTGCGTGGCTACCTGTTGCTGGAGCCTATCATTGTGCTGACAGAGAGCCTCATTTTCTCTCTGTGCCTCCTGATTGGTCCTGGAGTACTGGGCCAGTCTCTGCTGCAGGAGGGTTACCTCCTCAGTCCCATCCCTACTGGCCTGCTCCTTTCTTGCCAGAGCATCCTCCACCCTCCTGGTGTGCTCTAACAAGTTCTGGTGTTCTTTTTGGAGGTCACCCAGTCCCTGGAGGGCCAGGTGACTTTCTTCCATTTTCCTTTTTAAGTGGCAGAATTCCTGGCCTAAGGTATCCCTTTCCTGACTAAGAGCCTGCATCTGTGCCGCCAGGTCGTCCCTTTGCCTTTGGAAGGCACCAGCTTTCTGGCACTCCTGGTCAAACTCTGCCTGGGTATCCAGGTCTTTCAAAATCAGTTTATTGCTTTCTGCCTTCTCCCTATCTAGGTGGCTTTGCAGGGTGACTACCTGCTCAGCACATGCCCTATTGAAGTCTAACTGTTGCTCCAGCTTTTTCTGGCTCTGCAGTAGGGAGTCCAAACCTTCTTGGTACTCATTCTGCAAGGCCATCCTGGTATCCTGATCAGCCTTCTCCTGTTGCAGTCTATCCATGTCCTCTTTTATTTTAATGATATACTGCCTACTATCATTTTCTGACTCCTGGCTCCCCTGCAGCCTCTGCTCAGAAGAGACCAGGTCAGATTGGACCTTCTCTAATGCCATCTGTTGCTTATTCACCAGATCTTGTCTTTCAGTACATTTATCCTGCATGTCTCCCATATATAGGTACAGGTATGCCGCTATCCTGGCAATCTTATTGTGTTCATCTTTGGCTTTAGGAGCTATGTATAGTTCACTCAGGGCCACATGTAATGGACCCTGATCTCTCCACGTGTCTGACCCTGTTTCAGTGACCTGTTGCGCGATGGCCTGCAACCAGACTGTTTGGTCCTGGTGAGTCCACTCACCTCTCACAAATATCTTATGTAAGAGGTGCTCCCTCGCTATTTTCATGTCTACCAAGGTCGTCATTCTAGAGATTGATCTCTGTCCTGACTTACAGATATTAGTATTTTATTTTTGCAAAACAGACCTTTTCCTTAGAGTGTCCCTTTGAAGAGTGCTTTACAGCGTAAAACAGCATGGTGATCCGACCGGATGTATGTATCCCGTCAGTTAGCACACTGGATTAAGCTGCACAAGTGATAGATCTAACCCAGACGTCCGTCTCGAGCCCCCACTTTGTAAGAGGATTCAATTCAACACTACAGCTAAGTCAATGCCTAGTCTGGGATACTGAATGGAAACCCTTATTGATATATCTTTATGTCCAGTTCATGAGTTCTGGATGACTACCCCTATATAACCCCCTCTCTTAGAATCCCCCTGACCTCACTGAGCCAAGAAGTAGTTCTGTTTTGCAAGTTAAAAGGTTTATTTGAGAATTTAAACAATATATATATATCACACTTTATAATAAATTAATATCTGATAGTACACTTAGACATATGATGTTGATCAACAATGGGTAATCTGGCACTAGCACACTTCTTTATAATCAATGAGGAGTTAGTATAGGATGGATAAAGTACCAAAAATACTTTCATGATTTCAAGGGAAAAGCAATGAGGAATAAAATGCAGTACAGAAATACTTGATATGATTTTAGCAAAAGATAATATAATCACTTTTTCTCTGGCGATTCACCCCCCTCCCCTATGCAATGTAAGAAATGGAAGGAAATGGAAGTAACACACACAGTTCTTAGGAATGCAATCAAATATAATTCAGTTCAGCCCAGCAAGCTTAGGCCACAGATAGAAGTTTGAAACACAGGCCCAAAATGCTTTTAAAAAAGTGATGGCAATGAAGTGAGAAATATGCTGAAAATGGTTTTAATTCCCTTTAGGAGGTTCAGGGGGAGTGGTATCTACTTGGGATGAGTTCAGGCTCACTTTAGCAATGATTCAGGGATGGTTCTTAAGATGCAAACGAATTTTTAGCAAGGAAAGAAATGACTGCTGATGGTTACACGTGGCTGGATTTTTAACCAAATCGCAAATCGCGGTAAAATTCGCGAGTGCGTGAATCGTGATTGCGGAAAAAGTATAAGGAGTAGCAAGTCGTTTCTAGGCTTTTTGGAGAGCTTAGATTTTAAGCTTTCAGAGGAAAGTTAAACCAAGTTCGTAGCCCAAACGGTTCCAGAGATACGGATGATTAAATAAAGGTAGTTTTTCGGATTTTAAGTAAACTCAAAATGACAGGTGACAGCTTTGCAGCTGCAGAATTGACAAATGACAGTGGTTCAGCTTTACACAATAACAAGTGACAACTTCTAGGATGCAGTTCTGGTTAGATTAAAATAGTTTGGGTTAGATTATTTTAACTAAGAGATTGGTTCTGCACAGTTCTGCTATATTTTTGAAATAGGCCTCGCCACGGATCTGGTCAGGTTTCGACTGGACTCCGGTTCTGGTCTCGGCACTTCACAGTGATCTGGGTCAGCTCTCTGGTTCTGCTCACAATGGTCTGGGTCACTCTGGATCTCTGGTCTGGTCTGTCCGATACAGCGGTCTCTGCACGGCTCCTGGATCTCTGCACTGGTCCTGGCAAAAGTTCTTGGCAACGGATTCAAGCAGCTTGCCCGGCTGTGAGTAGCTTGCAATGATTTGAGGCCTGCGGCAGAGAACTCAGCTTGTGGTTCTAGGCCTCTGATTTAGGTTCTAAAGTATAAGTTCTAGGTTCTGGAGTATGTAGCTGGAGTCAGTCTGGAACTGGTATCTTCTGGATGTTGTGTGGTCCGGCAAAGCGCGTTGCAGCAAATGGATTTCAATGTCTCCACCTGGGTTTCAATGTTCCTTTTATATGTTTTGAAAGTGGGTGTGTGCGCAGCATCACTAAGCCAGCCCCTCTCTCAACTGATCATTGGTCAAGCTTTTCTATCTTCCTTGATAGGGGAAAGGAAATGTGAGTCATGGTGATGCTGTTTTATGGCCTGCAGAAAGGACACTCCCCTGTCAAATTACACACAAATCTATATTTGACCTAAAGACATATTTCATAGATACACAGTGGTTTGAAATTGCATGCACCCATCACGTATCACATGAGGTATACTCTGTTCAAACTCTGATGTTTCTAAGAGCTTGCATCCAGAAATGGCAATATTTTGCGCTTTTTAGTGGGTTATGCAACATTGGTTTTTCATTAAAATTGATACACATATACACCCCCCTACTACACATATCTCAGTAACTTTCCATTTGTCTAGCTTAAATACAGTGTCTGTGGTGTCAATAAATGGCGGGGTTTTGCCCCAGAACATCACACAAATTGGAGTTTGGGCTTGAATTGTAGGCAAAGTTTCCATTTTAAGGTTCCCCACATTTCACATTTCTGTCATCCGGTTACCAAGAGTTATCAGTGTTTCTGTAAAATATATATTTTGCTTTCAATTCAGTTCTCAGAGTGTTGGAGTCCGCCTCCAAGACTTGGGTGGGTCAGTGATCACATGTCTCTTCTGCTGGGAGCTCTTTGTGTACAGTCAACAGTCAACATCAGCATATTCTATTCAAGTGCAAGAGCCTATTGTGTGGTCTCCAGGAGGCTGCCAGCCAGTCTGCCTTCTATAAATCAAGAGGTCATGTCAGATTCTAACTCCTCGTGTGAATTTCTGGAGGTGAGAGGTTTCCCAGCCTTTTGGCCTGTTAATTAAATCAGATTGTCTTCTGGGAACAGCCTGTGGTTAGGTTTCAATTAACTCCCATCCTTTGATGTAAAGGCCTCTCCTGCAACTCCTGACATGCAGTTTCCCTGTCAGAGTTTAGACCGGTAGCGCCGCCTTGAGGTATTTATCGGTACTGCGTCCATTTTTTGGATCAGTCTTGAATGAATGCATTCCAAACAAGAGATTTTACATGGAAGTATATTATCCAGGTCCAGCACATGGCACTGGTGTGGTTCTGCAGTAAAATAATGTTGTGCCCGTTGAAGGAATGAATTCCCAATAGTTGTGGGTTGCTTTTGGCAATCAGCATTGCCATTCCCAATGGTTTCAGGCTACTGTGTGGGTAGCCCAATGGTGATTTTAGGCAGTGCCCTCCTGTGCTCACAACATAGGCAAAAATGGGTGGTAGCCTATTCTTCATGCATTTCTCTGTGCATTTTCTGGGAAGTTCTGGCCATCATGATGTTTTCCATGCCAGTACTGCACAGTTTTCCTATTCTGGCATAAATGTGGGCTTTTTGGCCATCTTGGATTTTCTAAGCCCACAGCACCAAATGTTGCAGCATGATAGCTCAAACGTGGGTTAGGACACCCAACAACACACCCTGCCACACCTGATAGAAGGTGCTGGCAGGTCCTGCCACACCTAATGTACAAGGCACGTGCAGGTCTGGTCTGGTAACAGGCCATACTTGCTGCTCCACATGGTTGGACCCTTCTCATGAGCCTGGCGCCCCAGTGGCGCTAGGACAGCACCCACCAGGCTCCAGCAGGGATCCTGGATCCTTTCAAAGAGCCCCTTGTATGGGGGTGAAAGGGCATGTGTGCCCTTGATTGGGTAGCCATGACAGTTCCTGAAAGCCAAAACTGTGGGAGTGAATGTGTCCAGAGACTTCTCTCATGAATCTGAGCAAGCTGCAAAGCTGAACAAGCAGAAGAAGCTTGTGCAGAAGGTAAGAATTAGGGTACTAGGAAATTAAAGTTGTAGACTGGCTAGTACATCACATAGTGTTGCCACATGGATTCTGCCGAGCTGTATTGGATGCACTCCACGACCACCATGGACATCTTGGCATAATAGAAGCTTCGAGTTGGTCTGCTCAAGCTTTTTCTGTCCCCGACTAGTGGCAGATGTTGAGAATTATTGCCTGCACTGCACAATGTGTGTCTCCAGGAGGACCGCGGCTCGTCCTGCAGCCTATCTTCATCATCTGCAGAGCCCTGGGCCCATGGACCTATCTGCAATCTGCAACAACTTCCTCAATTTGGAGGTGGACGGCCAGGTTTACAGAACAAACTGGTGATGACCGACCACTTCACTCGGTCGACAGAGGCATTTCCCATCAAGGATCAAGGATGTGGGAAAACTACTTCGAGCAGTATGGCTGGCTAGCCAGGATTAATGTCACCCCAACCAGGGACCAGATTTTGAATCAACGTTCATAAAGCAGATGCTGGAGCTGATTGGAATGAAGAAGACCCATACAACTACATATCACCCTCAGGGGCTTTCCAAATGGAGATGTTTAACCAAACCCTCTTGGCAATGCTGGGCACCATGAGGCCAAAGGAGAAGAACAGATGGAGTCAGCATGTGTCCGCCCTGAGACATGCTGGCAACTGTACAATGGCACAGGGTTTACACCATATTTCTTGATGTTGTGAAGAGATGCCCGGCTTCCTGTAGAGCAGTGTTTTGCTGTGTCCACAGATGGAATAGGCATCAAGAATGCCACCAGCTATGTGAAATGACTCAAGCATCAACTAAAGTAGGCACATCATTGCACCCAGGATGCAGCAGAGAGAACAGCAGAAGGGAACAAACGCTGCCACAAGGCCAAGGTCAGGTGTCATGCTCTCTAACCTGGCGATTGTGTGTTGATCCGCAGCCTGATTAAACGAGTACGCAACAAGCTAAATGACAAGTGGGAGTCTCAACATATTATCATAGAGCATCAGCTAGGAGAGCTCTCTGTCTACCGACTGCGAGAGGAAAGACAGCAAAGAATATCAAGACCTTGCACCAAAACCACCTGCTCCAGTTGAGGGTGAGGTTGAGCTGTCACCAGAAGAGACTAATAAAGAACAAGCCAAGCGGCCGGTAACAAGACAGCAGCAACTCCGATCTGAAAGGCCTGAAGAAGATCCATTGAATTCTCAATCCCTAGAAGCTCCTCAAGCTACCAAGTTGGCAAGACCATCAAAAGGCCAGCCAGAAGCCAGTGAAGATGCCGATGCTGAGGGCAATCAGTTGGACGTCTACCCAGACCAATGGTTAATTCAGACATTAGTGATCCAGATACCACTTCTAGGGAACCTGACCCCCATTCTAAGAGTGTTCCTATTGAGTCCAATCCAGATTCTGGTCCAATGGCCCTCCTACTGTGGACTTGGCAGAGGAACCCTTACCCATTCCTCCACCGGAAGATATGGACCCCCACATGGTGCAGAGTACTCCCCTGAGTCAGTGGGAATCCCTCAAAAAGGCCCTGGCTGCTCTCCATCATCCCACCAGGTAGAGCAGGCATGTTATGAAATTAAATTATGATTCACCAAGGGTTCAGTGTGAAGTTCCCATTGCCCGTTCCTGTCAGTTTTCTGTTCCTCCTTCTTTGGAGCAGGATCCTGGTAGTTCAAGGGTGTACTGTGAAATGTGACTGAGATTCCGGGTACTGGATGGCAACCTGGTAACCGGTGGCCTGAAGAATTCAAAGTGCAGGCCAAGGCTCTCCTCCGGGCTAAGGATAGTTGACGTGCGAGAGGGCATGCAAACCACTCCAGGGAATACAAATAAAGAAATAAAGGGATGAATCCTTAACACGAGAAGCTGCACAGAGATCCGATGTAAAAAAATCAGAGTAAATGACCTTTGAGCATGGCCACATGAGGTATTCTTTACTCTTGAAAGGGAAAAAAAACATTACAGGTGCGAGCTGAGTGCATGGAAAATACAGTATTCCAACATCCCAAGGAAGGTTGAAAGGGTGCTATGTCCCATCTCACCCCTGCTGCCTGCTCTTTCATTCTGGCACTCCCCTGATAGACAAGGGATTGCCCAAAAACACAGCTTTCTCCATTCTAAAACTGCTGACACTGCCTGACCTGGCACATCATTTTCCATTGCTCCCCACAGTGGGGGCGCCCAATGTTTCAGCAGCCCTTCCTGGCTGTGAAAGTTTTAAAAAAGGGGCTGCCCCCCTTATTAGCAGCCCATCTGGACTCCCTGGGACACAACAGGCAGACATGGCCCAGGACCTGGATGCCCTGGGGCATACCTAGAAGACATGGCCCGGGTTGAGTAGTGTTGTGGGGCCCTCCATACTGCTGCAGATGCTGCTGGGCTGCATCTGACATTCTCAGCACGGGCAACTTAAAATAAGGTACTCCCCTTTGCTGTTGCTAGCTGCTGGGCTCCTTAGCATAAGCAGCCCAGCCATATAAAAGACTTTGCCCCCCCCCCCACACACACACTGTTACTGCTCCTACCTAATGCCTGTAGATCTGAACTTCTTGCCAGAACCAAGAGCAGCAGCAAGGGTGTTGAGAGAGCCCTGCCAAACTGTCTCCAAAGTAAGGTGTTTTTATATATAGTTTATTTTTTATAGTGGACGATATGGACTTTGTATACATTTTTTAAAGACTTTTTACAGTTTTTAAAATATAAAAGGACTCTTTCATATTTTTGTTTTTTAAGGTTTAGAAACCCAGCTGCTTAGGTTAAGTTGCTGTATATATTGTCTTGTGAATTCCCCTTTTTTTGACCAAACTCTAAAAAAACACTGGTGTACAGGAAGGGAAAAGTATATATGAGTATATAGTAACTAAAAGAACGATACACCAGCATTCCTTTGTCTGTTTTTCTTTTTGTGCAGTGTAAGTACTGGAGGGGGTGTCTGTACTCCTGCCCTCTATATGGCAGAGTAGGAGCACAGAGCACCCCAGCCAAGATTCTTTATTTGGTAAACTGGGCGAGCAATCAAGGCTTAAGCTCTCGGGAGGTGATGCAGGCTGGTTCTTAAGTACAGTGTAGTCCCCAAGCACCCACAAAAGAATGTCCACACACTATGATGGTGAAAACACAGTTCTTTATATAAATAAGGCTTTGAATATGTACACATACAATAACACACTTTCTGCTCAGGTAATTCTAAAATGATAAATATATACAGTTTTTATGTGGTACCACAATTAATCTTTGATTCCATTAAAATGCATCACTGCAGACAGTTTCAAATGGCATACAAATCAATAGCAAGAAGTATCAGTGATAGATTTAGGAGGAAAACAAGTTGCTTAAACAATTGGCAGAATACTGGGCCCCTACCACTAGGCACAGTTCTGTATGAGGATCCCTCCACCTGGATAACCTGTAAAATAAAGATATAACACAAGCCCAGCCCAGTCGACGGATACTTCTTGAGTGAACGCCCTTTTAGGGAGGAGCCTCAGATTGTCGAGATCCCTCGAAGAAAAGGTGAACAAAGGCATCGAGGCAGCAGCTTCGGTCCTGGTGGTGCTCGTTGCCAATCGGTCGTGGACGTCCTGCGAAGATGAGGCATGCGGTGCACCTCGACGATGAAAGTTTGTTGCCGCAAAGAGTCTATGAAGAACTTTGGCCCAGCAAGGGACTTGACTTTCTCCGGCGGGACAAAGCAGTTGTCGATGATGAGCAAGGGAGTCCTTGCTTCAAAGTGTTCTTAGGCAATGGAGCGTTGCCGCTCTGGTCGACGGCGGCAGAGCGTCAAGCTGTCCCGGCTTCTTGGCAACATGGCTTTGGCGGGCCTCCAAGGGTTACAGCAATCCTCCGAACCCTGGTCGACGACGGTGGACGGAATGTCTGGGCACTTCTCTTTGGATTCCTCTATGGTCCCTGTCTCCAGTCGACAGTCTTTCAAAGGCTGACTTCCAGGGAGCCTTGGTGAAGGTTAGCTGGTGCACTATGGTCCCTCATAGCTCGGAAAGAGGTCTCCTAGGCAGGTCCTCTCTTGGATCAGTTTCTTGAAGGTACAGCGTCTCTCAGATTGCATCAAAGGGAAACAGCAGTAAACCTTCTTCTTCCGTCTCAGGTTTGAGATCAAGCATCAAGTTTCGACTTCAGCTTCTGAACGATTTCCATCAGTGAGAGGTCCCCAGATATACTGTTTGGTCTTTCATTCACTCTGATGGGTCACACTCAGGCAACCAACCAGTCAGAAGGGGATTCAGGCAGGCAGGCAAGCAGCCAAACTGGCTCACAGTGCATTCAGGCCATTCTTCTCCATCCCGACACCCACAACAAGGATGTGGATTCGGACAAGTACCCGGCTAGTCAGCACTCCACACTGCATTCATACCAGTTTCGGACAGGGCTGTCTCAGTCGTTGTGTCACATCCCAGAAACCAGACACCCATAACAGGAAATGTATATTGGTCACACATCCCATTCACCCAGGTCCCACCCCGAGGGGGTACCCGCAACATACAGTCATTGGGGATGCTCCAGCTAGTCTGGCCTCGACTTCCCCACAATGCAATATATGGAACTTCCACCCAACAGCCAGTCAGGAGAGGGGACGGAGCCAGGGCTTCCTATGACTTTGGGAAAACAAGGTAACAGTCTTTAGAAAACAAGAGGCCACTCGGGCCATCTTGTCTCCTATAAGGAATCAGCTGATTCCAATGGCAGGGCCTGGGTATCCCAACATGGAGGATACTCAGAGCACCTGTCAAATGCAGCATGGAGCTGCCACCAGCCCATAACCTGCTCTGTGGGCCACATGCAGGTGCCCAGAAACATACACTAACGGTACAGGGTTAAACCCCCACCCATGTGTGCCATAAGGGTATCGCATGGGTCTGTTCACTAAACCAAAAAGAAGAAGAGCTGTGCTGCCAGGAGTCCCACATGGACTCCTATGCAGGAGATAACACAGAACACACATCTTAAAGGAGTACAGGACAAGGACATGGAGGCCTTGTCCCTCCAATGCATTTCCAGCATCACATGCAGCAGTTACTTTAACCCAGTGTCTTTTTTTCCTTAGACATATTTGGGGGAAATATTTCCCTAATATTTTCCTCCCTTTCCCACATCACAGCCGAGTTCACTGGGGGGTATCCTGGAACCAGGTAGGTGGGGTTGGAGACAGGTAAGAGGGAGATCAAGTATTCATTAAAGTATAGAAGTATAGTGTGTGCCCAACACCATCAGTCTCCCTATAAAGTGTGTGGTACAATCCCCTGCTACATAAGTGTCTCATCTTGAGTAAAGCGGATGGGTCTTCACCAGTCACCAATAACTGCCAACAACTGCACTTGTCGCAGCATTTTGCGCACACTTTGTGTGTGACAAAGAGTAAATATGCTCCTCCCTCAGTGAGCTCAGCCTCTATAGGACTCCTCGGTGGCAGCGGAAAACAAACACTTTCACCTTTGTGTGTATTTACATACTATGAGCCTATGAAGCTAGCAACCGCGTGTTGTACAAACAAATGAGAGGATAAAGAGAAAGAAGCACAGGCAGGACCAGGGGAGTGGGAGGGAGGAGGATGAAGTATCAGGGTTGAACAAGCGATGTAGTGTTCCTTGAAGAACAGGGAATTCTGCTTCTTCTTGCAGTATCGAAGAGATGGGTCATTTAGATGGGTATAGGTGTGTTATTCCAGAGTTTGGCAATAGCAGGAGTAGGCCTTGAAGGAAATACTTGATGGCTGTATGTGCAGTGGAAACCAGGTCTGGTACAGTTCTCTTGCGGTTGTTTGATGTACAGTGTTTCAGGGATGTTTAAGGGGAAGGTGAGGTTTGTGGTTGCATTAATTCACAGAAAATGTAGTTCCCATAGGAAGATGTTTTGGAATGGGCGGTGGCTGATGTTTTAATGAGGTACATGACATCGTTGAGGAGTGCTTTGTTTCTCTGTTGTAGTCTGCATGGAAGGTGAGCTGTCTCTTTCTGTGAGCATGGGAAGTAGCAAGGGAGAACTTCAAAGGAGTTAAATGATGAGCGTTCCTGGAGGTCACTGATCCAACAGGTCTAGTGAATGGGTGGCCTGATATATGCAGTATACTGGAGGGATGATAATGTCATGGAAGTGCATATTGGAGGGGGGAACCAGGTATATGAGATGAAGATAGCATCATGGCTGTGTGACGATGGAATCAGCAATGTATTCAGTATAATGGACTGTTGAATATGCATTAGTAAGCATAATGAATGATGAATCAATTGATTGAGTTTATGTATGCTTTCGGCTTCAAGAGCTGTTAGGGAGAGAGCTGTTTGTTCACCTGGTAAGAATATGAGCGTTTTTTCCCACTCTTACATGTGTTTTGATGTGCGTGTTTAACATTTTTGTGTTCATAGACTTTGGAGCCTTACCTACTCAATAGGCATCATCTTTTTACTGTGTGTTACATAGCACCTTCAGTGCAGTGACACAGAGTTGTCTTTTTGACTTCCCAACTCACACTCCATTTTCTGGGACTGACTCCTGTCTCCCAGAACATGTAAAGTTGCCATTGACTTTATTAGTCTTTCTAAATACCCAGATTTAGTACAAACTATCTTACATAGAGTACTGGAAAGGGTTACCAGTTATCCCTTTTTGTCTGTTTCTCATGGAACATTGTTTAGTTCTCTTTTCATTAAGATTTGACTGGTGGCAGTGGTAACTACCCTATTTTTCCTACCGTGGTTATTTTAAATAGCCTTGGTATTGTTTTAGGCTATCTTGGTAGTCTCAAACTTAAACCCGCTGGACCATATTTACTTTTATACGGTTCCGGCTGGTTTTATTTGCCATTTCTTTTTGTAAAAGTCTTTTATACAGTTCAGGCTGGGATTATTCGGCATTTCTTTTTGTAAAAGTCTTTCTCGTGTTGTACTCTACGCGCCAAACCAGGTTTGGTTCCTTTGTTCACCGGCCTTTTGTGGGCTTCTGCACAGAAACCCTCCTTAGGCGCTGTATGTCTGAGGGGGACAGGATGTGAGGGAGGGGTTTGAGACTCCCTGCACAGGGTCTCCATCGAGATCCATGTTGCACTTTGGTATGATTGGCTTTGGTGACTATCCCGGAGGGACATCCACCGTGCTGTGTGATTTACAACCAGGGTGGGTGAATGGGGGAAAACTGCATAAAAAGCAGGTCTCTGGACTGAGAAGGCAGAATCGCCACTGGATCGAGAGAACCGAAGAGAAGCTAACAGAAGAGGACCTCTACCACGACTGAACCTCCCGGTGAAGCCCTGCTGCGGGTCCGAATCTCAAAACTTCGACGACAGGGACGATCTTCAAGGAATCTTCTCCCCTTGATCTGGTAGGAACAACCAGTTCGCTAAACTGCAAGCCAGTCCTCCCTCCTCTGGTCGAATTTTCTGTACAGAGCTACAGTGAACCGGATAGCCAGGAAGGTCGGACCCTGATTGGGTTTTAAAGAGCGCACCTTTTATTTGTCGCTTTGCTCCGCTGCTGTTTTCTTCCCTGGGCAGTGCAGGACCCTCCAGTCTTCCTCCTTCTTATTAGTCCGACAGTCGATTCAGGAACCGTGAGCCTGCAGGACCTGCCAGTAATGTTTGACTCAGCTACAGCATTGTTCTGCTCAAAAGGTACTGTGCTAACCCGGTTGTCCGTTTGGTCCAGCCGCGGTGAAAGTGTGTGAAATCTTGCACCAAACCGATGGCTTGTCCTTCTCTATTCTGTAAAGTAGCTTTTCGTCTGACCAACTTCGTTCTGAACTCTTGGCAAAGACTTAACCGCGAACTACCCTGAACTGTGTGATCCTCTGCAAAGACTTTGGTCCATTGACTTTGTCCCTGGCCTCTTGATTTGATTTCCTCACTGCAATTTATTTTTCTAGATTGCCCTGCTTACTCACTTGTTGGTGCTGCTAAACTTCTGTCTAACTTTGTCCCCCCCCTTTTGAATTACTGGAGTGCCGTTTTGCCCACACTTCATTTTGAGCCAAACTTGTCCAGAGTCTATTGGGTGCGGTGTAGTGTATTAGAATCGTGATTTTTCAACTGCTTGATAATAGTGAAATGTTTAATAACTGATGTGTAAAATACATTTATATGCTTTTACTCAGAAACCTTGAGTAAGTGTTTGTTTGAATCATAGAAATTGCTGTCCTTTGTGTAACTATTGAGACTGCTCACTTTACTCTTGAGATAAGTCTGGTTGTTCAGCCATCGCTACCACTTAAACCTTTCTCGCAAATACTGTTACTAGGGGATTTCAACCTAGGCTTTATGGACCCAATGGACAAAAATGCCACAGACTTATCCAACTCATTAAAGCACTAGGTCTATCCCAAAAAGTCAACAAACCCACCCTCCAAAAAAGGAGAATATTGGATTGGATAGCGACCTACAACTGTACAGCTACCATTTTATCCATCCTGCCGCTCTCCTGGACAGACCACTAATTGGTATCCTTCCACCTATTTACTACACGATCCACCACAACGGCTCGCCAGGTAGCGCCACCATGTTTAACTAGAAATAAAGTATGACGGTACAGAAAATATCCCTGCTATTCTTCCCACACTTAACTCATTATCCGAAAATCTTGATCCTAGTATCTTAGTCTAAGAATTTAACAATATTATGCTCACCACAAAGGATAAAATTGCCCCTCTCAAACTTAGCTCCACCAAACCAAAGGCACATTTAAACAAATGGTTCACGCCACAACTTAAAGACCTTCGTAACCTAAAAAGAAAAAGTGAAACCAATTGGAGACTTTGCCCCACTAGCGAGAACAAAACCAAACTAACCTCACTTTCCTCTCATTATAAGAAGGAAATCTGCCTGGCAAAACGCAACTACTATGATGAGCGCATTGCTAATTCCAATTCTAGTATGAAATAACTCTTCTCCATACTGAAAGAACTTGAGTCCCCAATAGTTACACCTGACATCTGTACCAAAGACAAATCTTGGTGTACAGATATCCAACATGCACTGGCCAATAAAATTGTTACGTTCCTAAATAAAATTCAGCAGAAAAAAGAAGGGCTGAACCTACAGTACTCACCTAACACTCCTTTACCTAATGTTTCACCACTGGTTCACAATAACCTCTTCAATTTTTCCAAAATGTCTACACTAGAGGTAGAAAAAATTACCCTCTCTCTAAAACCTTCCAATTGCAAAGGTGACATCTGCCCAGCACAGTTAATTAAAGATGCCGCCAGAGATCTATCCCCATTCATCACCAAACTGATTAACGCCTCTTTTGCCACAGGCCCTATCCCTGTTAACCTTAAACAATCTTGGGTGTTCCCTCTCCTGAAGACACAGACCCTAGATCCTCTCATCCCTACCAACAACCGCCCTATTACCACGGCCCCTTTCTTACTCAAAATACTGGATAAAGCTGCCTACAACCAAATTCAAAAGCACCTTGAACAGAACAAACTCCTTGGTAACAGACAATCTGGCTTCCGCCCACTACACGGGACAGAAACAGCCTTAATTGACTTAAAGACCCAAATAGATGAGCTGAGAGACAAAGGGCAGTCAGTACTTCTACTCCTCCTTGATCTCTCAGCCGCGTTCAATCTGGTCGACCATAAAGTCCTCTGCAGACACCTTGACTCTACTGCTCACTTCTCCCCAGAAGCTATTAACTGGATTAAATATTTCTTGAGCGAGAGAACTATGAGAGTTTTCTCTCCCTCGGCAGTAGCAGACCCCACCCCCATCCTGTGAGGTGTCCGTCAAGTCTCTTGCATTTCTCCAACTCTATACAATACAACTCTATACAATATCTTCACTAAACCTTTGTTTGATGATCTGGACCTTCTGGGTATTACCTATACCAACTACGCAGATGATACCCAGATTCTCTTCCCGGTTTCTGGGGATCACAACAAGGACATGGGGCTGGTGAACAAAGTATATCTTATTATCCAAGCATGGATGGCCACTCATGGCCTATACTTAAACGATGTTAAGACAGAGTTGATAATCTTGGGCTCTCAGGCCAACATCAAAAAACTAGGTCAGGAATTCTCCGCTTTCAACATTGATGGGAATTTTATCAAAGTATACAAGGAGTTAAAAACCCTCGGCTTCTACTTGGACTCCACATTGTCATTTGAAAAACAAATCAAATCCTTGACTTCCACCACAGCCTATACGTGCAAGCTACTCAGAGCTGGCAAGCCCTTCCTCTCTGACGACAGTTGCTTGATCCTGGCTAGAGCGCTAATACTTTCCAGAATCGATTATTGCAATGCTCTTTACAGTGGTGCTAATAAAACAACTATCCACAAACTCCAAACACTACAAAATAACACTTTTAGAGGAGCCTTAGGCATAAACAAAAGAACCCACATTTCCCCTATTAGACGCCATCACAAATGGTTAACCACGGCCAACAAAATACAATTGAAGACACTTTCATTGAACCACAAAGCCCTTAATAACTCTGCCTTACCTATCTCACAGCTAAGTTTCAGAGAAAAACCACCCACAGACTAACTAGAGCCGGAAATGCTAATTGTCTGACTATCCCTATGCACAAGCTGACCACTATTGGTGGCAACTGCTTCCCTGTAAAGGCCGCTAAATGCTGGATTGCTCTGCCTCAAGATTTGAGAGTTGACCAACCCTACACACGCTTCAGAAGAAATGTGATAGAACACATCGTTGCCACAGACCCTTAGCTTCTGACCTGATAGATCTCGCCCGTTGTCCCTGTTCACCCCCATGCCCTAGTAATACACAGATGCTTTGACTAAGCATGGTGCATTTCTGCACACTGCCCATGGTCATTCGTGCAACCACAAAGGCCACATTATCGCTGTATATATCTGTACATTCTGTATACTCTGTACCTATGTAATGTTTGCGTATATTTGTGTACATTCACTGTATATCTGTAACCATGGAAGAATCGCATCTTCATACTGCTGCGCCCTCTTACCCACGGGTCTGGTGTGCATAACAAATGAATAAACAAACAAAGAAACTATGTAGTAAAGGCTTGTACCAAAGATGAATTTGTACTGTCACTTGTAGTCCTAATTGTGTGTGGTGTTCCCAAAGGTTACTGCATATAATTCTGCCTAACACTGGTGGCAGTGGTGGGATCAAGTATAGTGATTACACTTAGAGTGCTGCTATTACCTTGCGTCAACTAACCACAAGGATAAACATCACTAAAAAGCAATATTAATCATGTCTGAAATGGAATACTACAGTCAGGAGACCCTCCTTAGTTACACTGTGGATTATCTAAAAAATCTGTGTAGCGAAAGGAATCTCTCTTTTAAAGGCAAAAAGTCTGAATTGATTGAAAGGTTGGTAGAGAAACAAAGTCTGGGGGGCGGGTCTGAAATACCTGACCCCTCAGCAAATGTGGGAAATGATGAGGATGATAATGTGTCTATCATTGATGAGTTAGATGACACAGGTGGGTCCCACAATGTAGGCCTCAAAGCTCCTTTACCTGCTCAGCAACCGCAACCTTTGTCCACTGGGACCCCTACAGGTCCTACACTCAGTCCTGAATTCATTGCTCTAGAAAAGATGAGGCTTGAATTGGAATTTAAACGTTTAAATGCTCAAACTGAACAAAAGCATCAAGAACTGAAACTCAGAGAAATGGAGATGAACCATGCATTAGAAATGAAAAAGTTGTCTATTGAAAATGCTTCTCTCCTAGAGTCTTCTAGGTCTTCCAGTCATTTGAGACCCCATATGCCTAAAGAAATTGTGGGTATGTATGAGGCTAAGCTTGATATTTTGGATTGGTTGGCAATGTTCGAATATAACCATGGGATTCAAGACATTACAGGGAATCACTTGCTTCCTTGGTTCTTCTCTAGGCTACCCACGTTGCATCTGATGTTGTGATGGAGTTAGAGGAGGTGGATAGGATGGATTATGAGTGTGTGAAGCTAGCTTTCATTGCTAGATTTGGGAAGACCCCTTCCCAGTACCTTAAGAGGTTTAGGACCCTCAAAAAGCATGATGGTACCCCTTGGGCTTCCTTGGTATGTGAATGTTTGGAAAACTTAGATGTTTGGGTTAAAGGTTACAGACTGAACACTTATGAAGGTATGAGAAATCTTGTTATGTTGGAGTCAATGTGTGATGCCTGCTCTCCTGAGCTCAGACAGCACTTGGCTGATTCTAAGGCGGTAGATCCCAAGAAGTTAGCTAAAGCTGCTGACTTGTGGGTTGCCAACAGGGCCACTCTCAATGATTCTGGGGCCACTCAAGAAGGATGAGGGACAGCAGCCAAAGAAAGATAACAAGGAGAATTCAAATACCTCCAATCCAAAAGAGGGCCACAAACAACGAGATTAGGGTAAACCACCAGGGAGACCGAATCAGGCTAGTGTACCATCTGGACCAAACCAGATGGAGGTCAGAACAAACCCCCATTCATCAAGACATTTGGGAAATGTTATGTTTGTGGGTCAACTGACCATGTGAAAGAAGGGGATCCCAGATGTAAAGGGTAAACCTTCAGGGGTCCACAATGTCTCCTTAGCCTTCTCCCCAGTGGAAGAAGTACCTATGGCAGGTGGAAACTTTCACCTACTGGCTGATGAACCCATGAGAGTCTCAGCTAGTGTTTCTTTACTGTCCCTGGGCATGTGGGAACAACAGAATTTAGATGTCTATAATTCATCCCAGATAATACTAAAGAGTATTATAAAGATAGTGTTCTTGTGAATGGGCAGAAGACTCCTGCCATCAGAGACACTGGAGCCAGTATAACTGTGGTGGATGAATCATTTTTCAAGGTGGAGGATGTTGCTAAGGCACCCAGACGCCTGAACAAGTTAGCTGGAGGCCCTGTGAAAATGCTTCCCCAGTTACCAGCTCTCATCCAGTGTAATAATATGATTGTCAAACTACTTGTTAGTGTGCAGAATGAAGTGCCTGGGAGAGTCCTGTTGGGTAATGACCTGAAAACTCTTGGAGTTCTGTCCAGTAACTCCAGGCCTCCCAGTAAAAGGAGACAGGAGCTCACTAGGCCTGCAAGGGAGAGGACCTTAAGAGGCTCTCCAGCAGAGTTGATAGAGGAAACTATCACTCCAACTCCACAGGAGTTGCTCAGTGCTATTTCTGGAAAGAAAGAGGCAAAGGGGAAACACAAGACCTCAAGGAAAAAGACAGACAGCACGCCTGTGCTACCAACAAGGACATCCCGAAGATTGTCAAAAATCACACATGTGACTCCTCCACCTGCTGAGATAGAGTTTGAAGTACAAACATGTTTGGTTGATCCAATTTCTGAATAGTCAGATCTGGAGGAAGACACTGTTTTTGTTGAAGATATTGACCCCGTTGACCATCCTGAGCTGCAGTCGTTACTGGCAGAAGGTGGACCCAACAGGGCAGACTTCAGCAGAGGACAGAGAGAGTGTCTTCGACAACAGGCTGCTTCTCAACTTGATGGACAAGAAGTTGGAAAGCATAGGTTGAGCTGGAAAGATGGCCTCTTCTACAGTGAACCGACCGAGTCTATCCTTGGGGTCTGCAAACAAATTGTAGTGCGCCTAGCAAACAGACTCCAGTTCCTACAGTTGGCCCATGAGATACCTTTGGCTGGTCATTTGAGTTTCAAAAAGATCAAGGAAAGGCTCTCCTTATACTTCTACTGGCCTAAGATGGGTTCAGAGGTTGACAAATTCTGTAGGAGCTGTCACACTTGCCAAACCTCTGGCAAGACTGGAGCCAAGAATGTGGCACTCCTGGTGCCTCTCCCAGTGGTGGGAGTTCCTTTGAGAGCATGGGCATCAACATTGTTGGTCCCCTTGACCCTCCCACATCTTCAGGGAACAGGTTTATCCTGGTTGTAGTAGACCATGCTACTAGATACCCAGAAGCAATACCCATGAGGACTGTTATGGCTCAGGCTGTGGCTAAGGCTCTACCTGGTATTTTTACCAGAGTAGGGTTTCCTAAGGAAGTGATATCCGACAGGGGATCCATTTTATGTCCCACTACATGCCAGTCATGTGGAAACACTGTGGTGTCACTTACAAGTTCTCTACAGCCTACCTTCCACAGACAAATGGACTGGTAGAGAGGTTTAATCGTGCTATGAAGAGCATGATAGATGCTTTAGAGGAACCCCTTCAAAGAAAGTCGGACCTTCTACTGCCAAGCCTTCTCTTTGCTTATAGAGAAGTCCCTCAGGAGGGAGTTGGTTACAGTCCCTTTGAATTTTTCTATGGCCATCCAGTCAGAGGCCCCTTGGCCCCAATTAAGGAGGGGTTGGAGAGTGCTCCTTTCCCCAAGCCAGTCAGAGTGACTGACTATGTGATAGGTCTCCGGAGGAGAATGTCACACATGATGGCAGAAGCTAGTGATAAATTAAAAGTAGGTCAGGCTCTGATCAAACATTGGCATGACCAAAAGGCCAGCATGGTTGAGTTTACTCAAAACCAGCTTGTATTAGCTATGGTGACAACAAGACAGAGGGCCTTGCAGGACAAATGGATAGGACCCTTCAAGGTTGTGGGCAAACATGGAGAGGTGAACTATTTGGTGGACTTAGGCAGACCTAAGGAGGCTCCCAGAGTCTTTCACACCAACCGTTTGAAGGCATATGTCTCCAGACCAGAAGTGGGAGCTTTGCTTCTAGTTTCAGCTCAAGAGGAGGAGAGTGAACCTCTACCTGACCAACTCAGAGGCCAACCTTTGGATGAGAACATGAAGGAGTCAATCTATCTTCTCAACTGGCATCTGAACAACAGGAGTAGTGCGAAGTTCTGTTAAATCAGTTTGCCTCCCTTTTTTCACTTTCACCAGGCTTGACCCATTGGGACCAGCATGATATTCTCACTGGTGACTGTCTACCTGTAAAAATCAGAGGTTACAGAATGTCAGAACATGTGAGATCCCACATCAAAGGAGAGGTCAACAAGATACTTGATCTCGGGGTTATAGAGCCCTCAACAAGTCCATGGTCTAGTCCAGTTGTTCTAGTACCAAAGGCAGGATCCAAGGAGTTGAGATTCTGTGTGGACTATAGAGCTCTAAATGCAGTCACTAAGACTGATGCCCATCTTTTGCCAAGAATAGATGAACTGGTGGATAGACTTGGCTCAGCCAAGTACCTCAGTACATTTGATCTGACGTCAGACCATTGGCAAATAGCCCTGACAGACCATGCCTAGGAGAAAACTGCATTCTCAACCCCAGCAGGCCTCTACCAGTTTAAGGTTATGCCTTTTGGATTAAAGAATGCACCTGCTACATTCCAAAGGATGTTCAATCAAGTTCTGAATGGGATGGAGCACTTCTGCATGGCATACTTGGATGACATTGCAGTGTCAGCCCTACTGGGAAAGAACATATTGATCACTTGGGATATGTTTTGCAGGCTCTTGAGCAGGCCCATCTGACAATAGAGGCAAGCAAATGTCAAACTGGTCAGAGAAAAGTGGTCTACCTTGGTCATGAGGTAGGAGGAGGTGAAATAAGGCCATTGCCTAGCAAAGTACAAGCTGTACAAAACTGGGCCACCCCTACTACTCAAACCCAAGTGAGAGCCTTCCTAGGTCTCATTGGATGCTACAGGATTTTCATAGAGAACTATGGGACCATAACTTCTCCCTTGAATGTGATCTCCTTTCCAAAATTCCCTAAAAAGGTTAGATGGAATGAGGAGTGCACTCAAGCCTTTGAAAGCCTGAAGAAAGCCCTTTGTCAAGCTCCAGTCCTAAGAGCTCCAGATTATCACCAACCCTTCATTGTGCAGACAGATGCCTCGAATACAGGTATAGGTGAAGTCCTTAGTCAACTGGATGAGAAAGGTAGGGAGCACCCCATTTGCTTCATCAGTAGGAAATTGAAGGAACCAGAAACAAGGTGGGCAACTATAGAACGTGAATGTTTTGCCATTGTGAGGTCTTTGAAGAAGTTTAGACCATACTTGTATGGATCTACTTTTGTGATTCAAACTGACCACCAACCCTTGAGATGGTTAATCCAAATGAAAAGGGAGAACCCAAAACTTCTAAGATGGTCAATCTGCCTTCAAGGGTTTGATTTCACCATTGAGCACAGAGCAGGATGTCACCATCAAAATGCTGATGGTCTCTCTAGGATGTTTTTAACTGACTAGAGTGAAGAGATTCATCCAGCAGTAGATTAAATCCTCCTGTCCCTTAGTCACGGGGGGCACGTGTTAGGGAGAATTCTCGGAAATGGCTCATTTCCCTTACCTACTGAGTCCCTCAGCAGATTTGCTGGATTTCTAGGATTAATTGCAGTGACACAGGGACACAGGGTTGTCTTTTTGACTTCCCAACTCAGACTCCATTTTCTGAGACTGACTACTGTCTCCCAGAACATGTAAAGTTGCAATTGACTTTATTCGGCTTTTTAAATCCACAGACCCAGTACAAACTATCTTACATAGAGAACTGGAAAGGGCTACTAGTTATCCCTTTTTGTCTGTTTCTCAAGGAACATTGTTTCATTCCCTTTTCATTAAGATTTGGCTGGTGGCAGTGGTAACTACCCTATTTTTCCTACCGCGGTTATTTTATATAGCCTTGGTATTGTTTTAGGCTATCTTGGTAGCCTCGAATTTAAACCCGCTGGACCATATTTACTTTTATACGGTTCCGGCTGGTTTTATTTGCCATTTCTTTTTGTAAAAGTCTTTCTCGTGTTTTACTCTGCGTGCCAAACCAGGTTTGGTTCCTTTTTTCACCGGCCTTTTGCGGGCTTCTGCACAGAAGCCCTCCTTAGGTGCCTGTATGTCTGAGGGGGACAGGATGTGAGGCAGGGGTTTCCGACTCCCTGCACAGGGTCTCCTTGGAGACCCATGTCGCATTCTGGTATGATTGGCTGTGGTGACTGTCCCCGTGGGACAGCCACCCTGCTGTGTGATTGACAGACAGGCTGGGTAAATGGGGGAAAATGGCATAAAAAGCAGGTCAATTGACTGAGAAGGCAGAGTCGCCACTGGATCCAGAGAACCGAAGAGAAGCTAACAGAATAGGACCTCTACCATGACTGAACCTCCCGGTGAAGCCCTGCTGCGGGTCCGAATCTCCAAACTTCAATGACAGGGAAGATCTGCAAGGAACAACCAGTTTGCCAAACTGCAAGCCAGTCCTCCCTCCTCTGGTCGAATTTGCTCTACAGAGCTACAGTGAACCGGATAGCCAGGAATGTCAGACCCTGCTTGGGTTTTAATGAGCGCACCTTTTATTCATCGCTTTGCTCTGCTGCTGGTTTTTCCCTGGTCAGTGCAGGACCATCCAGTCTTCCTCCTTCTTGTCAGTCCGAAAGTCGCTTCACGAACCATGAGCCTGCAGGACCTGCCAGGAATGTCTGCCTCAGCTACAGCATTCTTCTGCTCTTAAGGTACTGTGCTAACCCAGTTGTTCGTTTCCTCCAGCCGCGGTGAAAGTTTGTGAAATCTTTTGCCAAACCGGGAGCTTGTCCTTCTCTATTGTTTAAAGTAACATTTCATCTGACCAACTTCGTTCTGAACTCTTGGCAAAGACTTAACCGCGAACTACCCTGAACTGTGTGCTCCTCTGCAAATACTTTTTTCCATTGACTTTGGCCCTGGCCTCTTGATTTGATTTCCTCACTGTAGTTCCTTTTTCTAGATTGCCCTGCTTACTTGTTGGTTCTGCTAAACTTCTGTCTAACTTTGTCTTCCCCCCTTTTGAATTACTGGCGTGCCATTTTGCTCACACTTCATTTTGAGCCTAACTTGTCCAGATTCTATTGGGTGCGGTGTAGTGTATTAGTGTCGTGATTTTTTAACTGCTTGATAATAGTGAAATGTTTAATAACTGATGTGTAAATAAAGGTTTAGGTAGAAATGACCGAAAACAAAAGGTCGAAATGACCAAATGTTCTAAAAATGCTACCACCAAAGGATCAAACACCAAAAGTTTGAACCTTTGGTGGTAGCATTAAAAAAAAACAGGGGCTGCGGGGGTGTCCCCCGGGTCGCCCCGCTCACTCTACTTTATGGTATAGTGAGCAGGGGCTGCGGGGGGACATCCCCGCAGCCGTCCATGTAAAAAAAAGAAAAAACAAAACGGGGGCTGCCGGGGTGTCCCCCGCATCGCTCCGCTCACTATACTTTATGGTATAGTGAGGGGGGCTGCATGGGATGCCCCGCAGCCTTCCGTTAAAAAAAAAAAGAAGAAAAGGACCCTGCAGCGCCGGTTCCCTTTCACAGAAGTGAAAGGGAACCGGCGCTGCAGGGAACCATCGTGAAGATGAAGGTAAGTGGGTTTAGTTTATGCTGGGGGTGTGCTGAGGGGGTTGGTGGGGGGTGTTATGGGTGTGTGTGTGTGTGTGTGAGAGAGAGAATGTATGTGTTTTCGCAAATTATTGCGGCTGTAATGTCCGAAAACAAAGTGTTCGAACTTTTGGTTATTCAAACACTTTGGTTTCGGTCATTTCAGCCGCGATAATTTATGCTTCGGTCAAATCACGTGGATTCATAAATAAATGTATATTCTTTTACTCAGAAACCTTGAGTCAGTGTTTGTTTGAATCATAGTAATTGCTGTCCTTTGTGTAACTATTGATACTTCTCACTTTACTCTTGAGATAAGTCTGGCTGCTCAGCCATCTCTACCACTTTACTACCACTTTACTGTGCAGTATAGGCTTGTACCAAATGTGAATTTGTACTGTCACTTATAGTCCTAATTGTGTGTGGTGTTCCCAAAGGGTACTGCCTATAATTCTGCCTAACAAGAGCCTTTTGCAACAGCAAACATTAGAGAAGCATGTCTTAAAAGGATGAATTTCACATTATTAGTTGGTTTGAAAATGGAATACAGACTTTTACTAATATCGTTCAATTAATTAATTAATAATCTGCCTCTTCAGGGACGTACACAAATGCAATTTTTGCATGGCCCCATAAGCGATAAAAGGGACTAGGAAACGTACACCCAATTGTCATTTCAAAACAAAATTTATAGTTCAATCTGTGTTTTGGGAGTCCATAGTTGGAACTTAAGGGAAGATCCATATGCAATACCTAAGCTTTCTTAGGCTTATCAAGTATACAATAGATGAACAATCAAAAGGGACTGCCATGGATGTTGAGTGGGCTGTGGTGATGAGAGAGAAGTGGATGAGTTTGTTTGAGTTTGAAGAGCATGGGTGGTGAGTGTGGAATGGACATCTTGTTTGGTGTTAAGGGTTGGGATTGGCCAAGATAAATTCAGTGCGATGCACATGGTACTGAATTTGCTAAGGTGAGACGTGCAGGAATTCTAGTCCTTGGCCTTTCCATGCTCTACTACAGTCGAACACAAGAATCCTTTGTCTTCATTTGTCCTTAACTTTGGACACCCTATCAAGAAATGCTGTGGGAGTGTTGGGAGAAGTTGGATCTCCACCAGGGCTTCTGGGGGTCCCAGCTGTTGGAGGCCTCAACACCTCCATTTTGCCCAAAGAAATGCAGCAGAGTTCCAAGCAGGCAGCAACATGTTCCAGACTGAGTTTATTTCTGGGCAGCAAAAAAACACACAGAGGGCTTTGTGCACAGCGAAAATCCAGGCACCGTCTCCCCCGGGGC
This sequence comes from Ambystoma mexicanum, assembly GCF_040938575.1. Classification (NCBI taxonomy): domain Eukaryota; kingdom Metazoa; phylum Chordata; class Amphibia; order Caudata; family Ambystomatidae; genus Ambystoma; species Ambystoma mexicanum. Next base: position 362,115,018 of record NC_090934.1, read on the forward strand.
TGGCTTGCAAGCCGGCATTGTAACACACTGCAGGCTGACATCACAGAATTGGACCAGCTCCCAGAAACCATTCTCATCCTGAGATTGTCTGCTAAGCTGATAGGTAGCCCATAGTGCCCTTATAGGACGCCTGGTCATTGGACCTCTGGACTTTGGTGTCAGTGGGCTGGTTTAACTGTGCCTCCACCATTACCTAATTCTAAAATTGTTGCATTGTGAATTTGTTCCCATTAGTTTTAGCTTGAACAGGCTTTTTGCCCCTGGTCCCTCGGCGTTCATTGGCCAGAACTGAGCCATTCTTATTACAATTATGTTTAAAATGAAGTGTGGGTCTTTGTGAAAATGTCTTTCGTTCCCAGAGAAAAAACACTGGGCCCTGGATGTTCTGCTCTGACTTACTCGTATTTGTGAAGAATTAAAAATGCTTGTCTGCCAGAGTTCACTGTCGTTCAAGGAAAGGAATCTTATCTTACTGTAAGACCTTGGGCTGCTGCTGGGTTTGCGAGGCGCATTGCTGAAGTCAGCACGAATCCCCACTGCGGCTGGTGTTCAGTGAGACAAGTGTACGTGGCTGTAATTTTCCTAAAACATGGCTTTACACTGTGCCATTAGATTAGGTTAATTCATTTAAGCATCTGCAAGCCTTTAAATAGGAATTCTTGTGTTTTGTAGATTCTGGTATTGCTGCATTGAGGCTAATGTAGCATGTAGGTTGCAGTGTTGGTGAAGTGGGTGTCTTTCAGCATATTTGTCACCCATGGGCGTACTGGATCCTGGTGCAAATGATGAGTGCTCTCCTTACTCTTCCTTATTCTTCCTGCTGTTCTGTCTGTTGATGTGCCTGGTGGTTAGGGGGCAGGAGTTTGATCTCGATTTTCCCTTTTCAGTAGTGCAGAGTTAAACTTAGAAGGGAGTGGGCAGGACAAAAAAAAGAGTGGCATCAGGAGCCATTTGCTGGTGGAAGGAACCAAGGTCACATAAACATTTTATCATAGATCAGTATATGTTGATTATTTTGTTGAGGCTGCCACTTTGTGCAGGACACTAAAGTTGTTCTTCTTAGGATGGAACAGTTTTCATTTGAGGTAGGTTGGATATCAGTAACCATGGTAGAATTAATTATGTTCAGTTTTAGTTTTGCAATGATGTGTAAGGTTTTATTTTCTATACTGTACTTTTGGGAATTTCTTTATGGAATGAATTTACTGAGTATGTGTGTGTAGATTTTAACATTCTCTTTAAAAATGTCATTTGTCCTGAAGGTGCATTGCCAGTGGTGCAGAACTCTAGAGTTTTCAATAAACACTTTTGAAAATAGGAACATTTGCTGTATAATTTGATATTATTATTATGTTTTTAAAATGATGATTGTGTTTTTATAATCATCTGACATTGTAAGGAATTTGACTTCACTCAATAAAACCTATTTTTCATGATGAAAAAAATGAACACATGCATCTATACCTGTATTCTGTAGTTCTCATCTGTTGACCTAGTCAATGGGCCTCATTATGAGTCCGGCGGTAGCTGTGCCGGTAAAAACGGCACAGCTCCCTCCGGAGTCATCTTTTTCTGCTGCCTGGGAATGGCCAATTACTGGGGCATTACAGCCCTGGCGGACCCGGTAATTGCCCATTCCTGGGTGCCGGAAAATATTACTGCCCATTCCCATTGAGTCCCAATGTCTCAATGGGAATGGGGAGGTCGGGTGCACTGGCACCATTCGTGAATGGTGCCAGTGCATCCGACATGGCCTGCGAACAGGCGCCGTTCCGCCCGCCAGGTCAGACCTGGCGGGCAAAAAGGCACCCGCTCGCAGACCTCGTAGTTTGCCAGTCTGGTAACAACAATGCCGGTAGCTTAATGAGGCCAAATGTCTACACATTTGGTTGCCAAGATTAACCATAACCACATATTGCCTAAAATGTATATATGTATACCACATAGAAATATTGTATTTTGCATGTTTATACTGAACAATAATTTTTGTGGGTCAGCATAGCCAAATGCCAAGTAATAGGCACATTTATGGGAACCATCAGCTCTTTCTGTAAGCCAGGTGAAAGCTTTGTGACTGGCATATGAGTCAGGTGAAAAACAAAGACAGCCCATACTCACAGTTTTCGGCACTTTTCTGTATTAAATCAAAGGATGGTTACTCTGTGTAAGGATCTGCTTTGAATATCTTACAATGACCCGTGAGAATGTTATGGATTTGTCTATGCTGACCCATGTAATGAAACACAGATGAGACATGTTTTTAAAGTCACAATTGTTGCACTTTTATGAGTTTATAAAATGTGTCCAACGCTTCGGGCTTGCTAGTTGAAATAATGTAACCAATAGGGCAACTTTATACATAAAGATCTACGGCTGAATAGGAACTTTATCTGTATTAAGCTCACTGTGGGTCGCAATTTAGAGGCTCCGCCCATTTCAACAATCCAGCAATGGCAGAGCGCTTACGTTAAGCCACAGCTTGTACACTGAATCAAACAATAAATAAACAATAATATAACATTGCAACGTAGGATAAAGTAGTCATTTATCCAGTAATCACACAAGGTAAAGGATAAACTGTGTGTCCGCACATGCTGTTGTCGTTTTGACATATTCCAGTCGTATAAGACACATTGGCCCAACTATACGTATGCTATGCATGTATAATCAATGTACCGGTCACTATATGGATCTTTCCTTTTCAGTACCTATTAATTTGATGATTTCCTTGACACAGGTCCATAACACGCATTTAGTTTTGATTTTATAATATTAACTCTGCAGTTTAGGGGTGGGGGAATTACTCGTTCTATTCATCAGTGTGTAGGCCAGTGGATTTATTGCTTGAGAACTATGGTTCTGAATGGTTTAAACAAATTCATAGAAAGTTAGGTTTCTATAAATCTTCTCATGTGCCTCTTTTCCCCTTGTTTGTTTCATTGTAGTAAACACATTTACAGGTGCCTTAATTGTTAGTGTCATAGTAATTCTATCCCTTTATTTGAACCAGCGCTAAACCATGGCGCTATTAGCACCATGGTTGGTGCCGGTGTTGTAACAAGTCCGCCATGGTGAAATGGGGAAATACCACCCCATTCCAAGGTTGGCGGGGCGGTATTTCCCCATTTCACCATGGCCCTTCCCCATTCCCATTTTTGCCCGATAGGGCTCAATGGGAATGGGGAAGGCGGCAATTACGGTAGCGCAAATTGCGGTACCGTAATTGCCTGCGAGGTCTCTTTGCGGGTCCCTACTTTAACGGCTGGTCTAGACCAGCCGTTCAGATCGAGTCCCGCAAAGGCACCTCGTAGTAAGGCGCTAAGTGTTTAACGGCGCCGCAGCCTTTTACAGCGCCGTTAACCACTTAGCGCCTGGGTCGTAATGAGGCCCAATGTGTTCTATATTTAAATAACTCTATTGTGCGTTTTATCATAAACAAGAATCAGTTGAGATGCAAACTTTGATGTGCACACGGCTGAGACATTTGGATAATTTATTTTAATACTTAATTAAAATTAGTCCATATAGACATTCCTACATATATGACAGTCACAATTACCCATTGTAAAATAATGTTACAATGCTTTTACGCCTCAAAGCTTGCATCTGAAATGCCTGCGTTTGATTCGCCAACATCATTGAAGATGTGGCATCCTGACAAAGGATGTGAGCCGTATGTGCATGGACCCTCTTTGTTTTTACTTAAATTCTTAGTGAGCCCAGAATGCACTTTATGAAGATGAAAAAAACCTTCCTCTGTTTGATCATCTGGAAGACGACAGAACGGTCAGGGAGAGCACTGTGCGGCCATTTCCACACAATTTATCCTGGGCCCTTTTTCCAGAATACCTGTTGCATGGCTTCATTGCTGTAACCTTAATCCTTGAGATCACTGACGTGTTATACTGTTGCAGTAGATGCATTCTGGCATGTGCAAAAGGTGTCAATATCCAGTGCCATTTGTGTTATCAAAAGTGTGGGATGCACATAGTTAACATTGTGTGGAGATGAGCAATGTGTTGAGTGACTAAAGGAGTAACCACAGATATACATCATCCATGTCACCATTCGCCGGCCTGTCATGTATTGCATGCCATTGTGTTGGAAGAGGAATGCGCCATGGCCACTGCCAGGGTAACATGCCACTCTGTCCAATGTGATTTTTTGACATCAGATATGAGCTGCACATTTACAGAGTGTTTTTCTCCCGAATCCACCACACATATTGAGTGTCAACTGTTACACAGATGAGTCTGTGTGCGCTGTCTATCCCAGCTGTGGCATATGGGAAGTTTGTCAGCGCATACACATCTGATCTCATGTGTTGCCGCTCTGTCTGCACTAGTACAGATGTGTTAATTTTAGGCGTACATTGCTTTGACACTCATCCAGCCATTGCCAGAGGCGACTGAATCTAAGAGGTGCAATGTTACATGTATCCTTAAATATTTGATAGCTTGAAAAATAAACCCCCAAATTGACTGAAAGAAATACCTTGCCACAACGGAAATTCTCGAGAAACAAGAATCTTCTAATTTGTAATTGAGCAGGGCAGGGGTGTTGCTAGGTCTGGAAAAGATCCAGAGCTACACTAATGTCGGGACTGTCGGGACTCGGGGCTAGCTAGCCTTTTGGTTGTAGACCCTGAGATTCTATCAGGGGCTACAACCAAATGACCCTGGGCTATAGCCCCGTAAGCCCCCCCTAGCAAAGCCTCTGCAGCAGGGCCTGCGCATAGATGCACAATATTTAAGGAAGCAGTAACTTGATTATGGTCTTGGGCAGAGCCACACGTGTTAAATCTATGCACCTGCCCCTACAGGGTTAAGACAGCCTCGGAGGATAGCTCAGGGGCAACGTGTTCGCCTTGGAAGCAAGACGGCAAGGAGCATCACGAGCAGAACCTGGTGTTTCTACATGCCAACATACGTAAAGACCAATGTTACATGTATATCCAGGGGTTTAACATATACATTTTATTTTGTACAGAACATACAAAAATTGAAACTACTACAGAAAAAGAAGCGGTGGATAACACTCTGGAACACATAAACGAAAAAATGGACCAATTTATGGCAAATGTTACCAATTTAAAAAACTTTATGGAAGATCACTCCAAACTAACAACAAGATACCATTGTCCCACCTGTACTTGTCCCCCCTCACCATATCCCACTCATTTAACCCCAAATCCTCTCCATGGACCAAAATGTTTTGATGACATTTCCATCCCTTCTTCACCTGATCCCAATTATGTTGAAATCCCTAATTCTCCTGTTTTTGTTTCCGTTTCTGCCCCACCTTCTCAGTCATAAATTGTTAATATATGTCAAATAAAGTTACTTTTTTATATTGTGTTGTAATTAGTTTCAGTTCTTTTTGTTAAAACCAATTTAGGTGTCCACGGACAGCGCGATTGTTCGGAAATGTTCGTAAATAGACGAAAATGTAAGTGTCCTGAAGACACTATATCTGTCCGTAATGTTCTCATGCAAGTTGAAACTGTTCTAAGAACACTCGTAGTGTCCTGAAATGTTCGTAAATAAACGAAAGTGGAGGTGTCCTTAAGAACACTATGCCTGTTCGTAGTGTTCGCTAGCAAGTTGAAACTGTTCTAAGAACACTCGTGGTGTCCTGAATTGTTCGTAAATAAACGAAAATGGAGGTGTGCTGGGGACGCTATGTCTGTCTGTATTGTTCGCAAGTAAGTTAAACTGTGCTAAGAACAAACGGCTGTCCATAACTGTTCGTTTTACGTGTGACGCACTTTTAATTAGTTCAGGACCCGAACACTGTCCGTAGAACATCAACGTGCATACGCAAAACAATGTCCGTACATTGGATGTCCTGTGGACGGCTGCTTCCTTGGCGAACATGCGCACGAGCAATCATGTGACCGCGCCCACGCTGATCGCGTGTTCTGAATGCGGACACTGTTCGTGTCCCCGAACAGTATAAAAGTACATTTACAAGTAATCCACAATATGTCTCATTAAAAACTCACCATACCACAAATCCCACATACTAATCCTAAGTTTCCACATAGTTTTTGTGACTTTTTGAACCTTTTTTGGTGTTCGATCTGTCTTGCAGACGATGCATGTGTCCGTGAACCGCGTACAAGCACCCCTACAAAAGACCACTCCCTATAGCTCATTCTTATTGTGTTTCTGGTTATTCCACAGAGCACACTGTATTTTGCTGCACACTTTGCAGATTTTGAGATTTCCATCTCCAAGCCGATGACATCCATGTCTCCACTATTGCCAACTGGTGCTATATCTGCCTCAGCACCGCCACCACCCCCGCCACCACCACCACCTCTCCAAAGGCCTGAAGAGGGGAACAGGAGTGAGGATACAGAGGAGGAAGAAGAGGATAACGAGAATGAGGTAGAGGAAATCCCTACTACCCGCCCTCGGCGTGATTCTTGGGTGTGGCGGTTGTTTACCATTCATGGGAATGGTCCTAAGGCTTGTGCGAACCGTGTCACCTGCAATGAGTGCAAAATGGTACTCAGTCGCGGGAGGCATGGTTCGTATAGCTTTGGGACCACTACCATGAAGCGACACCTCAACTCATTCCACACTGGGGCCATTCGCCAGGTTGTACCTTGTGAAGAGCGTAGTAGGTTGATTGCCTCTACTTCATCCTCCGTTTCTGATCCTGTCACCACAAGGAACACCTCTGTGGGACAGCGTCTTCCTCAAGCTGCCTCACAGGCCATACAGAATTCTGATGACCCTTACCTTTCGAGGGTCACAGTTGTATGCATGTACTGTGACACAGTACTCTGCAGGGGGGAGCGACTTCAGAGTGCTTTTGAGACTATCGTCTCACAGCACGAGAAGACCTGCTCACTACCCAAATAAAATCCACTCTACATCTTCCTCTCTCAGCTCGCCCTTTCTTATCCCTGTGGTGTGTGTCCCCCTCTTTACCTTCCTTTCCCCTCCTCTCCTAGTGTGTCGTGTATAAAAAACCAAAAAAAATACTTTTCAGAGCCGCCTTTCACAGTTAAAAAATAGAAGTGAAGATAAATAAAGCAGGGCCCTTTGTATTTCTTGAAAGTCCGTGGACAGTCGGGAACATAAAAAAAATTGGGATGCTACCCTATTGTAACCATTGCATTTTTCTCTTGGAGGAAGTGGTGGCTCTGAAAAGAGCCTTTGGGAGGTGTTTGTATGTCAAAAATTATAAATACTTAACACCTACTTCAAAATGGATGCTGTATTTCTAAAAAAGGTTGCAATGCATTTTGTACATTTCTCAGAAAAATCTGATTGCCAGCATAAGTTAGATGGACTCCATCTCTGCGAGAAATGTATGTACTACGAAACATAATATTTTCATTGTGAAAAGAGGACATGCCAAAATCTCTTAGGAAGGCACAAACATCCTTATTAACATTACACCTTGCTTTCTCCATTTGTGGACCACATGAGAAAGAACGAAGCCACATTTGTCTCTGCGCAATCCGTGAAAAAATTACTTTGGAGTTTGGAAACATGTCCATGATCTTCTGAAGTCCTTCTTTCATTGCAAATTGCAAAGTAATTCCAGACACATGTCCTAAACTGTTCCCTCCACAATGAATTACAATTATGTCTGGATGTTCCTCTATCTTCAAAGTTGCACGGAGAGGTAGCAAGTCCAACCACTTCATTCCACGCACTCCATACCAGTGCACTTCCACATGTGCAAATCCAAGATCTATAGATACTCCACAGCTTTCTGCATGCACCTTCAACCAATGTATCCACGAGTCTCCCAAAATCCACACTATCTGTTATTTGAAACACTCAGCCATAGCTATCTGTTCTTCTCTCAGCAAAAAGAATATCTGAGAAAACCTCTCCAAGCACAACACACTCACTAAACTTTACTGACCAATCCCTTGCTACATTCAATCTCATTTGCATGCCTCCCCACCCCAATTCCCCGGATGTAATACGCGGTGTCTTAGAACTACCGCCATGTCCGCAAACATATCGTAACATGGACAGTCCTTCTACCATTTCCACTTCACTCTCTGTGCCATTCCATCATTGGATGTAGCTAAGAAATCACATGACCATCCACCAATCAAATCCAAGACCTCTACATGTAACTACATCATCATAGATCAGCACTGCAAATGTACAGTGAATCTCTCAGAGTACAAGTCTCATACCATTGGCAAGCACGATCTATGAGAAATACTATGCAAGTCTCCAAGATTTCTACTTGCAGCTTCGTCCATATCCATATGCATGAACACAAACTACAGGTATGCATATTTTCTATACAGTACATGAACACATTTTCTAACCGACTTTTACCTTGTATAATCTGTAAAATGAAGCTACGATCATTTTTTCATTGTCATAAAATGAACTGTGACTTACAAACCTTTATACCGTTTAATTTCTTCATACACACACACACACACACAAATAATGTTAAACTAACATTTTTGAAATAAAATATATAGACTACATATAATCAAACAAAATTACATGCACACTCTAAGATCAAATCTCAAACAATAATATTTGTACAAACACATAATTTGTTTTAATTTTTTTAATTTATATAATTACTTACATTTATATAGGACAAGCAGGCTATGACATTGACTCACTATTACATGGAAAAGCAGGCTATGACATTGACTCACTATTACGTGTAAAAGCTTAGTTACAGGAATAGTGGTATACAGTGGTACATTATGAATTTCACAAGCCATAGTAAAGATAATTTCTTTCCTACAGCTAGTCATAAGATAGTTTTAATGGTTTTGAGGAAAGTGCTGAGCATTTCAATTAAAACAATCTATGTCTAAATTAAAAACAGTGCTATATACAAACCAAATTACTAATTTCTTTCTTTTACAATTGCAGTGAAGACCATTCTCCTGAAAAGAAGCAGCCGAATTTGAAGTACAAAGAACAACTAAGAAGCAAACTGCTCATTTTAGAAAAAAAGTAAGTAGAATGTTACCATAATATTTGAATTATTACTCAAAAACACTGTAAGGTTAATTCATGCTATTTCTGTGCCTAAAAATAGAGATTCTGCACCATTCTGACCAAAAATCCCCCCGTCTTAAACAGTGATTTACTGGCAGAATGGCCCACAAATTCCTATTTTTCGACACACAAATTACCCAACTCAGCCGCTAGAATTTAGATGTTGTAGAACAAACAACTGTTTTAATTGCATAGCTTTAGATATACTATTTATACTTCTCCACACCACTGGTTTACTTTTTTCTGTCATCTGAACCCCAGTTTAGTAACACATTAATTCAAGAATACCCATCCGTAGTAGTTGTACTTCCCAATGCACAATCACACACCATTACATACATCTTTATCATCTTACTCAAACACTCATGCACACAACACACATGCATTGCAGAACACCCCAACCCATACCTTCTGTATTTTTTTCAACAGACCCTAAAGAATGCCTACCAAAAAGCAACTCTGTAGAAAGGAACGTAGAAGTAGAGCAAATGAAAAGAAAAGTCTCCAACATAAACATCCATCTATAGCAGAATTTGTAAAAAAAGTTGAAACACAACAGCTAATACAGTCATGTAGTGAAACAGAAGAAGTTTCTAGTACAAACATGTTGCCTCCTCTATCAAAAAGTAAAACAACCCAAAAAACAATTAACAGAAAATCAACTATCACTACAAATAAAACTTCTATATATCTTGATATAGTACAAAGTAAGCATACCAAGAAAAGTATTTAGACAAAATGTTCCGTCACAAAGTCCTTCAAAATCTTATAAAAACAGGAGAGAAACCAGGTTCAACACTTCAAACCTATCGTAGGAAAGTAATTTTAGAAGCGTTGATAGACAGTGCAATTCTTCTCAAAAGAAATGTATTTATTTTAGTGTTAAACAGAATGAAACCACTAACAAAACTAATAACTAAATTACAAAAAAGACTTCTCAATTAACAAAATGTCAACAGAAATAACTTCTTAAATATCTGTGGAGGTGAATGGAGTCACACTACAAGCACAGAACCATACTTTAATGAAGAAGCGTACAAACTAAAGCAAACAAATACAATTGCCATACATAGCAGTGGTCAAGGTTATGAAAAAGTTAATAATACCATAATGGAACAAGAAGTACTCCTTACAAAAATATGTCCTGAAAACGTAGGTTTACCCCTCCATTCAACTGAATCAGAACATCTAGTGTACAAATGGCCATGCACGTCAATGTGTAACATTCCCAAATAAATGTTCAAGTGTTTACGACAATTCCTCAATCAATATGTGAAAAGCAAAGACAAAATCAAAATTAAACTACTGCAAAATATGGATACTTGTCCAGTACGCAAGTACACAGGACTACAAGGACATTCATTGGCCTGCATTACAGGACCTACTTGCAAAACAACCTTCCATGATATCAAAAGGATATCAACACATCATGCAAGTATAAGACATCTAGTTTATAAACTGTACTATGCTAAAAGTCCTGCTTTAGCACTAGCCAATTTAAATAACATTCTTCTACATGGTACAGCAAAAGACCTACTAGAAGAAATCGACTATATCCAGACAACATATTTTGGAAGTGAAACCCACTTACAAGAGGAATTAGCTGTAAACCAACTTCATAACAATTCTGCACATGGCACCCTTTCACTACACACATACAAAAAAGAAATACTAAAATTTGAAAGTACTTCAGCTGAAGTACCAAACCACATGTGTGTATGTTGCCGCAGAACTTTCTATAAAAGTAACACAAAAACTGTAGACCTGTCATACAAAATAGAAGACAATGAAGATTCTAAATGGTTTGAATTAGCTTTCTACCTTAAAGCAGAAAACAAATACAAAATAACTGACCCCATAATACTTTGCAGTTACTGCACTACAAAACCTGACAACAACCAAACTCCTTCACGTGCTATCACAAATAACTTGGAATGATATCCACTACCAAAACCCCTTCAACAACTTAATTTATATGAGAGCATCATAATTCAAACAGTGCACCCATTTCAAGCAATAATACGCCTTCAACCAAAAACTGCAAAATTACCTCCCTCTGAATTAGTGAAAGGTATTCGTGGAAAAGTAGTGTATTTACCATTAGATCTAAAACAAAATGTGCACACTCTAGGAGTGCAACGTCCAATGCAACTATCTTTAATTATCTTGGTAAATGGAGTACCTACAAAAGACAAAAAAAAATTGGCAACAACTGGTAGATTTACATAAAGTTAGAGAAGCCCTGCAATATCTTAAAGGGAATAATGGATATTACAAAGAAATTAATATTGAAGAAAACGTGAAAGATACAACTGAAATAATTCAAGAGACACAAGAAGCTGGTCAATTTGAGCTCCTAGATCCTGCTACAATATCAAACACTTTAGACCATTATACAATTCATCCATTGCACTCTAATGTCACCATAGAAGATGCACTGGAAACGTACCAAATGCGTCAAACAAAAGGATCACCAATCAGCATATGGGAAAAAAGTATAGAAGCACATGCTTTTCCTCTACTCTTTCCTACTGGCAAAGGAGGAAGATACGATGATAGACCTATTCAAATATCAGCATCAGAATATTGCTCATTACGAATGCATTCTGAAGATCCCAGATTTCAACAAAATGTGGAATACATATTCCACCTACTCTTTGAAAGTGAACTAGCAACTTTATGTTACGGAGTTGCACACATATTAAAATCAGGATCACACTTTCAAAATATAAAAGCTACACAATTATTACAAAAAGTTCAACAAAAAGATGAGGTTTTACAAGCAAATCATACAAATCTATTAGCAAATATGCGTGGTACTAAAGAGTACTGGTTTCGACGTCATGGACATGTATGTTGTATGATCAGAAACCTTGGCCCACTCACTTGGTTTGTTACATTAAGTTGTGCAGAATATGCATGGGAAGATTTACATGCTTTCCTACGCATATCAAACAAAAACAAAACAAACATAGATATACTAACACATGGAGAACTTTGTTCTCAGGAGCCTGTTAATGTTTCAAGATATTTTCACCATCGCTTTATTGCTATGCTACATGTTATTTGTAATAAAACTGTTCCTCCCCTTGGAGAAGTGCAACACTTCTTTTGGAGAAAAGAATACCAAGCCAGAGGAGCACCACATGTCCACATGCTTTTATGGATTAAAGATGCTGCTAAATTTGGTCAAGACAGTGATGCCACTGTTTTACAGTTTATTGAAAAATATGTCACTTGTGAAATTCCATCAGAATCCACAAATAGTGATCTTCATGCAAAAACTTTACAATTCCAAAGACACAAATGTGGCAAATACTGTTGTTGCAAATACAAAAAAAAAGGGGAATACTACACTAAATGTTGATTTGGTTTGCCTAGACCAGTTACAAATACAGGTCAAGTGAACAACCTCATGTCTTCAGTTAGACATAGTGTTAAAGGTAAGTCACTTAAAAATACATATTGCATGAAAAGAAAAGAAGAAGAAAAATATATCAATGATTACAATGCAATTATTGCCCACTTATGGAATGCAAACATAGATGTGCAGTACATTTCAGACAATTCTACTGCAGTTGCACGATTTGTCACAGCATACTTAACCAAATCAGAAAAGACAGAGCTCCAAGACCTCTGGAATGACCTGTCATCAGATAAAACAGTGTCTCAGAAATTATACAGCTTGGGGATAAAAATGCTGTCCCATAGAGAATGTGGATCCTATAAAGCAGCTGATCGATTAACTGGTACTGCATTGTATGGTAAATCTGAAAATATAGTATGGCTAAGTCTTGGTCCAGCTAAATCTGGAAAAAGAGTTCTAAAATCATACAAAGATATAGAAACAATAGCCAAACATGATCCCAACAGCCAAGACATTTTAAAAAACAATTTATTGGACACATACTACCCAAACAGGAGTACCACTTTGGAAACCATGTGTCTATAACACATAGCCCAAAACTACACATACAAAAATAATATAAAACCTGATGAACAAAACCGTAACTACAAAGTGACAAACTGTGAAGGCAGCTTAGTAAAACTCACCAAACCAATTTTAATTAATCATATCAAATTGTTATTAAAGACTCCTCAACATAAAGAAGTATATTACATGTCCCTGCTACAACTCTTTAAACCATGGAGAAAAGAAAAAGAAACACTAGATAACTATGACTCATATGAAGACGCTTTCAAAGCAAATGAAAGCAGTATAACTGATGTAAACTTTGCACAGTACACAACAATGTTGCACAATGAACAGCAACACAAAGAAGAACTCCAGGCCCAACTAGATAAGGACACTCCTGACAGTAGTCAACCTTCTGTCATAGGAAGCCAAGAACCACTGCGAGAACCACTAATAACAAATGAGGCAGAATTAGCTATGATAGAAGTAGAAAACAGCATGTGTCAGTATGAAGATAAAGAAGACTTAACTATACTACAATCAAAGCTAAACAATGAGCAACGTAGCATTTTTCAAGAAGTAGTAAAAGAAATTGCACATGGTGTACAACATGAAAACAAAGAATGCACCTGTCAAAATTACAAACCTATACTATTGTATGTCAGTGGTGAAGCTGGTTCTGGCAAAACATTCCTAATCAAAATAATCAGTAAGTTCCTTCAACAATTGACAAACAACAAACTGTCAGCTGTTGTCACTGCCCCCACAGGTTTAGCTGCCTACAACATAGGTGGTGTCACTTTACACTGATTACTACTCCTGCCAGTAGAACACCAAAACAAATAGATTATTACAAACTTTCTGCAGAAGCTGCAATGGAACTACGCAGAGTATTGAAACAAATGAAAATGCTACTCATAGATGAAGTGAGCATTGTGTCCAACCTAATGTTGGATTTGATTCACCTCAGGTTACAAGAAGTACTCAAAACAAACTATGAAGAGCTCTTTGCAGGAATACACATTATTGTTTTCGGAGATCTTCTTCAATTGACACCAGTAAAAGGTGAGCCTATTTTTAAAACATTAGGACACAAACTCTGCCGTAAAACTGTTGGCAGCATTGGAAATGTCAACCTTTGGCAACATTTCCAATACAGAGAATTAACATAAAACATGCGCCAATCTGCATATCTCACTTATGCCAACATCTTAAAAAGTATCAGAGTTGCTATACTTTCTAAAGAAGCAGAAGCAATACTGAAAACCCAGCACATTCATGCACTTTATGGTGATAATCCATGTGCTACAGATGTTATGGAACAATTAGCCCACAAAAAGATCAATTGTATGGCCTTAATGCCAACTCTTGCTAGCTGTTTCAAATTCAATGAATTAATGTTAAGTAAAGAAACGCAACCAATAATGGAAATTAGCGCCACAGACAAACTAGATGTACATGGAATGACACTACCCATGTGTGACCAAGCCACAACAAGACTAAATAGTTTAGAAAAATCAATCTCAAACACAGCAGGCTTGGAAAAGATATTAAATTTATCGTTAAATTGCAGAGTAATGCTGAAACGTAACCTTGACGTGGACCAAGGACTAGTTAATGGAGCACTGGGTACAGTTGTTGGCTTTCAAATATACCCATGTGACAACAAAATTCAGTTTGTCAATATTCTCTTTGACAAACTTTCAGAAGTAAAAAGAATAGGACGCTCAACAGCTCGATTCCTTCTCTTCAAAGACATGTATGTACGCAGAGAACAATTTTCTCTAACTCTTGCATACGCAGTCACCATTCATAAATCACAAGGTCTTACCCTAGACAAAGCAATGATAGACATTGGTAACACAGTCTTTAAAGAAGGCATGAGCTACGTAGCACTATCACGCTTATGTACACTTGATGGTCTGTTTCTAATCAACTGTGATGCAAGTAAAATAAACGCTGATATTCCTTGCATTTTAGAATACAATAGACTTCGCTCACTATACACCCCCATCTAAACACATATTCTGTTCCACAAAAAGTAAAACGTTATAAAAGAAAAATAAATCAAACAGAAATGCAACAGGATGTCACTGCAAATCCTCCAAAGAGAGTAAAAGAAAGTAATATTTCATCAAGTACCACAAGCAAAAAAGAATCAATTATGGAAAGTAAACCAGGTACTTCTTCAAAGAAGGAAGACAAACTCCAAAAAAAGCAGTCAGATGCAGAACTACCTGGTCCATTTAAACTCTCAAATATAGTTGGTGTAAGTTGCTACGCAAATGTAGCAATTAATATTCTATTTCAATTACCACCAATTGTTGACAACATTTACTTACACAGTACAGACCCATTGTGTTTGCAAATGTTAGTACTTCACAGAAACACAACAAACAATCCTGACAACCCGTATAGTGTTCATGGAATAAGACCACAATTGCACTACTGTGCTGGAATGATGAAATTCACTATAAACTCACAGGACGATCCACAAAAATGTCTAATGTACGTACTATTAGTACTGGAAAACAAAAACATACCTATAAATGAAATCTTCCAGATTTCATACATGTGGAAACATACATGCACTCTCTGCAACAATGTGACACAAGAACAAATCCCCAATGAACGCTTTGTGTATATATCAATACCTAATTGTGAATCTGTTCCATTTCAGCAACTTGTACAAAATGCAAACCATGGTAGATTATGTTCGACCTGCAATTCAGATAATCGCTCCACGTTAGTAATACAAACACATAGTAAATACGTAATACTAATGCTTCTACGTTACAATGCAGATGGTACCAAAAACAACTGCAAGCTGACTGGATTCACACATGGTCAAATATCACTTGGTAGGAAAACCTTCACAACAATAGGTATAATCTACCATGCAGGAGCCACAACCAATTCAGGGCACTACACTGCATATATAAAAAAGAAATGTGGATGGTTTGAATGTAATGATAGTACCAATACTCTAAAGCAGAGATTACCAGCAAATCTTGCAAACGCTTATTTAATGTTCTTAAAACCAAAATGTGATAACTAAACTGTACTTAAACCTTAAGTACACTTGTAGTAAAAAAATGTAAACTGTCACAATATTCCAAAAGCTATCTAACTGCCCAAAGATGCTACAACAACTAATCATATAAAATAATACCACTCAAATAGAGAAAAAAATAGACAGTTAGAATACGCCAATTGGTATCTAACTGTCCCAAAATTTAGAAATATCCAAACAGATAAATCAATACCACGAAATTATATCAAAAAATAAATAGTTAGAATACGCCTCCTGGTATCTAACTGCTCCAAAATTTTACAATATCCAAACAAATACCTAATATCTTACTGCTCCCAAAACCTGGAACAATCCAATGTATAAAGCATTAGCCAGAAACAACAAGTAAACACTGAAAACAAACAAAAAAATAAACTGTAGCATAACAGAAAAAGTTTTTTTTTTAATCCAACATGGATTTTTTTTCTCCCACAGACCCAATGATTTTAGCAACAAACACAGAAACTGAGCAAATTGCACAGTACTCTGGTTTGTCATCTACTAAATATGAGGGTCAGACAAAAGAAGAAAATGTTGATTATACAATGTAATAAGTCTTTATAAAATGCTAATACTAACATGCTATTTTCTTTTATCACAGAAATGAACAAGAAAAACATGGACTCCCGTTACTAAACCAAATAGTAAGTATAACATGATAAATACAACCATCGCAGCATATCACACCCATCCTGGCTTATAACATTGTTCTTTATAAATTTGTTTTTGACCCAAAGTTATAAGCCACTATGAGTGTGATATGCTGCGGTGCTTGTGGCCAGGGCATAGACACTTGGGTGCATGGCATATGAGTGTGATATGCTGGGTGGTTGTGGCCAGGGCATAGAGTCTTGGGTGCATGGCCAAATGGCCATGCACCCAACATTCTATACTCTGGCCACAACCACTGCCGCATATCACACCCATAGATTCAAGCATTGCAAACATTTTAATGTCAGTGGACACAAGGAAGTTCCTAGAACACATTCAACTTGCCAGAGGACGATACGGACAGCGTTCTCAGGACACCCCCATTTTCTTTATATACAAACATTTCAGGACAGCGCAAGTGTTCTTAGATCACTTTCAGCTTGCCAACGAACAATACAGACAACGTCTTCAGGACACCCCCTGCGTACATTCCAGGACCCCACGATTGTTCTTAGAACACTTTCAACTTGACACCGAATCCATTCTGTTTATTTACGAACATTTCAGAACAGCCGTGTTGTCCGCAGACAAATTGAACACAACAAAAGCGTCTAGCACATAAAAGAAATACAACATTGCACCTATCTCATACTCCCCCACCCTCCCCAAACACTCTTACACACCAACACACTCCACTAAATACAATTTTTAAACCAAGTTTCACCTCGCTGTCCGCGGTCGTCCGTGAATGCAAGATGTCGGGCGCCACCAAAAATCTGACGCGCTCCACGCCCCACGCCATCCACTCAGCGAACACGTCAGATGTCCGCGGACATCGCGCAAGCCACTCGGCCAATCAGGGCACTGTCCGCGGAGCGAACCGGGAAGTCTGTCCGCGGAGCAAACGGAGATATCACTAATTTTTTTGCCTTACATTTTGTTCATTTAAAAAAAAACTTCTGGACGATTTTACAACAATTTTCAAAAATACGCTTTCGGGACTAAGCCGCTGCTCCTGCAGCAAATTTGTTGTAAATCCGTGCAGCGGTTTGGGCTGTAGGCGTGCGCAAAGTTTTTTCCCATTATGTCTATGTGAAAAAACAAAAGTTTTGGGGCCCCCCTATAACTTTGCCCCCCACGGACCAAACCTCTCCAGACTTTGCAGAAAAATTCAGAGTGGGCCATATACTTTTTTTTGCAAAGTTTGGTGAGGATTCGTCCAGATGGAGCGAAGTTATAAGCCACCCAAAAAATGCTCTTCCTATGGAAACACCAACTTAACCATAACTACATGGACGCTACCACGGCCATGTAATATATATATATATATTTGGTGCATGCCGCAATCTATTCACTACATAGCTAGCCTTAAGCATACTTTGTCTACTTGAGTTTCTTGCATCTGTACATGTGTAAAAGGACTTGAAAGCTACACCGTTTCTGTAGCATAAACATCTTCATCTCAGTCTCGAAATGTTGCTTATCTTCGACACTTTCTTAACACCTATAGAATGTTTATGTTCTCTTGCCTCTTCAGCTCTTCTGGCTGCGTCAGCCCTGCTTCGTGTGACATCACTAATCTTCCCTTTTGCTAATTTTTCCCACTTCTTCTGGGATTTCATTCAAATGGCCATCATATTGTCGTGTATGCAGGTATGGTTTTCTCAAGGGGAACCTTGCTTCCAGGATTCTCCTTGGTACTGGTATCTTCACTGGCACTGCACGTATTTCACACTCTGGTTCCCAACATATAGGCAGCATGGAAGCGGTGCTTGATGTGGAGGTACTCTACCTAACACTGGTGTGGTTAAAGTTTGTGTGAGCTTTATTTAGTGGAAAAACTATTTAGCTATTGCCTTCATTGCATTTCACAAATTCAAGCACATGCTTTTTGTATATTTCTTAAGACCTTTGGTGCTGCACGCATACTTTGTGACTCTGTTTATATTCACTATATATCTCATCTACACATGGCCTCTTGTGAAATTTATTAGTAGTACCAGGTCATGTGACTCAGATCAGCAACCAAGTCAACATCTTTCATATGGTGAGCTATGCTCCAAATGGGGCATGCAGCACAACGTTACTTAGATCACGTCAACAATTACTCATTGCTTTCTGCTTTCCAGTTACATATTGAACACATTGGTGCTGCAGTGGAGGAACAGAGAGTTAGGGGTAGTATAGCAGGATGATTTGACTCACAACTGCATCAACTGTGTCTGAGACTGAGCACTCTTCTGTACTTGAAAGGGGTGCTTGGACATGTCACTCTTTTATCTCACCTGAAACAGCTGTACCGCCGATAAGTTAGACCACTGTTTTGGCTCCAAGTTCTCCCTGAAATACTCTCTATCGTTTTGTACCTTGGTTTCTCCTTGTCATGTAATAGGGGTCATCATATCCTCACAAGAATTATCTGTCAACAGCCCACCTGGCTTCTCCATTCACGGTGTGATTGACTGTGTCAAAAGCAGAGGAAAGGTCAAGAACAATGAGGACAGAAGGAAGGCTGGAGTCAAGATTAGAGAGCAGATCTTCACTGGTGTTCAGGAGAGCAGTTTCCATGGCTCTGGCTGCTCTGAGGGCAGACTGATATTCATGGAGACAACCAACAGCTTTAGTATTGAGAGTAAGCTGGGAGATGGCCAGCTTTTCCAGGAGTTTGCCCATGAAAGAAGTGATAGAGATCAGGTGATAGTTTGCAGGACATGTAGGATCAGCAGAAGGCTTTTTAAGGAGGGGGTGCACAAGGGAGTGCTTGAGGAGAGAGGGAAAAGATCAAGTGGCAAATGAGTGATTGCAGATATCGGCCAAGGCTGGAGCATGGGTGTCAATGTGGTCCTTGATGGCTCTGGAGGAGCAGAGGAGCACCTGTTTGGATGTCGCTTTCATAGATCGCACTTGTCTCGAAACATCGTAAGGTGTTCTTGTAGGGAAAGTGGAGAAGGAGAGGCAGCCAGAGGGAAGTGGAGGGAGATAGAGGGAGAGGAAGAGGAGAGAGAGGATAGGATGTCCTGAGGTTAAGTGGTGAAGTGAGAAGCCAGAGCTGTACAAAGGGCCTGGGAGGTTACAGGAGAGGTGGAGGCTGCAGAAGGATTATCCAGCTCCTTGCAGATTTTAAAGAGTTTGGCCGTGCTGTTAGAGACACAGAGATGCAGGCTTGGATATGGACTCTCTTCTTGGACAGGACAGAGAGTCTGTATTGCCTCTGGGGCAGAGACAGCTCAGTTTGTCAGAGTATGCGCACAAAGCCTTCCACTTCCTCTTAGCCACCCTGCACTTGCATTTCAGGGTGGTGAGGTCAGAGTCATACCAGGGGTTGCACTTGGAGGTAGGTTTCAGACAGATTCTCATGACTGGGGCAACGACGTTCAGAGTGTTGGAGATAGAAAGATGCAGGTTAGAGAGGGCTGTGTCAGAGTGTAAGTCAGCCGCAGGCATGGGAGGAGCAGAGAAAGTAGCGGTGAAGGCATCCACTGACACACGCTTCATGGGCTGAATGACCGAGAAGGTGGGTGGCAGTGTTGGGGTGGTCTTAGCATGAGGGTCAGACAGTTTCAGGTGAGAGGACAGCAGAGGTGGTCAGTCCAAGAGAGAGGAGTAGTGAGAGGGTTAGTGAGGGGGATGTCTGAGTAGATGAGAACATCCAAGGTGTGTCTGGCAGAGTGTGTCAGACCAGAGGGTAGAATGGAAAGAGAGAGAGTGTCGCAGAGGTTGCAGAAGAGCCCAGAGGAGGGATTAGAAGCATCCCGGTGGATGTTGAGGTCTCGGAGGAGAAGTTGAGAGGTAGAGGCAAGGAGAGATGAGGAGAAGTCAGCCCACTCAAGGATGAAAAGAGCAACCTGGCCATGTGGCCTGTATTTGGTGGCCGCATTCAGTGAGAGGCCAGGAGAGCTAGAGCACCTGCAGACCAGGCATTCATAGGAGGAGAAGGCCTACAGATGAATGACAGAAGCAGGGATCCATTACAGAAAGATCAGAGATACTCCAGCTCCAAGTCAGATGGTTCTGGGTTCGGGGAGGATCTTGTTGCAATCAGGGAGGAGAGTGTCAAAACTTGTGACAGAGCTGGCCATGAACCAAGTCACGGTGAGAGCAAAGACATCCAGGTCAAATTCTACGAAGAGGTGGCAGATGTCAGAGGAGTGTTTAACAGCAGAGCGAGAGTTGAGAGTAGCAACGTGGGGCAGGTTGCTACATTTGAAAGTCTTCCGGGCTGGGGAACTGGATAGAGGTACTCCCAGCTGAAGTGGTAGAGGGGCCAGAGACTGGGCAGAGGTGGTAGCAGGAGGTGGCATAGTGCCAGAGAGGAGGAGGGAGCTGCCAGAGAGGTGGTGGAGGCAGAAAGTGGCAGAGGAGCCATAGAGGTGCTAGCAGGAGTTGCAGGAGAAGGAAGGAAGTTGATAAAGGAGGAGAATGGGCTTGATGGCCCTGGACCAAAACAATGCCATATATATAGACATTAATGATGGCCTTGGAGGAGTGGAAGGAGGCCAGGAGGACCTCCCAACGAGTGCCATCATTAATGGGAGAGGAAGAGATAGGAGAGAGAGTTGAGACCGTATGAGGGGTCCATAGGTCTGGTGAGGGAATGACAAAGAGGATGTGAGTAAGAGTCTGTCTGGAGGAAGCACTGATGTAGGTGTCCACGATGGGGAGGCCTGGGCTAGAGACCAGGATGTCCTTGAACTTCTTCCTTCCAGACTTAGTGGGAGGGATAGGATAGGAGATATAGTAGCAGTTAGAGAAGATGGGAGAGACGGAAATCACTATAGAGGGTGCAAGGAGGAAAGTAGGAGGGAGTGAAAGGGAGAGGGAGAGACACAGCCCAGTGCCACACAACGCAGGAAAGGCAGAGGGGCGCAGGGGGTCATACAGTAGGGAACACACAGGAGGAGCGGACAGGAGATACACAACAGTTCAGCGGTATCCCTAGTGGGGTGGGAATTTAGAGAGGGGGAGAGAGCCTACTGGAACACAGTTAACAGTACCACAATAACAACAATGCAAAACCAGATTCCACTATCCTAGAAGAGGGAAAAGGCCTAGTTATAAACGCAGCAGCAATACAAAAAACCCACACAGATTCGACTTTCCTAAAATAGGGTAGAAGATCTAGTTATAAACACAGCAGCAATGCATAAAACTACCCAGATTCGACTTTCCTTAAAGAGAGAAAAAGGTCTAGTTATAAACACAGCAGCAATGCAATGCGAGTTTCCAAGGATAAAGTGGGTGTGGCTAAGCAAATACAATTAACTGAGGTGCTAAAGGGTGGAGTGGTAAACAAATTAGGATTAATTTGAGGGGTTGGTCAGTTTAATGGAATGCAGTGATTGCTGGCCCCCCAACCGGACCTACCTGGTTGTTAGCAGCAGGTTGACGGCTGCAGGCTTCTTGCTTCCCCGGCTGACACCGCCCCAACACCATCTGAGACTTCTTCTGAGGGTGCTGTCCTTTACTACGGGATCCTTCGCCAAAGGGGGCTGCCACGGCAGGGGCTGCCTGGAAAGTTGCCTAATGAGGGCCCAGTTGTCCAATGGTAGCGTGGTGGGCGGGAGGGAGGAGGGGAGAGGAAACAGGAGCATGGACAGGGGATGAGGGGGGGGCAGGTGACAGGCACTGCGATACTGAAAGCAATGCGCCTTTTAAAAATAAATGTACCCTGGTTCCTCGAGACACAGGGAAACTCACAACCAGCCTAGGAGCCCAGGAATGGTGAAACGGTGCCTCAGAGGGTGTAGACCCTCACTGGGGACGGGCCTGTTGTCCAATGGAAGCACGGTGGGCAGGAGGGAGGGAGGAGGTAAGAGGAAACCGGAGCGTGGGCAAGGGATGAGGGTGAGCGGGTGACAGGCGCTGCGCCACTGAAAGAAATGCGCCTTTTAAAAATAAATTAACCCTGGTTCCTCGGAGACACAGGGAAACTAACAACCAGCCTAGGAGCCCATGAATGGTAAAACAGAGCCTGAGAGGGTGTAGACCCTCACTGGGGACGGGCCTGTTGTCCTAAGAAAGTGCGGTGGGCGGGAGGGAGGGAGCAGGGGAGAGGAAACAGGAACTTTTACAGGTGGAGCGGGTGCCAGGCGCTGCAGCGCTGAGAGAAATGTGCTTTTTTTAAAAAAAAATACCCCGATACCTCTGAGACACAGGGAAACTGAGTTACAATGAGGTGTCCATTGCAGTGAAGTTGTAAAGTGCTATTGATGAAATGCAGTAACGTTCACTAAGCATTATCATTGGACAATCTGTTGGCTCCACAAACAGGTAGAGCCCACATATTGTTCGGAATGCCACATTCCAAGGCAACCAACAGCAGAGAGCATGCTCACAGCGAAGTCCCTGTGACTGCAAAGGCAAATATTTTACAATCAAAAGGCCGTTGCATGTACATGGAAGCAGTTCCCCACCACTACCCAGGCAGATTCATCAGGCCCCTTTAGACCGATGTAATGTAAATGTCAAAATGGGAATGGGAATTTCTACCAAGAGGTGGACAACGCTAACCTGCCTCTTATATGGGCTTATAAAGGCATTACTTAATCTACCATTTAGGCCTGTTGACCCCTTTTTTCATTCACATGAAAGTGCAACACACGATACAATAGCGTTATAGATCCTGATTTTTGCCTGTCCTGGGCTTATAGGCCTGTACATCATTACACATCATTAA
Organism: Ambystoma mexicanum; assembly: GCF_040938575.1. Classification (NCBI taxonomy): domain Eukaryota; kingdom Metazoa; phylum Chordata; class Amphibia; order Caudata; family Ambystomatidae; genus Ambystoma; species Ambystoma mexicanum. The sequence goes on from NC_090934.1 coordinate 362,138,345, forward strand.
ACCCCCTCACTGTGCTTCAGCCTTTCTCTCATGCTTCAGGGCCTATAGCATCAGGTACATTCCTTCGACTATGTCCATGAAGATTAAGGGGTCGATTCATGGAAATAATGTGCGCCGAAAATTCCCACGCAGAGGTGCCAAAACGTGCGAATCGAAGTAAAAGTGTGAAAATCGCAGTGCAAGTGCGAAAATCACAGGGAAACCACCGCACATCGATTCATGGAAGACCGTGCGCGAGAAAAACATTGGATGTGCGCTAAAAATGTGCGTAACACTCGGAATGGGGAACAACGCGTGAAAATATGGGCGTCACGGGGGAAGTACAGGAGGCAAGTGCGCGGAACGCCCTCACGCTCCACCAGGGCAGCCTCCACCAGGCCCCCACTCATGTCTCCCATCACCCCCACCCCCCAGCACTGCCGGGGCAGCCTCAACCAGGCTCCCACACATGTCCCCCTGCACCCCCACCCCCAGCCACCAGGGGCAGCCTCCACCAGGCCCCCACTCATGTCTCCCATCACTCCCACCCATGTCTACCACCACCCCCACCCCCCAGCCACCAGGGGCAGCCTCCACCAGGCCCCCGGCCATGTCTACCACCACCCCCACCCCCCAGCCACCAGGGGCAGCCTCCACCAGGCCCCCACTCATGTGTCCCATCACCCCCACCCCCCAGCAGTGCAGGGGCAGCCTCCACCAGGCCCCCACTCATGTCTGCCATCACCCCACCCCCCAGCAGTGCAGGGGCAGCCTCCACCAGGCCCCCACCCATGTCTACCACCATCCCCACCCCCCAGCCACCAGGAGCAGCCTCCACCAGGCCCCCACTCATGTCTCCCATCACCCCCACCCCCCAGCAGTGCAGGGGCAGCCTCCACCAGGCCCCCACCCATGTCTACCACCGCCCCCACCCCCAGCCAACAGGGGCAGCCTCCACCAGGCCCCCCTAATGTCTCCCTGTACCCCCACCCCCCAGCAGTGCAGGGGCAGCCTCCACCAGGCCCCCACCAATGTCTAACACCACCCCCACCCCCCAGCCACCAGGGCCAGCCTCCACCAGGCCCCCACCCATGTCTTCCATCACCCCCACATCCCAGCAGTGCAGGGGCAGCCTCCACCAGGCCCTCACTAATGTCTCCCTGCACCCCCACCCCCCAGCAGTGCAGGGGCAGCCTCCACCAGGCCCCCACCAATGTCTACCACCACCCCCCAGCCACCAGGGGCAGCCTCCACCAGGCCCCCACCCATGTCTCCCATCACCCCCACCCCCAGCAGTGCAGGGGCAGCCTCCACCAGGTCCCCACTCATGTCCCCAATCACTCCCACCTCCCAGCAGTGCAGGGGCAGCCTCCAACAGGCCCCCACTCATGTCCAACTCATGTGTCCCTGCACCCCCACCCCCCAGCAGTGCAGGGGCAGCCTCCACCAGGCTCCCACACATGTCCCCCTGCACCCCCACCCCTCAGCCACCAGGGGCAGCCTCCACCAGGCCCCCACCCATGTCTCCCATCACCCCAACCCCCCAGCAGTGCAGGGGCAGCCTCCACCAGGCCCCCACCCATGTCTAACACCACCCCCACCCCCCAGCCACCAGGGGCAGCCTCCACCAGGCCCCCACCCATGTCTCCCATCACCCCCACCCCCCAGCAGTGCAGGGGCAGCCTCCACCAGGCCCCCACTCATGTCTCCCATCACTCCCACCACCCAGCAGTGCAGGGGCAGCCTCCACCAGGCCCCCACTCATGTCCAACTCATGTGTCCCTGCACCCCCACCACCGAACAGTGCACGGGCAGCCTCCACCAGGCCCCCACTCATGTCTACCACCACCCCCACCCCCCAGCCACCAGGGGCAGCCTCCACCATGCCCCCACCCATGTCTACCACCACCCACACCCCCCAGCCACCAGGGGCAGCCTCCACCAGGCCCCCACCCATGTCTACCACCACCCCCACCCCCCAGCCACCAGGGGCAGCCTCCACCAGGCCCCCACTCATGTCTCCCATCAACCCCACCCCCCAGCAGTGCAGGGGCAGCCTCCACCAGGCTCCCACACATGTCCCCCTGCACCCCCACCCCCCAGCCACCAGGGGCAGCCTCCACCAGGCCCCCGGCCATGTCTACCACCACCCCCACCCCCCAGCCACCAGGGGCAGCCTCCACCAGGCCCCCACTCATGTGTCCCATCACCCCCACCCCCCAGCAGTGCAGGGGCAGCCTCCACCAGGCCCCCACTCATGTCTGCCATCACCCCCACTCCCCAGCAGTGCAGGGGCAGCCTCCACCAGGCCCCCACTCATGTCCAACTCATGTCTCCCATCACCCCCACCCCCCAGCAGTGCAGGGGCAGCCTCCACCAGGCTCCCGCACATGTCCCCCTGCACCCCCACCCCCAGCCACCAGGGGCAGCCTCCACCAGGCCCCCACTCATGTCTCCCATCACCCCCACCCCCCAGCAGTGCAGGGGCAGCCTCCACCAGGCCCACACCTATGTCTACCACCACCCCCAACCCCCAGCCACCAGGGGCAGCCTCCACCAGGCCCCCACCCATGTCTACCACCACCACCACCACCACCCAGCCACCAGGGGCAGCCTCCACCAGGCCCCCACCCATGTCTACCACCACCCCCACGCCCCAGCCACCAGGGGCAGCCTCCACCAGGCCCCCACTCATGTCTCCCATCACTCCCACCCCCCAGCAGTGCAGGGGCAGCCTCCACCAGGCCCCCACCCATGTCTACCACCACCCCCACCCCCCAGCCACCAGGGGCAGCCTCCAGCTGGCCCCCACCCATGTCTACCACCACCCCCACCCCCCAGCCACCAGGGTCAGCCTCCACCCGGCCCCACCCATGTCTACCACCACCCCCACCCCCCAGCCATCAGGGGCAGCCTCCACCAGGCTCCCACTCATCTCTCCCATCACCCCCACCCCCCAGCAGTGCAGGGGCAGCCTCCACCAGGCTCCCACACATGTCCCCCTGCACCACCACCCCCCAGCCACCAGGGCAGCCTCCACCAGGCCCCCATTCATGTCTCCCATCACCCCCAACCCCTAGCAGTGCAGGGGCAGCCTCCACCAGGCTCCCACACATGTCCCCCTGCACCACCACCCCCCAGCCACCAGGGCAGCCTCCACCAGGCCCCCATTCATGTCTCCCATCACCCCCAACCCCCAGCAGTGCAGGGGCAGCCTCCACCAGGCCCCCACTCATGTCTCCCATCACCCCCACCCCCCAGCCACCAGGGGAAGCCTCCACCAGGCCCCCACCCATGTCTACCACCACCCCACCCCCCAGCCACCAGGGGCAGCCTCCACCAGGCCCCCACTCATGTCTTCCATCACCCCCACCCCCAGCAGTGCAGGGGCAGCCTCCACCATGCCCCCACCCATGTCTACCACCACCCCCACCCCCCAGCCACCAGGGGCAGCCTCCACCAGGCCCCCACTCATGTCTCCCATCACCCCCACACCCCAGCAGTGCAGGGACAGCCTCCACCAGGCCCCCACCCATGTCTACCACCACCCCCACCCCCCAGCCACCAGGGGCAGCCTCCACCAGGCCCCCACTCATGTCTCCCATCACCCCCACCCCCCAGCAGTGAGGGGGCAGCCTCCACCAGGCCCCCACTCATGTCCAACTCATGTCTCCCATCACCCACACCCCCCAGCCACCAAGGGCAGCCTCCACCAGGCCCCCACCCATGTCTACCACCACCCCCACCCCCAGCCACCAGGGGCAGCCTCCACCAGGCCCCCACTCATGTCTCCCATCACCCCCACCCCCCGGCAGTGCAGGGGCAGCCTCCACCAGGCTCCTACACATGTCCCCCTGCACCCCCACCCCCCAGCCACCAGGGCAGCCTCCACCAGGCCCCCACTCATGTCTCCCATCACCCCCACCACCCAGCAATGCAGGGGCAGCCTCCACCAGGCCCCCACCCATGTCTACCACCACCCCCACCCCCCAGCCACCAGGGGCAGCCTCCACCAGGCCCCCACCCATGTCTCCCATCACCCCCACACCCCAGCAGTGCAGGGGCAGCCTCCACCAGGCCCCCACTCATGTCTCGCATCACTCCCACCTCCCAGCAGTGGAGGGGCAGCCTCCACCAGGCCCCCACTCATGTCCAACTCATGTCTCCCTGTACCCCCACCCCCCAGCAGTGCAGGGGCAACCTCCACCAGGCTCCCACACATGTCCCCCTGCACCCCCACCCCCCAGCCACCAGGGGCAGCCTCCACCAGGCCCCCACTCATGTCTCCCATCACCCCAACACCCCAGCATTGCAGGGGCAGCCTCCACCAGGCCCCCACCCATGTCTACCACCACCCCCACCCCCCAGCCACCAGGAGCAGCCTCCACCAGGCCCCCACCCATGTCTCCCATCACCCCCACCCCCAGCAGTGCAGGGGCAGCCTCCACCAGGCCCCCACTCATGTCACCCATCACTCCCACCTCCCAGCAGTGCAGGGGCAGCCTCCACCAGGCCCCCACTCATGTCCAACTCATGTGTCCCTGCACCCCCACCCGCCAGCAGTGCAGGGGCAGCCTCCACCAGGCTCCCACACATGTCCCCCTGCACACCCACCCCCCAGCCACCAGGGGCAGCCCCCACCAAGCCCCCACCCATGTATCCCATCACCCCAACCCCCCAGCAGTGCAGGGGCATCCTCCACCAGGCCCCCCCATGTCTACCACCACCCCCACCCCAGCCGTGCAGGGGCAGCCTCCACCGGCCCCCACTCATGTCACCCATCACTCCCACCTCCCAGCAGTGCAGGGGCAGCCTCCACCAGGCCCCCACTCATGTCCAACTCATGTGTCCCTGCACCCCCACCCCCCAGCAGTGCAGGGGCAGCCTCCACCAGGCCCCCACTCATGTCTCCCATCACCCCAAACCCCCAGCAGTGCAGGGGCAGTCTCCACCAGGCCCCCAACCATGTCTACCACCACCCCCACCCCCCAGCCACCAGGGGCAGCCGCCACCATGCCCCCACCCATGTCCCCCTGCACCCCCACCCCCCAGCCACCAGGGGCAGCCTCCACCAGGCCCCCACTCATGTCTCCCATCACCCCAACACCCCAGCAGTGCTGGGGCAGCCTCCACCAGGCCCCCACCCATGTCTACCACCACCCCCACCCCCCAGCCACCAGGAGCAGCCTCCACCAGGCCTCCACCCATGTCTCCCATCACCCCCACCCCCAGCAGTGCAGGGGCAGCCTCCACCAGGCCCCCACTCATGTCTCCCATCACTCCCACCTCTCAGCAGTGCAGGGGCAGCCTCCACCAGGCCCCCACTCATGTCCAACTCATGTGTCCCTGCACCCCCACCCCCCAGCAGTGCAGGGGCAGCCTCCACCAGGCTCCCACACATGTCCCCCTGCACCCCACCCCCCAGCCACCAGGGGCAGCCCCCACCAAGCCCCCACCCATGTCTCCCATCACCCCAACCCCCCAGCAGTGCAGGGGCATCCTCCACCAGGCCCCCCCATGTCTACCACCACCCCCACCCCCCAGCCACCAGGGGCAGCCTCCACCAGGCCCCCACCCATGTCTCCCATCACCCCCACCCCCCAGCAGTGCAGGGGCAGCCTCCACCAGGCCCCCACTCATGTCTCCCATCACTCCCACCTCCCAGCAGTGCAGGGGCAGCCTCCACCAGGCCCCCACTCATGTCCAACTCATGTGTCCCCGCACCCCCACCCCCCAGCAGTGCAGGGGCAGCCTCCACCAGGCCCCCACTCATGTCTCCCATCACCCCAAACCCCCAGCAGTGCAGGGGCAGTCTCCACCAGGCCCCCAACCATGTCTACCACCACCCCCACCCCCAGCCACCAGGGGCAGCCTCCACCATGCCCCCACCCATGTCTACCACCACCCCCACCCCCCAGCCACCAGGGGCAGCCTGCACCAGGCCCCCACCCATGTCTACCACCACCCCCACCCCCCAGCCACCAGGGGCTGCCTCCACCAGGCCCCCCTCATGTCTCCCATCACCCCCACCCCCCAGCAGTGCAGGGGCAGCCTCCACCAGGCTCCCACACATGTCCTCCTGCACCCTCACCCCCCAGCCACCAGGGGCAGCCTCCACCAGGCCCCCACACATGTCCTCCTGCACCCCCATCCCCCAGCAGTGCGGGGGCAGCCTCTACCAGGCCCCCACTAATGTCTCCCTGCACCCCCACCCCCCAGCAGTGCAGGGGCAGCCTCCACCAGGCCCCCACTCATGTCTCCCTGCACCCCCACTCCCCAGCAGTGCAGGGGCAGCCTCCACCAGGCCCCCACTCATGTCCAACTCATGTCTCCCATCACCCCCACCCCCAGCAGTGCAGGGGCAGCCTCCACCAGGCTCCCGCGCATGTCCCCCTGCACCCCCAACCCCAGCCACCAGGGGCAGCCTCCACCAGGCCCCCACTCATGTCTCCCATCACCCCCACCCCCCAGCAGTGCAGGGACAGCCTCCACCAGGCCCACACCCATGTCTACCACCACCCCAACCCCTAGCCACCAGGGGCAGCCTCCACCAGGCCCCCACCCATGTCTACCACCACCACCATCACCCCCCAGCCACCAGGGGCAGCCTCCACCAGGCCCCCACCCATGTCTACCACCACCCCCACGCCCCAGCCACCAGGGGCAGCCTCCACCAGGCCCCACCCATGTCTACCACCACCCCCACCCCCCAGCCACCAGGGGCAGCCTCCAGCTGGCCCCCACCCATGTCTACCACCACCCCCACCCCCCAGCCACCAGGGGCAGCCTCCACCAGGCCCCACCCATGTCTACCACCACCCCCACCCCCCAGACATCAGGGGCAGCCTCCACCAGGCTCCCACTCATCTCTCCCATCACCCTCACCCCCCAGCAGTGCAGGGGCAGCCTCCACCAGGCTCTCACACATGTCCCCCTTCACCACCACCCCCCAGCCACCAGGGCAGCCTCCACCAGGCCCCCATTCATGTCTCCCATCACCCCCAACCCCCAGCAGTGCAGGGGCAGCCTCCACCAGGCTCCCACACATGTCCCCCTGCACCACCACCCCCCAGCCACCAGGGCAGCCTCCACCAGGCCCCCATTCATGTCTCCCATCACCCCCAACCCCCAGCAGTGCAGGGGCAGCCTCCACCAGGCCCCCACTCATGTCTACCATCACCCCCATGCCCCACCCACCAGGGGAAGCCTCCACCAGGCCGCCACCCATGTCTACCACCACCCCACCCCCCAGCCACCAGGGGCAGCCTCCACCAGGCCCCCAATCATGTCTTCCATCACCCCCACCCCAAGCAGTGCAGGGGCAGCCTCCACCAGGCCCCCACCCATGTCTACCACCACCCCCAACCCCCAGCCACCAGGGGCAGCCTCCACCTGGCCCCCACCGATGTCTCCCATCACCCCCACACCCCAGCAGTGCAGGGGCAGCCTCCACCAGGCCCCCACCCATGTCTACCACCACCCCCACCCCCCAGCCACCAGGGGCAGCCTCCACCAGGCCCCCACTCATGTCTCCCATCACCCCCACCCCCCAGCAGTGCAGGGGCAGCCTCCACCAGGCCCCCACTCATGTCCAACTCATGTCTCCCATCACCCCCACCCCCAGCCACCAGGGGCAGCCTCCACCAGGCCCCCACCCATGTCTACCACCACCCCCACCCCCCAGCCACCAGGGGCAGCCTCCACCAGGCCCCCACTCATGTCTCCCATCAATCCCACCCCCAGCAGTGCAGGGGCAGCCACCACCAGGCTCCTACACATGCCCCCCTGCACCCCCACCCCCCAGCCACCAGGGCAGCCTCCACCAGGCCCCCACTCATGTCTCCCATCACCCCCACCCCCCAGCAGTGCTGGGGCAGCCTCCACCAGGAACCCACCCATGTCTACCACCACCCCCACCCCCCAGCCACCAGGGGCAGCCTCCACCAGGCCCCCACCCATGTCTCCCATTACCCCCACACCCCAGCAGTGCAGGTGCAGCCTCCAAAAGGCCCCCACTCATGTCTCCCATCACTCCCACCTCCCAGCAGTGCAGGGGCAGCCTCCACCAGGCCCCCACTCATGTCCAACTCATGTCTCCCTTTACCCCCACCCCCCAGCAGTGCAGGGGCAGCCTCCACCAGGCTCCCACACATGTCCCCCTGCACCCCCACCCCCCAGCCACCAGGGGCAGCCTCCACCAGGCCCCCACTCATGTCTCCCATCACCCCAACACCCCAGCAGTGCAGGGGCAGCCTCCACCAGGCCCCCATCCATGTCTACCACCACCCCCACCCCCCAGCCACCAGGGGCAGCCTCCACCAGGCCCCCACTCATGTCTCCCATCACTCCCACCCCCTAGCAATGCAGCGGCAGCCTCCACCAGGCCCCCACCCATGTCTACCACCACCCCAGCCACCAGGGGCAGCCTCCACCAGGCCCCCACTCATGTCTCCCATCACCCCCCAGCAGTGCAGGGGCAGCCTCCACCAGGCCCCACCCATGTCTACCACCACCCCCACCCCCCAGCCACCAGGGGCAGCCTCCACCAGGCCCCCACTCATGTCTCCCATCACCCCCACCCCCCAACAGTGCAGGGGCAGCCTCCACCAGGCCCCCACCCATGTCTACCACCACCCCCACCCCCCAGCCACCAGGGGCAGCCTCCACCAGGCCCCCACTCATGTCTCCCATCACCCCCACCCCCAGCAGTGCAGGGGCAGCCTCCACCAGGCCCCCACTCATGTCTCCCTGCACCCCCACCCCCCAGCAGTGCAGGGGCAGCCTCCGCCAGGCCCCCACTCATGTCCAACTCATGTCTCCCATCACCCCCACCCCCCAACAGTGCAGGGGCAGCCTCCACCAGGCTCCCACACATGTCTACCACCGCCCCCACCCCCCAGCCACCAGGGGTAGCCTCCACATGGCCCACACCCATGTATACCACCATCCCTACCCCCCAGCCACAAGGGGCAGCCTCCACCAGGCCACCACTCAGGTCTCCCATCACCCCACCCCCCAGTAGTGCAGGGGCAGCCTCCACCAGGCCCCCACCCATGTCTACCACCACCCCCACCCCCCAGCCACCAGGGGCAGCCTCCACCATGCCCCCACCCATGTCTACCACCGCCCCCACGCCCCAGCCACCCGGGGCAGCCTACACCAGGCCCCCACCCATGTCTACCACCGCCCCCACCCCCCAGCCACCAGGGGCAGCCTCCAGCAGGCTCCCACTCATGTCTCCCATCACCCCACCCCCCAGTAGTGCAGGGGCAGCCTCCACCAGGCCCCCACCCATGTCTACCACCACCCCCACCCCCCAGCCACCAGGTGCAGCCTCCACCATGCCCCCACCCATGTCTACCACCGCCCCCACGCCCCAGCCACCCGGGGCAGCCTACACCAGGCCCCCACCCATGTCTACCACCACCTCCACCCCCCAGCCACCAGGGGTAGCCTCCACATGGCCCACACCCATGTATACCACCATCCCTACCCCCCAGCCACAAGGGGCAGCCTCCACCAGGCCACCACTCAGGTCTCCCATCACCCCACCCCCCAGTAGTGCAGGGGCAGCCTCCACCAGGCCCCCACCCATGTCTACCACCACAGCCTCCACCATGCCCCCACCCATGTCTACCACCGCCCCCACGCCCCAGCCACCCGGGGCAGCCTACACCAGGCCCCCACCCATGTCTACCACCGCCCCCACCCCCCAGCCACCAGGGGCAGCCTCCAGCAGGCTCCCACTCATGTCTCCCATCACCCCCACCCCCCAGCAGTGCAGGGGCAGCCTCCACCAGGCTCCCACACATGTCCCCCTGCACCCTGCTGGGTATTTTGTGGATATTTCGGGCTTTGCGGTATTTTTTTACTGCCAAAATACCTTTAGTAATAATCACTCTCTGTATTCATATTGGATCACACATAACAATAATACATTGCATTATTTCAGAATTCAGACCTATTTAGATAATGTGCGCAATAATTTGCGTGGTTGGTTTATTTGTGGCCCCAATATCTAACATCCCTTGTTTTTTATCTAGATTGTTCCTGATCACTAGAGAGACCTCAGGCCTACGTTTTAGGGATACCACATTTTCAGTGTTAGTGTTGTGTGCCACCATGGGCTATTGCGGTATTTTTGTGGTAATTTCCACTACCTTATATACCGTATGGAACTATGTCCAGAGAGTCTCTCTTCCCGTTGGCTCATGTACCGCCAACAAGCTATGCTACAAACAGTCACTCACAACTGTCCATACTGAATATAATCATGCACACATCTGTTTTAAAATGACAATTGCACTGTTTAAAAATCTACCCACATTTAAACCTTTTCCCATGCAAAATGAAAGAGAGAAATAATACACACTGGCTATCTGTTTTCAAATATTTTTGTATTGTAGAAATTTCCTTTAAACACAGTTTAACCCTTTTTTACAGAAATAAATGAAATGGTACAACATTATTTGTGATAAAATGAACAGAGAACTGCGAGAATATATTCAATTGGTAACATTACATATGCTGATAAGGGACTGGGACTCCCTCCAATACACTGACTGAACAGTTTCGCACACTTTCGCACAGCTCCCACACTTCTGTAATTACCTTATCTGTTCAGCATGAGTTTTCTCCGGCTATTCTCTTTCTGAATTTGGGCCCTTGAAGATTAACCCCAGTGAAAACAAGCGTCTGTCGTTCTCAAGCCAGGGTTATTGCCTGGAATTCTCAGCTTTTGCAGCAGGAATGCTTCAGCCAGGAAACAGGTCCTTCTCCCAGCTCTGCAAGATCTCGATTGTCCTCCCCCTCTCCTCAAGCTTCCCCAGCAGAACTCTAATCACAGCCTCTAGCATGATACTTGCTATGACGCTGCTCCAATCAGAATCAATCATGTCATCTCCTCCCTCACTACACAATGGCTCATTTCTACAGTAAAAATGTGTAACCAACTGATTTCCTGTTCCTTCGAGCTCTTTGCTTCCTGTAGCTATGTGGACAGAGCAGCAGAGAAAAAAAAAAGAATGTGCGTTTAAAAGTTCACTTTCAGAGTAGGCCTAATTCTGCAGTGGAGACACATTTTTATAAGTGGGTTATGTTAAATGCAGTTTTATTAGTCAGGTTAGTTATTAATAAGGTTAGTTATTAATTTTCAAATGTGTCTCTTGCACCTAGGCATTTCAGGTGAAAAATAGTGTGCATTTTTGAATATGCACATGTGTGTTTTTAACTGTAAAAATAGATTTGCATCTTATATGTAAAAATCGTTTTTGACTGAATAGCCTGTCTTTACTTATATGTCCATGTTACTCTGGCAACACATATAGCAATGCACTACACCCATGTGGTGGTGCTGCATCAAAAAAAAATGCTACCTGTGCAGTAGTGCTGTACTCTGTGCTGTAACACGCCAAATATCCTTACACACCCTCCTTTTGTTTTTAGAACTTGGCTACGATCCAAGCCAATTCCTAAAAACAACTTGTTCTTTTTTTTCTTTTAAAATGCATGTGTATTGGGATATCTTTCTCTTCCTGACGTAGCTACTAAAATCAGTAACATTTTCATTTTTACTGATAGCACAATCAACCATCCACCCATGATTAGCACCAGGACAGCCAAACCCACTATTGAGCGTTCCCCCCAGGTTCCCCAATTACATCTTTCCACTTCTATTATCCCCAGATTACTAATTGTAATATTGTTTTTTCTCAAATTCATTTTTATAACATGTCTTTCTTTGTGATTCAATAAATATTCCACATCCGGAACTATTGGAAAAGTATCCCTTTGAAAAAAATCGATATTTTCCACTTGGCTTTCCCAAACATCATTTGTAACATGAAACAATGTTAACCCCCCAATTGACACAATTGTATCCTTTGGAACCTGTAAATAAAAAACATTATATTTCACCTGTTTAACCACGTATGTTCCATGGTTTAAATGTACTATCTTCATGTTCTTTAAACAGGTGCTGACCAACCATTTACCTCTGACCATCTTAGCCTCTGCCATTTCTTCACTCCCCATATTGCTAATAATCACTTCACATCCTTCTGATATACTTGGGTAAGATTTCAAATCACAAATAGCATCTGTGGCATCAGGAACAAACGGTTTACCTGGACACATATAATTTTGTTCTTTAAATTTTACACATGTTTCCAGGTTTGGTCTTAAATAAACTTCAGGTTCCCATGACTGAAATGCCACCACTTCTGGAGTCTTAATCTTAATAAATGTGTCCCCTTGCCAAAATCCCACGTTGTGTACCCACTTCGTTTGATAAATAAGTTCAGGGGCTACATATGGGATGCATAGCAAAAATCCGATCTCTAGTCTTTCCAAGTCCACATATAACAGCATTGCATTACCCATTTCGAATGCAATTTTTACCTGTATTATATCAATTTCCCTCCTGGTCAATCTTTCTATCATTTGACGAATAATATCCTGCGAAACAAAATACAAGGGGATATGTCCTTGAATCAATTGTGAAACTGCAGTTTGAACTTCTCTCATATAATTCGTTAATAGTCTATCAACAGGACTCATTATGTTCAATATTTCATTTAAAGTTCTGTCATGCTTAAGTATTATTTTAGTCGCCCGTTGCATTACATCCGCTTGTTCATTTAGAATGATAGCAGTTTCATTTATGAATCTTACTTGTTCATCCAGTCCCCCTCTAATTCCATCTAATGTTTTTTGTATTATTTCTAGGTCAATACTCAGTTGTTGTGCTTTAGTACTCAGTGTTCCTACCGAAATAGAATTGGCTGTTGATATTGTGGTACCTATTATGGCTCCAACTATAGACATTACCACTGATATCGCGAGCATCACCGCACCTCTCGTTCCTCTCCTCTTCTTAATGTCTGCTGACTTCACAAATGTTTTTTCCAATTGCATTAATATATCTCTTATTGACTGCTTAGTGTCCTCTTTTTTTATTTCCAGCCACTCTTTAGTCTGTTCAATCTTAATTCCGGTATTGTTCAAATGTTTTTCAATCAAAATCTCAGGATTCAATGGTATGTATATATTTTGGAAAATCATCCTTCTATCACTCATGATGAATCCTGGTGCCTCTTCCACCGCGATACCAGATGCTGGTCCAGGTTCAATGACAACCTGTGCTTCTGAATTCTTGAAGATCCCTCCAAATATCATCATCATTAACCATATCATCGGTATCATCTTCAATGCTGATCGCTTTGCAGCCTTGGTCTTCACCCCTCTTTGGGGCTTTCCCGGAATCCGTCCACGTGGGCTCCAGGACTCCATCGTCTCCCGTGGGCTCTGATCCCGGAACCTCCGACCAAATAATGTTAATTTTCAAAATCAAATAGAAAATAAACAAATTAAGTACATAGCACAATACTAACTTCACCCTTTTGCCAAAAATAAAACATGCTTGGTAAAAATATTTCGTTTTTTTTTTTTTTTCTTTCTGAAATTAAACACAAGTTAAAAGAAAACAAGCACATATAAAACAGCATTCAATATTTAATACATTTTCTCTCTGCACACCAACCATGAGCTTCCATTATATATATTTATTTATTTATTTATTTTATATTATATATTTTTACATATATTACAGTGTTTATGTGCCATTATAACAATCAACTTTTTAACTTCTCTGTCACTGCCTCCTGATTGTACCCATTTATTTTCTCTTTTTGTGTTCAAGGGACTTTATCTGTTTCTACATGCTCAAGCTGCCTGATCTCATGTCTGGGATGGCATGGTTTGATTTGATTTACATGGACGAACTGCTCTATTGCCGTTTCACCTTCATTTTTCAAAATTTTATAAACTACAGGAGAGACCTTATCTATAATTCGAAATGGCCCCCACCAGGCTGCTAGAAATTTAGAATTTTTCTGTTTACTTTTTCCAAAATGAAACTTGTACACCTGATCCCCTACACTGTATTCCTTTACTGATGTCTTTTTGTCATAATAAGACTTTGCACTGTCAACAGCTCTTTCCAGATTTCTCTGCACAAAAGCAAATGCATGTTGCAAATGCCTCCTCAGTTCATCAATATATTCATGAACTGTGGACATGAGCACTCACAAGTGTCTGCTCATGTGTTCTGTATAGTAGGTGTTGTGGTAACACCATTTTCCTACCTGTCAAGACCTCATGGGGGCTAACACCTGTTGGCAGGAGTTGATCTGATTGCCATCAAAACTAACGGTAAACGTAAATCCCAGCTGGAACCTGCTTCTGCCACAAATTTCTTTAAAATATCCACAACAGACCTATTGCTTCTTTCAACTGTACCTGAAGACGCTGCCCGATATGCGATATGTAGTTTCCTTTTCACACCTAGTATTTGCCATACCTTACTCATTAGAGTACTTGTGAAATGACTTCCTCTGTCTGACTCAATTCTTTGTGGCAACCCAAACCTTGAGAACACATGGTTCACCAGCAATGTGGCTGCTGTTTGCGCACTACAATCTGGTGCAGGAATACATTCAATCCACTTCGACATCAAACATACCACACTTAAAATATAACGGTTTCCCCTGCTCGACCTTTTTAAAGGACCTACATAGTCTATTTGCAAATCTGACCATGGGAGAGTTAGGCCTCTTTTCATCAATGGTGCTCTATGCATTGGTGAAGCAGGTTTAAATTGGGCGCATACTAGACATCCTCTAGTATATAATTCCACATCTTGGGACATATGTGGCCAGTAAGCATAATCTTTTAGTATTTCTAATGTTTTTTGTGAACCTCTATGGCCTGCAGTTATGGCATCATGTGCATGGTGTAGCATTAGCCCTCTGAATGAAAGGGGTACTGCCCACTATATTTGTCCTGTTATGGACTCTCTAATCATGAGTCCATCCTGTAATCTAATTCGTATTTTGTTCTTTAATACCACCCTCAACTCTTCTTTTCTCATACAATCATTTTCTGTTAAAGAATTTTGTTCAGGATCTATCAAATGATTATAATAGATTCCCAAAATTCGATCATTCTTTTGTGCCTCAATCAAATCTTGGTCTGGCGTGTCATGACTCCACTGCACCACCGGTTGATCTACCTCCTTTGGTGCTTTAGATCGTGTCACTGCATCAATTTGTATTTCACCCATTAAATAATCAATAGGTAGCAATTCTCCCATCACAGCCCCAATCTTAGCCAGGTGGTCTGCCTTATCATTTCCCTCCTTATCCTCTCCTGGTGTTTTTAAATGCCCACAAATCTTTCTCCAGTATATTGTTAAATTATTCTCTGACACCAATTTGTCTATGGCTTGTATCATTTTTCCATGTTTAGGTGGCTTTTTGTTGTATGTAACCATGCCTCTTGCTTTCCAACCAGGCAAATACTCCACAAAGCTATTCCGTGCATAGCCAGAATCAGTCACCAGGACAATTTCACTGAACTTTTTATCAACTGCAGTAGCAATTGCTTTATAAATGGCTGCCAATTCCGTCACCTGACTGCTCCTATCTCCAATCCTCATCCCTATACTGGGGACGCCTTCACATTTCAACCAGACATTTCCTATTCCTGCCACTAATTGTTTATTACTGTCATTTTCAATGTGAAAAGCACAACCATCCACATATACAGTTGGCAAATCCTTGCATGTTTTTTCATCAAAAACTTTGTGTGGTGATTGTTCAAATTCCTGCAAACTATTTTCCACTTCCATTTCATTTGGTATTTGTTCAGCTGCGCAGTCATGTAAGTCAGCTAATCCTTGAGCAATTGGGTTCTTTTTATTTTGTCCATATCTCACTTCTACGGGAAAACCTTGTAATGCCAGCGTCCATGAAGTGATTCTGGACTGCGCTAGATTACCTGATCTAATTCTTTTACTCTCTAAAAATTGCAAAGGTTGATGATTTGTTTCAATAATCACCTTTTCTCCCTGAACAATGGGGCGGAAATGTTGTAGCGCCCACACAGTGGTTAATAGGGCCTTTTCACATTCATTAAATTTCATTTCAACTTGGGAAAATGCCTTACTTGCATAGGCAATGGTTTTGTGATTCAAATCGTGTTTTTGTGATAACACTGCTGACATACAATGTTCAGAAAAACCTATTTCTATAAAGAAATCCCTGTCCTTTATGGGGTATGCTAAACATGGTGCCTTTACAAGACATTCCTTTAATTTAGCCACTGCATCAGAATGCTCTTTTTCCCATTTACAGGGAGTATTCAGTTTAAGCAGTTTAGTCAATGGTTGAGTGATTCCTGCATACTTTTCAATGAACTTTCTGTTATAGCCTGTCATCCCTAATAAACTTTTTACTCCTTTCACATTTTTAGGATCTTTTAACCTTTGTATGGCCTCTATTTTCTTCTTTTGTGGATTTAGCCCATGTTCAGTCACTTCATGCCCTAGAAAGTTCACTTTTTTCTTGCACCATTGTGCTTTTTGCAAAGATACTTTGGCGCCTGCTTTTTGCAATTGGCCAAGTACATGTCTTATTTCATCAAAATGGCTTTTCAGGCTTTCATTTTTTATCAGGACATCGTCCACATAAACTATTGTTCCTCTTTCCGCTGCATCCGGCATGGCCTTTCTCAAAAATATGCCAAATTCACTCCCACTATTGATGTAACCGAACGGAGCTCTAAGCCAGGCATATTGAGTCCTGTCAAATGTAAAGGAAAATAAATGTTGTATCTCCTCTGCCAATGGCACGCACCAATATCCAGAGGTGAGATCTAATGTGGTAAATACATTTGAACCATGTACCTGAGCTAGGCCCTAATCAATGAATGGCAGTGGCCATCTAGATACTGGTACTCTTTTATTTAACTCTCTCAAGTCTGCACATAGCCGCCATTGACCATTTGGCTTTAACACACCTAAAATAGGTGTATTGGATGTGCTATGAATGGGCCTGATGATTCCCCGTGATTCCAAATTTTTAATAATCTCTGCCAATGATTCTAAACATGCCAGCGGTAGTCTATACTGGCATACAAACACTGGATTTCTGCTACACCCTTCTGGTAGTGTGGCCACATGTAAATCAGTTAAACCACAATCATAAGCATCTTTTGCAAATACATCCTTAAACTCCATAAATATCTCCCTCAGATTGTCCCTATCCTCATTGCTTTCACACGCATCCGCTAAGGAGATCTGGTCTTCTACCATTTTGGAAAATTCTGGAAAATCTTCTGGTAAGGGAATCTCGGCGCTTTCCTCTAACTGTGTGGCTGTGTCTTGTTGTAAAGCTGCACCTTTTAAATATTTTGGCATATCAGCTTCCACTTGAATGGGCTGATTTTTTGTTTCATTTTCATTTAAATTAAATATTATGCAATCCTCTTGATGGCAGCAAACTGTCTCATTTGAATCATAAGGATACACAGAATGAATTTTAAATATTCCTTTGGGCTGAGAGTCCAGGTGTTCTGGCAACTCACTCTTGGCATCTACATAGTTTTCAGGGATATTTCCAATCACCATGTTATTTAAATCTGCCGTATAATGTGATTTTTGTATGGCCATTCCTAATGGGAAGTTTCCCTCTAAATGAATATCCTGACAACCTTTATTATTTACCATAATTTTTACAGATCCTTCACCAATGTCTACCAATGGAATGTATTCATAATACAGGCCTTGCTGTTTTATGGATTCATTCAGGCATACAAATGCATCAGAGCCTTTCATCTGCTGTCCATTTTTGCATTTCATGTTATTGCAAACTGTTTTGTAAATGCAGGAATAATATTATCTTTCCTCATTTGTAATTCGATTGCATAAGGAACCAGTTGTGCACAATGATAAGCCCTTCTTTTGTCTTCAAATTCAGGTGCCGGACCACCTAGACGTGACCATATTTTTTGATTAAGGAAATCTAACACCATACACATTCTGTGCATGATGTCATTGCCCATGTAAAATTCATTTTGTGCTCCACTCACTATCCATACATTGTGGTAAATTGTTTTCTGCCCAATGCTAATTTTAAGCATGCATCTGCCTGCAATTCGCTTTTCAAAGTCTGGACTGTCCAACCCAGAAACATATTGGTTTTTGATTTCTTCCCTCTCCATTATTTTTTGCAACAATTTCTCATTAATGAAACTCCTTTCATGCCCAAGCGCTAAAGTGGCTTTTATTGTTTTAAAATAGTCATTTATACCAACATGAACCCATGGTTGCTCATCTTCCATGTGTATTTCTGCCAGAGTGGTAATGTGTTTTTCTGAATCTGTTTTAGGAGCAATATTCTGTTTGCATGTCTTCTCTTTTAAATAGAAAACGTAATGTGTGCTCATCTATGGCAGTCTGCCAATTTTTCCTTGGGCCAAAGTATATTTGTACAGGTAGTTTTTCATTGTCGCTCTGCATTTTGTCTTGACACATTAATATAACATTGACACTAGGTATGCAGCTATTCTGGAGATATACCTCCACAGCATCATTTGTTTTGGCAACGGTGTGACATTCATTTATATTGCTGTTTTGTGATTTTAGTTTCTTAAGCCTGAATGGTTTTTTGGTTAAGGACCACAGCACTCCATTCACCCCATCTATGAGAGGAGACAATCTTTTCAGGCAATCTGTCCCCATCAGAAATGGAATTTCACAAATAGATGTGATCAATACCTCTTGTTTCATTCTGTGCTTTCCTATTTTTATGTCAACCTCAGTTACACCTATGATGGGCACCTCCTCCCCATTAAAGTTATGCACTGGGCCTTGATTTTCCTTCACTGTGATCTGACTCTGTGGGGGTCTCCATTCATTGATACTCTTTACAAGCTCCTTGGACATAATTGTGGCCTGTGCGCCAGTGTCAATCATAGCAAAGGTGTGGCATTTTTCTTCAACAGTGATGGGTGCATAATATCTGTCCTCAACTTCCTCTAATACACATAAGAAGTGTGAATTCTTACTGATTTCAGGGCTCACCTTTCTCAGGTCTTTTTCACTTTTGGCTAAACACATTGGTAAATGGAAAGACATGTTTCCCTCCTTTTAACCCATTTCTGCGCGAGAGAGTTTATTCATTTCTCCATGATCAGAGGTTTTTTTGGAGTGTGGCCACTGTTCGCCCATCCATCTGGGTACAACAGAGACCACATTACAACCTTCCAACTGAACATGTGTAACAACATCATTCAGCAATTTGTCATTTTTTAATTCTGTGCATTTGTGATCATTTAGTGTGATACCAGTCATTTCAGCCTCTTCAAAAATATGTGGCTCAAAGACTTCTTCAGGTGACTGACTTGTACCCTCCTTTTGAGTATTTCCTTTTTCTGTCTGTGTTTGGTCATTGTTTTGCTTGCCCAGGGAAGGAGCTATAGCATCCCCACTTACTCCCTGTTCACTGGTATTCCCCATGCATGAGTCATTTTTCTTAAATCTGTCCCTTTGTTCTTTTGGAATTCCTAATGTTTCTTTTTCATTTGTACATATCTTTACTGTTTTATTTAGCTGTAGGTTAAACCGTACCTCTTTTTTAGAAGTATTTGCACTTTCTGTCACAAGTTCATTTACTGGCACTTTCATTTTTAATCCATTAGGCATCTCAGAGTCGTTATGCAAAATTATATCAGAGCAATCTGTCATTTTGGCACTGCAGTTATCATGAGTACTTAGTCACTTTTCGGAAGCCCCCCGGTCATTGCTATGGCCATCAGCCCCCTCTTTGGAAGGTTGTTTTTGCGCTGTATAGACCTTTCCTATTTGCTCAGCTAACATTTTCACTTGGGCCTCAAGGCACTGGAACCTTTCCATCTCTCTAGGATCCTCTTTCTGTGGCCTAGGTCGATATTGGTTGTTTTCCCCCTGATTGGATCTATTCTGATACCTCTCAGGTGATTGATGTCGGTTGGGATGGTTTCTGAACTCTTGATTCATTTGTGGAGGGGAGCGGGTTGCACCCATCCTTTGATTATAGTCCCCTGGTGGGGAATCATTGTACTGACATGGATTGTAGTTCACGTTTTGCCTCATGTCCTGTCTCTCAGATTGTGGGTACTGGCCCCTATGTAGATTTCCATTATCAGTAAATCGATCCACATATCGGGGTCTATCCTGATTACCATATATCATGGTGTTGGGATCAAATCTGCTCTGTGTCCCCAATGATTGGTAGGGACCATCATTTCTTTGATCTTGATTTTGTCTCTGGTTATTGTTCATACCTGCCATATCAGGCCGATATCCTACCCAGGGTCTGTCCCCTAAATACCTAGGGCTGATGTAGCTCTCTCTATTACTAGGATCATGTGATTGGAACATTGGTACAGGAAATGGCGATCTTTGTTGATTACCCCTTTGTTCAGGTGTCACATTATTTTTACCTTGGCTTTGAGCAGACTCAAGGGACATTTTGGCTGACCTGATTTCCATTACTGTGGCTGAGGGTTCTTTAGATTTAGGTCTAGTATCTTTCATTTGATCACTTTCTCTACCCTGACAATAGAGTACATCATATAGTTTTGTGCTTTGATGTACAATCCATTCAAGGGACTTGTCACGGTCAAATTCACGGACCAATTGGGATATGATGTCTTTCTGTAGCCCATAGAAGTATGCAGTTTTAAACTCATTGGAATTTGAGTCAAAAGATACATCAAAGCGAGAAAATGCTCTTTTTAAGTCTTGTAAAAATTGGCGAGGGGATGTATTAGGTCCAGCAGTAATTGTGTAAGCGACTTTCTTTGCCTCCTGCAATGACTGAAAAGGAGAAAAATGACGCCTAATTTCTTTTTCAAACTCCAACCAGGTCATATTCTGCTGTTCATTTAATCCCCTTATGATGCTGGCCGTCGGGGCATCTAAAGTTAAATGAAAATATTGTCTGTACTGTTCCTTAGGTATCTGGAGTGCTTTAAAAATGTCATGCACCGCTTCTAAGTGATCCTCAATGCAGCATTCACCTTCCTTTTTAAATGGTTTGATCAGGGCTTTAATGGATTTCATTATTTTTATGGGGCTACTTGTTGCAATGCATGGAATTGCACTATTTTGTGATTCAATCCTGTTTTCAGGAGTATGAGATTGGTGGCTGCCCCCAATGGGAGTATCAAATCCCCCAAGGGCGCTGCAACCATGTTCAGTCACCGGCCCAGTCACTGGAGCACTAGCTCTTTGGGCAGAGCTAGAATTCACCTCCACTCCAATGTTCTGCACTCTGGAGATCACATTCTTTTTCACAATGTTCTTTTTGTAAAATCTGCATTTCTGAAACAACCTCATCTTTATCCTGTCTAATGTGGTCCACTAAGGCTTTTAAGTGTACCAATACTTGCTCACTATCCTCAAATTGTTTCTTGCTTTTGGATAACTGAGCATCAAAGTCTGCATTTTATAAAATAACTGCATTTTAATTGCATGTATTTTTGGCATACATCCAATTCTGCTCTTAACATTTCCTGATTTTTACTTGCCCCATCTAATTCAGTCTTTAACCTGTTAATTAGCTGGGTATCATTCTCCTGCATTCGCAGGGACTTATTCAAAATAAACCATATTTTGCCGCATAGCCGTATTAAACAGTCTTTCTCTGCACTTTTATCGGCTGCATTCAATAATCTTGTAAGGCAGACCTGAATTATGCTGCCTTCTGCAAAAATATTGTCTAGTTTTTCTTTCTGCACCTCACCCTGCATGCGGTCACGCCATTCTAAGGTGTTGTTCGACGACCACGTCCCATGTGCATACAACTTTGCCTCTAAATATTGCACTAGGTCTGAAAATGTGGTTTCCCTTTGTGACATTCTGAAATTCGTTTTTAGTGGCACACTGCTATTATAAAATGGGTTCCCTTTAATGTGCAAATGGCAGTGTGAGACATGCTTGCCACGCCCAGTAGGTACTCTATGATCACTTTCCCGGCCTGCAACGCACCATAAATATGTTGGGTATTTTGCGGATATTTGGGGCTTTGCGGTATTTTCTTACCTGCAAAATACCTTTAGTAATAATCACTCTCTGTATTCATATTGGATCACACATAACAATAATACATTGCATTATTTCAGAATTCAGACCTATTTAGATAATGTGCGCGATAATTTGCGTGGTTGGTTTATTTGTGGCCCCAATATCCAACATCCCTTGTTTTTTATCTAGATTGTTCTTGATCACTAGAGAGACCTCAGGCCTACATTTTAGGGATACCACATTTTCAGTGTTAGTGTTGTGTGCCACCATGGGCTATTGTGGTATTTTTGTGGTAATTTCCACTACCTTATATACGGTATGGAACTATGTCCAGAGAGCCTCTCTTCCCGTTGGCTCAAGTACCTCCAACAAGCTATGCTACAAACAGTCACTCACAACTGACCATACTGAATATAATCATGCACACATCTGTTTTAAAATGACAATTGCACTGTTTAAAAATCTACCCACGTTTAAACCTTTTCCCATGCAAAATGAAAGAGAGAAATAATACACACTAGCTATCTGTTTTCAGATATTTTGTATTATAGAAATTTCCTTTACACACAGTTTAACCCTTTTTTACAGAAATAAATGAAATGGTACAACATTATTTGTGATAAAATGAACAGAGAACTGCGAGAATATATTCAATTGGTAACATTACATATGCTGATAAGGGACTGGGACTCCCTCGAATACACTGACTGAACAGTTTCGCACACTTTCGCACAGCTCCCACACTTCTGTAATTACCTTATCTGTTCAGCATGAGTTTTCTCCGGCTATTCTCTTTCTGAATTTGGCTCCCTTGAAGATTAACCCCAGTGAAAACAAGCGTCTGTCGTTCTCAAACCGGGGTTATTGCCTGGAATTCTCAGCTTTTGCAGCAGGAATACTTCAGCCAGGAAACAGGTCCTTCTCCCAGCTCTGCAAGATCTCGATTGTCCTCCCCCTCTCCTCAAGCTTCCCCAGCAAAACTCTAATCACAGCCTCTAGCATGATACTTGCTATGACGCTGCTCCAATCAGAATCAATCATGTCATCTCCTCCCTCACTACACAATGGCTCATTTCTACAGTAAAAATTTGTAAACAACTGATTTCCTGTTCCTTCGAGCTCTTTGCTTCCTGTAGCTATGTGGACAGAGCAGCAGAGAAAAAAAAATGAATGTGCGTTTAAAAGTTCACTTTCAGAGTAGGCCTAATTCTGCAGTGGAGACACATTTTTATTAGTGGGTTATGTTAAATGCAGTTTTGTTAGTCAGGTTAGTTATTAATAAGGTTAGTTATTAATTTTCAAATGTGTCATTTGTACCATAGGCATTCCAGGTGAAAAATAGTGTGCATTTTTGAATATGCACATGTGTGTTTTTAACTGTAAAAATAGATTTGCATCTTATATGTAAAAATCGTTTTTGACTGAATAGCCTGTCTTTACTTATATGTCCATGTTACTCTGGCAACACATATAGCAATGCACCACACCCATGTGGTGGTGCTGCATCAAAAAAAATTGCTACCTGTGCAGTAGTGCTGTACTCTGTGCTGTAACACACCAAATATCCTTACAACCCCCACCCCCCAGCCACCAGGGGCAGCCTCCACCAGGCCCCCACTCATGTCTCCCATCACCCCCACCCCCCAGCAGTGCAGGGGCAGCCTCCACCAGGCCCCCACTCATGTGTTCCTGCACCCCCACCCCCCAGCAGTGCAGGGGCAGCCTCCACCAGGCCCCCACTCATGTCTCCCTGCACCCCCACCCCCCAGCAGTGCAGGGGCAGCCTCCACCAGGCCCCCACTAATGTCCAACTCATGTCTCCCATCACCCCCACCCCCCAGCAGTGCAGGGGCAGCCTCCACCAGGCTCCCACACATGTCCCCCTGCACCCCCACCCCCAGCCACCAGGGGTGTTAGGGAGAATTCTCTGTTTAGGCTGAATTTCCTAACCTAGTGAGTCCCCCAGCAGCTTTGTTGGATTTCTGGAGTTTGTTTTTTCCATCCTGCCAAGAGTGAGACTCTGTTCTCCCACTCTTGGACATGTATGTGTGTGTAATTCCTTTGAAATGTCAATGTGTTCGATGGGCTATGGGGTCTTTTACTCCATAGGGTCTCATATGTTTTTCTATGTGTGTTACACCACACCCTACGTGCCGTAACACTGGGGCGTCCTAGCGGACCCCCACCATAGACTCCATACCCGGGACTGACTACTGTCTCCCCGGGCATGTAAAGTCACCATTGGCTTTACTAGACCTAAATTTACTAACAGGACTAGTACAAACCATCATATTGTGGACGTACTAGTAGGGGTAATTCGATTACTCCTAGATCTGTTACTCGAGGGGGCACTGTCCCGTCCCCCCTTGTCGAGTTTTTGGCTGGTGGCAGTGGAAACAACTTGTTATGTTCGACCCCGAACATAACCCTATGGGATTCGTCCCATTGTTGGAGATTGATACTTTTTCTCGTTAATCTCTAACGTACCACCGATATACTTATCTTAAATAGGTTTATCGGATGGTATTTTCTGCCAGAACTCGGATTGTAAAATGGCGTCTGTGTTCGTCTCTGTGACTCCTAAACCAAAGGTTGAGCCCTTTGTTCCACTTTTGGCGGGCTCTGTACAGAGACCCTCCAAAGTGGTGCCATTCTGTCTGGGTTACCACAGGGTTGTGGGAGGGGGTTTAGGCACCCTGGACCGAGTTGCCTTGCCAACTCTGGTCGCACTCTGGAGTGATTGGCCCAAGTGGTGAGCCTTCCCGCTCACCACTTAGCATGTGTTGATTGACGGCTAGGCTGAATGAATGGGGGTTTTCTGCATAAAAGCAGGGCTTTTGGGACTGGATCTTCAGAAGTCGCCACAGGACCTAAGAATCCGAGGAGGGTAATGCTGAGCCGACCTGCACGATGACACCTCCGGTGGAGGCCTGCGGAAGCGACTCACCACTTCCCGACGACAGAGGAGATCTCCCTGCAGGAGAGCCTCTTCCCCTGGCTTGTGGGAACAACCAGCCCCCTTTGCTTTTTATTCGCCTCAGGACGCAGTGGTCGAATTTCCTGTGCAGAGCACCCCGGCAACCGGATAGCCACCACCCCTGTACCGCGACCAAAAGGTGGTGCCTTGTGACGGAGCACTCCGCGGCTGGTCTCTTCCCTGGTGGTGCACCGGCCTTCCTTTTTCTTCGACGACGAGAACCTCTCTACTCTTGGCAAAGACCCGACGTGCATCCACCACCAGGAACATCTGCCCCGGCCGGAGCTGCCCTCCACAATAAGGTACCGTGTCCGCCTGGCTTCCCTTTCGATCGGATTGAGCGAGGTTTCTTAATCCTCTCCTTTCCGTTGGGTCGCCTCCAAGCTTTTCTCATTTATAGTTCTGAACTGGTTCAACCTGCCGATAACAATTTGCTGCAAAGACTTGAATGCATCTCCACTAGAGACTTTTTGGGACATCGCGCCTTGCCTCTCTCCGAGTGGGCCTGGCCTCTGAACTTCATGATCTATTGTGATTCTTGCCTTCCTGCCTTACATATTATTCGCAAAGGATTGAACTGTGTTGATTTCATGACCTGCCTATCTTTTTCTCTCCCGTCCTAACGAATGTTCGAGTGTCATCTAGGTTGAGGTATACACCTCTGTCTGAAAATAAGTGATACCGGTAGAACCTAGAGTTGTCGAAATATTGCTAGGGGGATTGATCGTTTTCTTCTTCGTAGAGTAATTGTGTTTGATTTGTTTGCCGTGATAGCGCCATAGTGTTTTTCATAGATGTTCTGTTATAAATAAATACCTTAATATCTTTACACTAAGCCTTGTTGCGTGTTTGCTTGTCTTGCTGTGAAGAATTGCCCTATTTTGTATACTCCACATACTGCTCAACTTTTCTTGAGGGAAGTCTGACTGCTCAGCCACAGCTACCAAGTGAATCTGTGTGGTGCAGACTGCTACTAAGTGGGTTCACCGCCAAACGCCTGTAGTCCTAAATCTTTTGCAGTGGTCCCAGAGGGAACTGCACAGGTTTCCGCCTAACAAAGGGCAGCCTCCACCAGGCCCCCACTCATGTCTCCCATCACCCCCACCCCCCAGCAGTGCAGGGGCAGCCTCCACCAGGCCCCCACCCATGTCTACCACCACCCTCAACCCCCAGCCACCAGGGGCAGCCTCCACCAGGCCCCCACCCATGTCTACCACCACCCCCAGCCACCAGGGGCAGCCTCCACCAGGCCCCCACCCATGTCTACCACCACCCCCACCCCCCAGCCACCAGGGGCAGCCTCCACCAGGCCCCCACTCATGTCTCCCATCACTCCCACCCCCCAGCAGTGCAGGGGCAGCCTCCACCAGTTCCCCACCCATGTGTACCACCACCCCCACCCCCCAGCCACCAGGGGCAGCCTCCACCTGGCCCCCATCCATGTCTACCACCACCCCCACCACCCAGTCACCAGGAGCAGCCTCCACCAGGCCCCCACCCATGTCTACAACCACCCCCACCCCCCAGCCACCAGGGGCAGTGTTAGGTAAGATTTCCACAGGGCTGGTAAATCTTCCTTGCCTGGTTCAACTCCAGAACTTTTTGCTTTTCTAGTGAGATATTTTCCGTTAATACCTCAGTGAGTGGGAACCTTTTTCCACACTCACCTGTCTTTAACTCTTTTTATGGGTGTCATTTTTAAGACTCTCCATAGTGTCTTTTTAAAGTTATCATGTCTAACAACTTATTGGCAATAAGTGCCTGTTGTTGCTGGGTTGCCCTAGGGGCTCCCCCTTTAACTTTATTGAGCTAACCTTGAGTGAACTACAGTTCCCAAGGGTAGAAAGTATCTTTGGATCCCTTTTACATTTTATTCTGTGAAAACAGCACACCCCACCTTATGTGGAGTGCTGGGGAGATACAATGTATCCCCTTTCACATTTAAACTGTAACAATTCTGTTACAGTGACAAGCTTACATTTAATGGCTGGTGGCAGTGATACCTTTTACTAATTTGGTGCACCTTTACCGCGTGCTGTAATCACAGCTGCAGTAAAGGCACCTAAGGGTGCTCATTTTTACCAAAATGGCCCCTGTCTTCTTTTTCTGCCATTTTAGTGTTTCTTGTCGTTGCTTGTTCCTTCCCCTGACATCCAGGGTGGGAAAATCCTTTGTTTGAGTTTTGTCTTTAGCGGGAGTCCCCTGGACACCCCGCCCAGGCTC
Source organism: Ambystoma mexicanum (assembly GCF_040938575.1). NCBI lineage: Eukaryota > Metazoa > Chordata > Amphibia > Caudata > Ambystomatidae > Ambystoma > Ambystoma mexicanum. The sequence goes on from NC_090934.1 coordinate 362,165,431, forward strand.
CAGTCAGTCTGTAAGCACAGGAAGTGGGGGAGGAGTGCCAAACTTCCCCCTCCTTTGTCTTAGGCCTTCCTTCAACTGGGTCAGATCCCAGTAGGGGGTTGGCTGTCCTGATTGGACAGCCAAACGCCCCTTTCTTGTAAAATGCGGGGAGAGAATGCAGAGGTTGTGTTGCAGTTCCTGATAAATACTGGAAACCTGGAAGCTGAAGTCATGTCGACCACTGGAACAGAAAACCGAAGAGGATGACGAAGGAAAAGCGGCGGGAATGATTTCCAGCGGCCAGAGAGCCTGCTTTGTAACCAGAGCCTGCTGCAGCCCTTCCTTCCGATCGACCTGGGGTCTCCGAAAACGACGACCCGAACCCAGAGCCTAGTGAGACGCACTAGACTCAAGACGAACTGCATTTTGAGCCATCCCAGGGGTTGCTGCAACCTTGCGTTCTTGCAATACCCCAATACCCTGGGACCTCCTGCCACTGTGCGGTGCACGGTCTTCCGAATTCCGAATCTCACTGAAACTTCGTGGGCATTTTGGTCTATCTCCAGAGACACAAATCGAGTCCAAAAAGTCCCCTCACAATAGTGCTGGACCTATTAAACGACGAGAATTCAACCGCAATTTTCTGTCTTCTTCTGTGCTCCTTGAAAAGGGGCCAAACCTGCAAAACCGCATTCAGCCATGAGAGAAATCTTGCCTAGAGCTTTCTTCATCGATCCCTGCTGCAAAGTCCCTTCTGAGGTCTTGTGTTCAGTCTCCAGGACAAGGAATCCAGTGACCGGGTATGTGGCTGCAGTCCCTGAAGTTCTCCTGCTGCAATCTCTTCTTCATTGCTGAGGTACTGTGTTGGCTTGGGTATATACTTACCTTAAGCCTGTTGGGACTTCTGTGTAGTCCTGGGGTGTTTTCTGTGATTGGGAGGTCCCTCGTCCAGTACACCCAGTCCCACTGCTAGAATCCTGCTGGGGTGTCTTCTGTGAAGCCCCTGGACCCTCTTCTAACCCTAGAAGTAAAAGTACTCACTTGTTTGCCAGTTTTCCTCAGGAAACTCTGACTTTTGCTACTAAAGAACTTATTCTGACACTGCCTGTTGGTCACAAGTCCTAGTGACCCCCCCTTCTGCCACTGAGAACACTCATGCTCTAAGGGAACAGACTTTGAAGGGATTGGGACTTCTGCCTAGAAAAGAAATCAAGTGTTTTTACTTACTTGTAAAGAGTTGGTTGGTAACTGTAATTCTAAGAGTGAACAGTTACAAAGGTGCTTAAGATCTTGGATGTGTGATGCACTATTCTTAAAAGTATGGTTAACATCTTTCCTTCCTTAGCCACTGTTTTGCCAGTCTAAAAGAAAGTAGATGTGAAGGTATTTTACTCTCCTGTGATTAGGTTGTGCCTCTTTACAAAAGTAATGTGTTGGTTTCACCAGATTATTCCTGAAGGGTAATGGTATGAGTGTCCTCCAACTGTTGGTATCACCAGGTTAGTCCTGTTAGGATAACTGTATGAGTGTCCCCCAACTGGGTCTTGCTTCCCCTGACTTGCTGCTAGCCTGTCTTTAATAAGTCTACATTAGGTTGTTGCCTACCTAGAATATCTATTCAGTAAAGTGTGACATTGGGTTTTACTTTCCCCTTCATTGTGAAGTTAAAGTAAGTGGGTTTTACTTACCTTGTGTTAGCTGTGTGCCATCCAAAACAAGTTACAAGAGTTATTGCTTATCTCAATCTGGGGTTCCCTGATTTCCAAAGCATCTGTAATTGTACATTACATCCATAGGTATTACTCACCTGGTATAACTGTGTGTTATGACCAAAGTAGTTATAGGTTTTTACTGCACCTAGAATAAGTGTTTCACTATTCACCAAAAGTATATTGTCCAGTTGACTGTTTATGTGATTTGTTCCAAGAGTCACTGTACAACTGGACGGTCTTCCGAATTCCGAATCTCACTAAAGCACTGCCCCAGCAGTGCAGGGGCAGCCTCCACCAGGCCCCCACCCATGTCTACCACCACCCCCATCCCCCAGCCACCAGGGGCAGCCTCCACCAGGCCCCCACTCATGTCTCCCATCACCCCCACCCCCCAGCAGTGCAGGGGCAGCCTCCACCAGGCCCCCACCCATGTCTACCACCACCCCCACCCCCCAGCCACCAGGGGCAGCCTCCACCAGGCCCCCACTCATGTCTCCCATCACCCCCACCCCCCAGCAGTGCAGGGGCAGCCTCCACCATGCCCCCACTCATGTCCAACTCATGTCTCCCATCACCCCCACCCCCCAGCAGTGCAGGGGCAGCCTCCACCAGGCTCCCACCCATGTCTACCACCACCCCCACCCCCAGCCACCAGGGGCAGCCTCCACCAGGACCCCACCCATGTCTCCCATCACCCCCACCCCCCAGCCGTGCGATTTGCCTGGGTACGTGTACTACGGGGTGCGCGGGAAGTTCCACACGCGATTGACCTGGGTACATGTACTTCGGGGTGCGTGGGAAGTTCCACACGCGATTGGCCTGGGTACGTGTACTACGGGGTGCGCGGGAGGTTCCACACGCGATTGGCCTGGGTCCGTGTACTTCGGGGTGCGCGGGAAGTTCCACACGCGATTGGCCTGGGTACATGTACCATGGGGTGCGCGGGAGGTTCCACACGCGATTGGCCTGGGTACGTGTACTACGGAGTGCGTGGGAGGTTCCACACGCGATTGGCCTGGGTACGTGTACTTCGGGGTGTGCGGGAAGTTCCACACGCGATTGGCCTGGGTACGTGTACTTCGGGGTGCGCGTGAACTTCCACACGCGATTGGCCTGGGTACGTGTACTACGGAGTGCGTGGGAGGTTCCACACGCGATTGGCCTGGATACGTGTACTAGGGGGTGCGCGGGAAGTTCCACACGCGATTGACCTGGGTACGTGTACTTCGGGGTGCGCAGGAAGTTCCACACGCGATTGGCCTGGGTACGTGTACTACGGGGTGCGCGGGAGGTTCCACACGCGATTGGCCTGGGTCTGTGTACTTCGGGGTGCGCGGGAAGTTCCACACGCGATTGGCCTGGGTACATGTACCATGGGGTGCGCGGGAGGTTCCACACGCGATTGGCCTGGGTACGGGTACTACGGAGTGCGTGGGAGGTTCCACAAGCGAGTGGCCTGGGTACATGTACTTCGGGGTGCTCGGGAAGTTCCACACGCGATTGGCCTGGGTACGTGCACTTCGGGGTGCGCGTGAACTTCCACACGCGACTGGGCCTGTGAGAGTGGGGTACGTGTATTCCAGGGGTGGGTGGGAATATTTACTCGCGACTGGGCCTGGAAGAGCGTGCTACGTGTATTCCTGTGGTGGGCGGGAAGATTCACACGTTCGCCTACGACGTGCCGAAAAATAAATGGTCCAATCCTGAAACACGTACGCCAGCATGAAGCAGGCGTACGTCGACCCGCGCAGCATAAAAGTGCGCGCAAACAACAAACAAGCTCATACGCCAGGATGAATATACCGTTCCTAGCAGCAGTGGCCGTGGGTTACCAAAGGAGGAGGAGGAGGAGGATAGTGAGGGCCAGAATTTTCACTCCCAGAACCAGCCTTTTTGGGATGCCTGATGACCAGGTGTATGGGAGGTACAGGTTTCCACCACATATAATACTGGACCTGGTCAGTGAGTGGGAGGATGACCTCACATCACCCAACCTGTGCTCCCAAGCACTCAGCCCCCTGGAGAAGGTCCTCAATGTACTGCACTTCTTGGCCACAGGATCATTTCAGCAGACAAGTGCCATAGTGGGTGGGGTGTCACAGGCCACGCAGTCACGCTGACTATACCAGGTCTTGAACATCATCACTGCACGCCCATCAGTCCGTAGGCACATATACCTGCCCAGGACACCTGCAGAAAGGCAGGCTGCCACCTTCGATTTCTACGGTGTGGCACAATTCCCAAAAGTGCTAGGTGCCATTGACTGCACCCATGTGGCACTACATTCCCCAAGGGCACCTGAGCACATCTATAGGAACCGCAAGCACTGGCATTCCATCAACGTGCAGGTAGTATGTAATGCTAAGGGAATCATCACCTCAGTATATGCCAACTATCCAGGGTCCACCCACAACAGCTTAATTTACCGAATGTCTACCCTAAGCCGGGACCTAGAAGTTGGGCGGCATGGCGATACATGGCTGCTTGGTGAGTATGAATGCCACTGCACATGCATGCATGTCAGATGCAGAGTTATGTCACTACCCCACTAATGATACCCATCACCTCCTCACCAGGGGGCAGTGCCTACCCTCTGAGCACCCACATGATGACGCCAATTCGGAACCCCATCACGCCTCCAGAGGTAAGATACAACAAAGCCCATATGGCAACCCGGGGCATAGTGGAGCGCACATTCGGAGTGCTCAAGTCACGCTTTCGCTCCCTTGACCGTTCTGGCGGGCAGCTGTTGTATGCGCCCCCAGTAGTGTGCAGGATCATAGTGGCAGCATGTGTCCTGCACAATGTTGCAACATGCCGGGGCCTGGCTGTGGACATGGTGGTGCCCCCACATCCCCAACAACCTGCATGCCCGCTGCGCATGGGAGGGGAGAGGGCACGGGGTGAGGCAGCCCGTACGCAGCTGGTGGCTAATTACTTCACATAGAAATCACACCTCAGTGGAGTGCACACAGCCCTGGCACATACCATCTGATAAGCAATGATGACTCGACCTGACAATTAAGACGAACAAAGGGACAGTCAACTGTCAGAACCAAAGCAGCCTGAGATTGTTCATGTGGAAGTGTCACAATGTGTGCATCCCTACCTACACAAACACCACCAATGCAGTGTCATCAAAAGACACTTCCATGCTGCAGAAATGAATACCCACTTGCAAAATACTACATGAAAACAGTGCCATGTCACCCAACCTCTCCCCGGCAAGGCCACACAACACACCATGGCATGTCATGCAATGTGAGAGGAAAGAAATTAATCCCCACAACATGCCCCAAGTGTCACCAGCTACAGTGTCCCTAATGGAAACATGTCCACACATGAAATGCTCACAGTAATGCAGGACCTACAACACACATTACCAAAAACTTACCAAGAATACCAATCACCTGCACAACCTCCAACCTACCTTAAACATGACATTACAGACTTAAAAATTTGGTAGCCTCACTACCTGATGATGCCAGCCTTCCGAACACTTCCAAGTATACAGTGTTAGCGCCACGCAAGAGTGTAGGTGCACTGCTTACAACATGGACTCCAGTTCCAAGGTGGACCGCATTGTGAAGACATGAGGAATGGACCTGCAAATTAGGAGGATGAGATGGATGCAGAGGCACATATCAATACACCATGCAGTGTACAATACAACAACAATATGCACTATGAATGTATACACAGTATTGACTACAGACTGCCCACACAGCTCATGGGAGTCCAATGTCACCATGTACGTCAATGTCACTTGGGCACACCCTTTGCAAGCCCATGGAAACGGGAAGCAGGAGGGGTGTGTGACACAAAAACCCAACCTTCTGAACCAAATTCATGACAAGCCTGCATGTGCCCAGCCACAATGCAGCGTATGCCCACGGGAGCCACACAAGGCAACACACTGTCCCAAAAAAAAAAACAAAAAAAAAAGAAAATAAAAAATGGCTATCAGTGGGGGAGGTCACCCAGGAGGTCCGAGGACAGGGTGCACACCAAAACCCACCTGTGTGGATCTTGCGAAAAAAAAACACCTCCATGGGCTCATGGCCTACACGGCTACCCTATTGTGGGAGTATCACTGCTGTCGCTCTCCTCACCCTCTGCAGCTGCATCAGGAGGTGGTGGCACTATGGGAGGCAGCCCACGCAAAGCCCTGGTCTGTTCCTCCATGGCTGCAAGCATGCGGGTGTGGTAGGTCTCGTTCTGGAGGATAAGTGTGCGGAGGTCCCCATGCAACAACTCACGGGATGCCCGGACCTCCGCCCTAGTTGCCTGCATCTCAGCTGAGAGCGTACATGTGAGACACTCCAGCTGCTGTTCTTTCCTTCTGTTTGTTGAAGCCTCAAACTCAACAAGAGTCGTCCTGAGGTGAAGGAGTTCCACCCTCAGGGCTTCCCTGTGGCCCTGGGACTCTATGGAAATCGCTTCCTGCAGAGTCGCCAGTGCCGCCCGCCTGCCCCTGTCGGACGCCAACATGTCCTCCCTGTGTGACTGGCAGATGGAGTCGGTTGCCTGCTGTAGTTGCTCCATCAGCCTTTCGGGGGGACAATGGAAGTGGCCACCCTATCCATGGCCTGAGCTATCATCTCTGATGATGCTGCCTGTTGGGTTGCCATACCGTATATGGATTGCTCCCATGCGGTATTGCCACGTGGCGTACGGCCACCACGTCGGCGGGCACCACACCTGTCTGGGGCAAGGCGAACTGCGCCTTGCTGTGCCGGCACTGCCTGAGGCTACAGGACTGCATTCCCCCTCTGATCCGCTGCCCAGGAACAGGATCAGATGTCGCGGAGTGTGACCCTGCATCCGTAACCACCAAAGGCGTACCTGCCAACACAGACATCCCCATTGAGGGTTCTAACCCTGGTGCAGGTGGGTCGTACAGAACAGAATCCCTCCCAGGAACACTCACCTGCGACGGCACATAGGTCTCATCATCCGAATCAACACCTGAATACAGCTCGGGGGAGGTGCAGCCAGAGACACCCCTTGAGAGCACGACCTGCAGCAGTTGTGGGTTCTCACCCACCACCACACCACGTCCCTCACTGGTGGTCGGTCGGCCCTCAGACCCCTCCTGGGAGGCACATGGGTGACCCAAACCACTCAGACACACACACCCTCACCTGGCACCCAAACAGAAGCCCTCCCACACACACCATGCACATGGATGACACACACATGCATGTGCACTCACCGGACAATGCCTCGTAATCTGCCAGTTCTCCCACGCCTTGGATCTGTTCCTCCGTGACGTAGGTCCCAGCAACCTGCTCATGTGGAGTGAGTTCTATGTCGTCTGCTGGAGACCCACCTCCAGTCACTAGAGTTGCGGCATGACTTGAGGCCAGCTTATTCTTTGCCCTGCGCTTCAGGTCATTCCAGCGCTTGTAGCATTCATTAGCTGTGCGCCTCACGATTCCAAGGGCACTGATGTCCGCAATGGTCTGCCAGTGTGCCTGACGTTGTGCAGGTGTGGTCTTGGATCCTGCAACAATCACCATTTCCCGGTCATGTGCGGACACATACTCTACAAGTGCATTCAGTTCGGCCTCATTGAAGCTGGGCTTCCTTGACGGGCCGGTCTGCGTAGCTGTGTCTGGGGCATCAGCCTCTACTGGACGAGCACTCTTCCTCTTCCGCTTGGTGGGGGGATCCTGAGTGTCCTACGCCGCTCTGGACACTAGGGGCAGGAGCGTGGGATTGCACACTCAGCATGGGAGTTGGTGTAGGCATTAGCTCAAGTGTGATGGTGTCAGGGGGAATGTCAGCATGATGGACTTGGACCGACTCTGTCCTGGCTGGGTGTGTGAGAGGTGGGATGGATGGAGCCGCAGCTGCCCCTGCAGCCTCCCCAGCCTGCCCACGCGGGGCAGCAGATGACCTAGCTGCCCCTGATCCACGTGGCCTGATGACACCAACGTTCACCGGCGCACGTGGCCTAGACCTGCTGACCTGGAAGTCAGCCATGGAGTCACCCTGTGCCAGGTCTGGTTCCACAGTGGGCTGGTCCAACAAGGGCTGAGTATGGATGGTGTCAGCCACGTTAACCTCAACCAGGGGGGGGGCATGGGTGTCCCTGACCGCTCCTCCACACATGAGGGGCTAGGGGAACCCTGCAAGTCACGGCCACGTCCCCTACCGGATCCACCACTGCCACCACTTGGGGCTCGGCCACCTTTGCCACCCTTACGGCTTGGTCACCTCCCAGCCATGGCACTGATGTTATTGTGCGTATGGGAGTCGATGTGAACTATTTCCTGGGCAATTGGGGGTCAAAGGGGTTGGGTACCAGATGGTAATCGTACCCTAGTGCTCTAGCAAGGCTGTATGTCGCCCCTGGGGAAAGATGACGGGTCACGCAATGCACAGGCACCCCAAAAAAGGGAAGTAAGGTGCACGCAACCCCTCCTAGACCACGTGCGTGGAAAAATAAACCTGCACTACGCTGTGGCACCCAGAAACACAAGAATTAACGTATGCGTGTCACACGCAGCCTAGAATGACCTCTGAAGGGGTACGCGACACACGGGGCAAGCACAGATGTTAAATACGTGCACGACTCACCGTCTGCCAGGAACAAAAGCGTGAAAAATATGCGCGTGTGCGCGTTGGCAACACCCCCGCCAAAAGAAGAATTGTACGCTGTCTGAGGAGACAGGACAACAGTAGAAGGGAACGCTGTTTGAGGAAACAGGCCCTGGAAAAAGAGGAAAAGAGAAATAGCTGTCAGAGGTAACAGGGAGTATGAACTGGAAATGCCGTGAAGTAAATCGCGTGTGAACCGACAAGAAGTACAGATTTCACCCACTCGCTCTCCACGAAAAGCACATACAAGGAAATGGCGTTCTACACGTACCTTTAATACACACGGCACAGACGCAATGAGGCCATTTCCATCAATTACGCGCTTTGACACTCGGATGTGTATCTCTTTTTTTTTACACGCGCCATTCTCTACGGCCATGCGTGTGACGTCACAGCTGCGCATGGTGGCCTTTGGGCCAATGAAATCGCATATGCGAGCACACGTGGTAAAACTGCACGTCCGAGTGTCATCGCGTGTAATCGGAGGGAAGTGAGCGTACACGCGATTGGCCTGGGTACGTGTATTTCTGGGGTGCGCAGGAAGTTTCACAAGCGATTGGTGGAAATCCACGTGTGCTCTGTCATCACGTGTAATGAAGGAAACACCCGCGCGCGTCACGTCACAAACGCGCTTACGCGCTAAGGGCCTTTGGTCCAATGAAATAGCATATGCGTGATGCCTACGTCCAGACCCGTTTTCAGGCAGGGGATGAGCTCACGACAACTGGCCTTCCTCTGCCTGCGGACGTGGCTATCCGGGTCCGGGTTGAGCCTTTTCTGACTGGTGTGGCGTTGCGTCAACGGGCCATGCGAGGTGACCTGCAGTCTTTTCATGAGGAGACTGCACGTCATCTTGAATGGTTCATTGACTGCGTCGGCCTACTGGGACAGGTCACCCAGGCTGGATTCCTCCGTTTGATGGGGCTTGCTACGACCCCCTCCTCAACTGAACCCCCTATGCGCCAGTCGTCCTCCGTGCCATCTTCCCAACCATCAGTCACCTGGGTGCCCTGTGGAGCTGCCTCTGATGGTGCGGCCAGGCTGGTGGAGGAGGCAAGTCCTGGGGCAGTATGATGCCCTCTACGGAAGTGTGCGCGCCGACAAGGAAGGACGGACTCGGGTCTGGACGGATATCAGACTGCCATCAACGCGGAGGGGGTGGCAGTCCGCGACTTCCAACATGTCAAGAAGCGCTGGGAGGACTTCAGGTCCAGGACCCTGAACAAGGCCCGGCGCCTCTTGGAGGCAGCGGATGCTAAGGGGCGCCTGGGCCACTTGTCGGAAGATCAGATGAGGGTCCTGGAACGCATATCCCCAGCGCTCCATGTCCAGGTCCTTGAGAGGCAGACCCGTCTGGAGTCGAGCGGTAAGTGTACATGCATCATGATTGTAAGCTGTGCGTGTGGTGATGTGCCAGTAGTGTGCCGGTTGCACATCTGTTTGTATGGGGCCGAGTATGGGTGGGGGTGTACAGGACTGTGAGGCTAACACATGCGAGGGCTGTCATGTGTGAGACATGGATGGTGCTTGTGTGTGTAGGCTTGCATGTCAAATGCAGTTGTGTGGGCACACATGTTTGGATGAATGTGTATGTAAGTGGGCATGTTCGTGATGTCACGCATGTATGTTGTTTTCAGCTGCATGTATCAGCACTGTGTACATGTGCATGTGTGTGTATTTGACAAGGGTTCAACAGTGATGCAACATGGATGCATGTGACAGCGGGATGTGGAAGCCTGATTGGCAGATATGACATGGATGCCCATCGGAACACTGCGACAGTTGGCTGAGGTGTACACATGCATGCAAGTGTGGTGGTGTGCATGCATGTGTAGTGCACTCCCTGTGTTGCATGTGATGTCTGGCTCACCTTTGCCTGCTCATGCTGTTGTATGTGTATGGATATTGCTGGCAGTTGCGATGTGGCTGTGGTATGGCTCATGTGTGCAAGTTGAAATGACATGTGTGTTGCCGATTGTGATGCCATCTCTGAGGTTTGCCAATGCAACTCATGTGCAACTGTCATGTGTGTATGTGTCACAGTCGGGAGTCGGACATCCAGCAGGGGTGGCCACATCAACGACTGCACCCCAGCCAGCGGAGGATGTGCAGGCTGCAGGAGGCAGTGCACGGGCAGAGGCGCAGCAGCAGCAACGTGGTGGGAGCCATGATGGCTCGGGGCCTTCCACATCGGAGGGGCAGGCATCGGCCGGAGGGCAGGAGGACCCAGGACGGGAAGTGTCTTCCGTGTGGCAGCGGTTGGCCCACGCCATAGATGCGGAGCAGCAGCGGGCGGAAGAGGCACAGCTCACAATGGTCAGGGCGGAGAACTCCATGCAGAGGGCCCTGCGGCGTGCCGATTGCCTCGAGGCAATCCGCATGGAGTTTGGGGGGAACATGTGGACGGCCCTGCGGACCCTTGGGGCCATGGAGGAGGAGCGCCTCCGGGACATTGAGCAGGAGTTCGATGATGCCCTGGCCCGGAACATCCCGAAGTGAGCCGTCGGACTAGCCCGCTGCCCTTGTAAATAGTTCTATAGTTAGTGTTAGGTTTCCTTTGGTTTAGCATTTTTTTTTGACCTTTTGGCCACATTTTTGTATATAGTTATTTTTTTTAGGTAGTGTTATTAGATAGGTTTCATTTCTTCGGTTGGGATCAGTGACCCTGGATTGTTTATCTGTACATAGTTGACTTTTGGATTTTTAATTTTTATTATGATTTTGCCATGGAGCAATGGTTTTCGATTTTAATTTTCCATTGGATTTACTTTTGTGGACTGTGACTTTGGACACTTTTCCTGTGCATTATGATTTGTGGTTTTGCATTATTTCATCGACCTGCTGTTTTTTTTTTTAATTTCTATTATTTTTGTTTATTTTTGATTCAATTTATGTTGCTTTTAATACATATTTTTATTCAAAGTCATTGGTTTCATGCATTTCATGATATGGGTTTTGACATTAACTGACACCCATTGGGTGTATGTAAGGGACATGTGTTCATTTCCAAACTTGCAATTGGGCTTCTATCATGTTTTTGCCATTTCTAAGTGGGTGGATGCAATACTCGGGTGGGTGTTTGGCATTTGGAGGCTGACCATAAGGGCCAGGGATCTACATTGTGGTGACATGTTGGCTGGAGAACATGTGTGGGGGCCTGGTGGAGGCTGCCCCTGGTGGCTGGGGGGTGGGGGTGGTGGGAGACATGAGTGGGGGCCTGGTGGAGGCTGCCCCTGCACTGCTGGGGGGTGGGGGTGATGGGAGACATGAGTGGGGGCCTGGTGGAGGCTGCCCCTGGTGGCTGGGGGGTGGGAGAGGTGGTAGACATGGGTGGGGGCCTGGTGGAGGATGCCCCTGGTAGCTGGGGGGTGGGGGTGATGGGAGACATGAGTGGGGGCCTGGTGGAGGCTGCACCTGGTGGCTGGGGGGCGGGGGTGGTCGTAGACATGGGTGGGGCCTGGTGGAGGCTGCCCCTGCACTGCTGGGGGGTGGGGGTGATGGGAGACATGAGTGGGGGCCTGGTGGAGGCTGCCCCTGGTGGCTGGGGGGTGGGGGCGTTGGGAGACATGAGTGGGGGCCTGGTGGAGGCTGCCCCTGCACTGCTGGGGGGTGGGGGTGGTGGGAGACATGAGTGGGGGCCTGGTGGAGGCTGCCCCTGCACTGCTGGGGGGCGGGGGTGATAGGGGACATGAGTGGGGGCCTGGTGGAGGCTGCCCCCGGTGGGTGGGGGGTGGGGGTGATAGGGGACATGAGTGGGGGCCTGGTGGAGGCTGCCCCTGGTGGCTGGGGGTGGGGGTGATATGGGACATGAGTGGGGGCCTGGTGGAGGTTGCCCCTGGTGGCTGGGGGGTGGGGGTGATAGGGGACATGAGTGGGGGCCTGGTGGAGGCTGCCCCTGGTGGCTGGGGGGTGGGGGTGATGGGAGACATGAGTGGGGGCCTGGTGGAGGCTGCCCCTGCACTGCTGGGGGGTGGGGGTGGTGGTAGACATGGGTGGGGGCCTGATGGAGGCTGCCCCTGGTGGCTGGGGGGTGGGGGTGCAGGGAGACATGAGTGGGGGGCTGGTGGAGGCTGCCCCTGCACTGCTGGGGGGTGGGGGTGGTGGGAGACATGAGTGGGGGCCTGGTGGAGGCTGCCCCTGCACTGCTGGGGGGTGGAGGTGATAGGGGACATGAGTGGGGGCCTGGTGGAGGCTGACCCCGGTGTGTGGGGGTAATAGGGGACATGAGTGGGGGCCTGGTGGAGGCTGCCCCTGGTGGCTGGGGGGTGGGGGTGATAGGGGACATGAGTGGGGGCCTGGTGGAGGCTGCCCCTGGTGGCTGGGGGGTGGGGGTGATAGAGGACATGAGTCTAGGCCTGGTGGAGGTGATGGGAGACATGGGTGGGGGCCTGGTGGAGGCTGCCCCTGGTGGCTGGGGGTGCAGGGGGACATGCGTTGGTGGGCAGTAGTGCAAGGTGACATATGGGTTGGCTGGGGGGCATGGCCATGGTGGATGGGGTGCCTGCAGGACATGTGCAGGGTAGGCCCCTGTGGTGTGGGTCACCTGCAGGGGCCATGGAGGGTGTAGAGGGAACACCTGGGAGGACCCACACATGCAATTCACGTGTGGTGCTCCCCACGCACCCCTGTAATACACGTACCCTGATGGAATCGCGTGTGATACTTCCCGCGCACCCCTGAAATACACGAAATCGCGCAAGGGCTGCATGCCGCGTGCCAAGAAGGACACTGCGCGAGCCTGCACACAGAAAGAAAAATGTACGTAACTCATATTCATGGAATTGTTCACGCAAAGTAATCCTATTGGCAAGTCACGGATGGAACGTCCCCGACACACGCCCACAGGTAAAGCAGGAAACTGCCAAATTAGTCACCTTTGCACGCTCCCCTGGGCACGAACACATGCACCTTTGAAATAATGCATGGGGTCTCCCGTAAGCAGGCCTGCAACTCGTGGATAAAGCTTGCAGCAAGAGGTCCCCCGTAACTGTATCCGGCACCCTGACAAAATGCATATAAACATTCATAACTCAGCCCAATAATTTGGGAAACGTGTGCTCCTGTACCCCGCTGCACAGCTTACATGCACCCCTACGCTACATCGGAACCCCGATTAAGTACATGCACCACGAAATCCGACATACGATCTCACCTGAACGCTGAAAATCCTACATACAATTGTACTTACACCAGTCTTCGGGTGGCGGATCCTATGAAGGACTGCATGGGCATTTCCCAGCTGAGATGTTGCTTAATCGATACCATGAATATATCTGTTGCTGCGCAATAGTGGACATGGGAGGGACTGCCTGCCTGCCGTCCCTCCGAACGCCCACTTCTTTGCAAGTTAGTCCCCATTTCTGGTGTTCTGCCCATTTCCTAGCCCTCTGTGCACGCCACGCTCACGCTCTGCTTGGAGTCTCGTGCCAGGCCAGCACAAAATCCACACAAGTCCAGAAAAAGTGCCACACATTAAATTCCATGAATCGACAGAGTTGCATGTTCAGATTGGGCACATATTGGGCACAAGAAGCCTATTTTCTGCGCAATTAATTCCATGAATCAGCCCCTTACTGTGCAAAAGGTACTTAAAACCTGACATGCGTGTTCGGACATAGAGTTAAACACCTAGGGAAACTGGTGGCACCCATAGATAACCTAAATTTATTCACTTTACCAAGTTCAATGATCTCTTACTTTTTATTTTATACAACCTTTCAAATCTGTTTGAAAACGCAATCACACATTTCAAACAAAATAGATTTTTTGACTAATGTTTATACATTGGTATTGAAAAATGAATCCCCATTGCAAAACATGTTTTTCTCTTTCTGCAGAGTCTAGCAGTTTTACACATTATACTGTAAATGGTAACTGCAAATATGCCTTTGCATGCATTTGGGTGTTGCTTTATAAACTTTTTAATGAACATCTACATTGCAAAATCTGAACCCATGCTCTTTTCTTGCTTGTTCTGGTGTACTTCCTTCTATTTTATTTAGTTTTTGATGTGGTAATGATAGTCACTTAGCAGTAGCATGTCTTAGCACTGCTCTCCCGCTCTTCTGCACGGTACCATCCCAGAACTGAATGTAGCTATTAACTGCAGTCTCCCTACAGTCTTTTACCAGCTGCTGATCTGCTCATCCACATGGACATCAACTTCTGCCATCACGGTGCAGTTTTTTCAAAATCGCAGCCCTAAAGCAGTTGCTCTTTGTTTCTGACAGAGTGTTGACAGCGTAGAAGATCACATTGCGGTCACCCGTCAACCCCTACAATTACCCGTGAATGATGGGACACTCATTGGGCCTCATTACGACCCTTGCGGAAATGGAAAAATGATGGCGGAAATGCAATACCGCCATCGAACACCGCTCGTTGCGATCATGACCCGTCACCGTAAAGTACGATGCCATTAGCGACACCGCAGTGAACGGCAACGCTAACTGCACCAAGTACGCGCACGCGCGCCTTGCAAAACCGGAATCACCGCCATGGCGCAACGGTACGCGAATTCTGACCCTAGCGGACATGCACTGAACGCCATCAAGCACGTCGTAAAGTACCATTCCGCCATGGCGAGAAATACGGCAACGCGAACCAACCGTAAATGGCCCACTGAGTGCCTGTACTCCACTCCCTGGCCTCATTGCACAACTCCTGGCAGGCGCAATGTACTCACACTATGCAACCAGTGAAATCCACAATTCACCCATGCATGCCAACGTAGAAAAGCATGCAGGGGCTCAAAGCGCCCCGTGAGTGGGCATCCATGTACGGCATGTCACCATAGCCGTACTGACGCAGCACAGGCATGTGAAGGTACAATACATCAAAATGAAAATCAAGAACACATGACACAAAACAACAGTAGTCCCCCATCGCTTGCCACCAGCGCAAGGCAACATCCAAAACAGCATCCTGAGGGGGATTGCACCAGCCCTGTACTCATGCCAGTAAACAAACCAACCATCAGCAGAAGCATGTACCACACAAGTCGGCAGAGTGACTGAGCAGCCAGGCTCATCCCAAGAGGGGCCGATGGGAGCTGCAGGGCACAGATGGCATCAATACAGAAGCTATTCCAATGGACATGACCCCAGTCCCCCTCCAACAAACGCACGCAAACACAGTCACCTGTGACCAGCCACATTCTGAACAACCCATCATTCCACCAATCGACCTGGCTGACAGGCACCAGTCGGCCAAAAGCCAATCCCCCGCCCCTGAACAGCACATCATGTAAACAGTCACAATGGCAGCCCCTATCCGTGACCATACTGTGCTACGTAGGCAAACGCGGCCAGTACTGTACCACGCAACTCAACTCAGAAGGCGGAACACAATGCAGATCATCACGCAATACATACCGCCACAAAGCGAAAATCGCCACATCACCTGCAAAGAACAACGCAACACGTCAGATATCGGAATACAATTTAAATGCACATCCAAATGACAAAGGCCCCACAGCAATTTGCAAAATACCACCAAAACAACCATCATCACCGAGGGCTGCATCTGCAATAATTGACCGGCTTCCACTTGTGTGACGCCCTGTACCATCATGGCACACAGGGCCTACATCAACGTTCCAAAAGGCACCATGGAAGCGGCAAGAACCGCAGGTCCGTCCCATGAGGCAGGCACTAGTCGAGCTGAAAGGCCGAAATGTTGCACCTAGCCACCAGTACAGCGTAAGGGCATGTGGCCCATTGGCGATCGTCCCATATGATCGAAATGGTGCTCCACTGATTCACCCGAAGCTGCAGGAGTCGAGAGTAAAAACCATCTGGAGGAGTGGCGTAGAGATGGCATCTGCAATAGGGCAGGAGATACCTGTCACCCAAAAGAAACACAAATCAACCGATTGCATTACGGGACTCATGATGCATTACAATCTTCATTCAACACACCAAATCCACACCCATATGCATGCTAGCCCACTCCAAAGGAATATACACACCCCTAAATCAGTATCGAATCACAACGAAACCAATCGAGCTAAATACACCATTGTCAACGTCGGTTACTGTGCATGCGTCCGTCAAGATAGAACCCATGACATGGGATTAGTAACGTGCCTAGACACAAGTGTATGAAGGCGCGTCGAGACAGGGAGGATCCGACAAGGGCAGATAGACGTATGTCCCACTATGGCAGCCTTGCATCACATAACGCAGGGGAAGGGGAGTGAATCAAAAAACCCATGTACATGGCAGACCCTAAACGGAATCATCAGTCCATGCATCCACACATCATTCCCTCATCCCGCAATGAAAATGCATGAATATTCACTCACATAATATGTGAAACTTCCATCGCGTCTGTGCGTAATGCAGTCCGCAAAAACCACTGTGCCCCTGGCCGGATCTGTAGTGTTGTGAAGCAAGATGGATTTGGGAACGTCCTGCCTTATCGTCCACTACGCTGTTGCGCATCCCATTCAATTCATATCATTCATTGCCTGCTCGTTATGGGCCATGTCCCAAGGACATACTACAATAGAACGTTACATTTCCAGCCAGACCTGTGGGCGTATCCTCGCCGCTACTTCAAAACCCAAAATGCTGGCCTTCGAATTCCTCACTTGCAACATTACGTCGAAAAGGCTTCTGTGAACGCTTGCATTCACAATTACATCAATGTAGTGCGGCTGTGTGTCATGATGCTAACTGGCTGCAATCACAAATGGCACGCCACGCCCGTCGGTGAAGTACGTTACTGTGCTGCATGAGGGTCGGCCATCGATCGAGCCCTACATACCACTGACTCTTCACAGGTATGGAAGCGGCTGTAATCATAGCATGTGTAACAATGGGAGCATAGCATGAAAATCAGTCAAAGTACATCACACTGCCATCGGGATTTGATACATGATTCAAATCCCAAGATGCCATGCGGCCAAATTCAGCCTTACGTGCGGGACGTGCTCGGCCAGAAGGGATTGCATCTGCCACAGATTCATTCAATCAGCACAGGTGGAGGCCATACAGGCCGACAGCACATATATTGCAGACCCAAACCCCTCCCACAACCACTCCCACTCCAAAATGCTACCGGCAGGACTAGCGATGTTGGGCCTGGGGTACCAGATAGCACTGCAAGTGCTACAACTACAAGAAGACGACGAACAACAACAGGTACAACAACCGGGCGCACAGGGGAGACGGAGGAGAAGGAGGAGGAGGAGGGCAAGGCAGGGTCAGCAAGGCCCACAAGCACTGCCACTACCACCACGCAGGCGGCCCGCAATCCCACGCCTCCGAGCCGATCCGTTCAACCTCACTGCTGAGCAGATCCACACCCTCTACCGTTTGGACCGGGACACCATAATCGCCATTGTGGACATGACACATGCTGACCTCGTGAGCATGATAGATAGCCCAACCGCCATCCCACCCCTACTGAAGGTGGTGTCTGCACTCCACTTCCTGGCCACAGGCACCTACCAGCACACAGTGGGACAGTTGCATGGCATTTCACAGCCACTGTTCTCACGGACACTCTTCCAAGTGCACGATGCCCTCCTGAAGCACGCCGACGACCACATCACACTACCACGCACGTACCAGGAGATTACCAACGCTAAAGTGGGATTCCATGCACTTGGCGGCATCCCGGGTTGCATTGGTGCCATCGACTGCACCCATGTAGAATTGGTTGTCCCACATGCCATGGAGGTCCAGTACCGCAACCGGAAACAATTTCATTCAATCATTGTGCAAATGGTGTGTGACTCCAACAAGATCTTTACGCATTGTTGTGCCAGATTTCCAGGATCTACCCATGATTCTATGGTCCTGAGGAACACAAGAATACCACGCTACATGGAGCGACACGCAGGGCACAGATCCTGGCTACTCGGTGAGTCTCATTCCATGCATGACATCGTGGCCCATTTGATGCGTCAATGACCTTGCAGGGGGGGGGGTGCTACTTAGCACTATCATTCCACTGACACCCTTAATTCGTCTCATACAGGTGATGCCGGGTATCCACTGAAGAGATGGCTCCTTACACCAATCCGGAACCCACAGAACGAGCATGAGGAGGACTACAACCATGCCCACTCACGTACCCGTGTGGTCATTGAACAGGCATTCGGCCTACTGAAGGCTCGTTTCCGCAGCCTCAGCAGGTCTGGCGGGGCACTCATGTACAGCCATGAGAAGGTTTCTAAGATGGTCATGGCATGTGTCATGCTGCACAACATGTGCATACGTAGGAATGTGCCCATGCCCCCTGACGCTGTACTGCATGCACCTGAGGATGATGATGGTGATGAGGGTGGGGATGTGGAGGCACCTCAAGGAGTCCATGAGGCACAGGATGTACGTGCAATCCGACAGAGCATCATAGATGCATGCTTCTAGCAACCACGCATGGTGCCTATTACACGGAAAGGGGACCTGTGGCACTGTGTGTGTGTAGTACAGGCACATTGTGGACTGTACGCCTATGAAGGCCTCGTACGCAAATATCAATGTCCACACATGTCATTGGATGATAATGAGGTGCTGTATTGTTAATGTGATTTGATTTATACACCCTATGGACCCGCCACCCAGTGAAGCCCAACACACCCCCTCCACCCTACTACCTCCCCCCCCAACACCAGTGTCCAAATATGCATGCTGTCCGTGGGTAGACGCTATTGCAAGCCCCCTCTACGGGTATCAGGGGCACCCCTGCCCGTGGAGCGCAGGTTCCTGCCAGATCTGCGTTGGGGGCTGCCCTGGACGGAACTTGCCAAGGATGATGTCTCTGCCTGCTCGCGTCCATGCATGTCTCTGAGGGTTTGTGAGAGCTCCGAGAGCACACGGCGCACAGCAGCAAGTTCAGCACAAACGTCTTTGGACGTCGCATGCAGTTCCCCCCTCAGGCTCTCGGTGCTTTTCTCCATTTGTGCTCTCAGGCTCTCGGTGCTTCTCTCCATTTCTCCCCTGAGGCTCTCACTACTTTTCTCTATTTGTGCCCTGAGTGTCTCGGTGGATGTTTCCATGGCTGCCCTGGAACCCCCGCATTCATTTGCATGGTCCTTGAGTAGCGTGGACGCTTCCTGCTGTTGCTCGATCAGCAGGTCGAGGGACTGTTGCCTCTGCTGGGCCATGGACATTTGCGGTGGTGTGACAGGGGGGCTGCTCAACACATGTTGCCTTGGCACAGGACTTGTGGGGGTTGGCCAGTCGTCGTCTTCAGGGTGCCCCTGCGTGGTTTCGTCATGGTGTAGGGGATGGAACATGCAGGGGGATTGGGAAAGGTCATGGATGGTACCTACGTCGCCAGCACTGTTTTCCGTGTCGGAGCATGCTGGCATGACAGCTGTGTCACCTATGGTGCTGCTACCACCAGAGGCAGTGCCATCAGATACGTTCTTCGGGGGGACCTGTGGTGCTGGGGTTGTGGACTTGCTGGCTGCTGGGGTGCCTGTTGCAGTCCCCTCCAGTGTGCTGCCACTTGATTCCTGCTGCTGCCGTGTCTTGATCCTTGCACCTGAGGTGGAGGCTCTTGGGACGTTGGTCCTGGCCCTCTTTGCAGGCGTGCTGGTAGGGGTGTCCTGCAGCTCGTCGTTGGTATCGGACCCTGTGGTGGAGTAAAGAGGGGCGAGCGTTAGTTATGGGTCTGTCGGATTTGGAATGGCAACGTATCAAATGCATTGGGGTGGTACATGTGGCTGATTTGGGACTGGGCCTTGGAGGTGGTCTCATTTTCGTGTGGATTGAGGATGCATTCATTTGGCTGCCTGCAGTTAGGGGGTGCATGCTGCACATGTAGGGGTTGTTTATGGCTTCTTGATTGATTCGTTTGTTCATTCTGACTTTTAGAGGGCGCTGTCAGGGCAAAGTATGTATTGCACTATGGGGTCACATGGTACTGCACATGTTCGTGGTTTGTGGATTTCGCATTGTTTCTCTTGGCCAACCTACCTGATTCTCCGGATGTCGGCACTCCTTTCTCCATCCCTCCGACTCCCTCTATGCTCTCCATTCCTATGGTGGAGGCGCAGATTTCCTCCCAGGGGGTCAACTTGATGGGCGACTCTGAACCCCCCCCGGTAGCTGTGGCGATGTTCCTGTTCGCAGAAAGTATGCTGCGTACGCGGATCCGCAGGTCGTCCCACCGCTTGCGACATTGCTGTGGCGTGCGGGGTGTTGTCCCCACCGCACTTACGCGCTGTGCCACCAGGGCCCATATGGCCTTCTTGTTGGCAAGGGCCGTCCTGGTCATTTGACTGGAGAAGACGACGGCGGAATTTTCCTGGAGGGTCTCGGTGAGCACGGTCAGTTCCTCTCGGGAGAAGTGTACCTGCCGCTTGCGGTCACACGCTTTCTTGGCTACCTTTCCCATATTTATTTTTTAACTGGGGTTGCTAACGGGTTGGGATGTGTGTCAGGGTCGGATTTTTTATGGTTGTGTTGGGATTCGGATTTTATAGTTGTGCGGCGTGCTGTTTCCCGTTCCGGCCACATGCTTTTACTTCCGTTTCCGTATATTTACGGTGGCCGTAATTTGCGGTGCACGCTCGTTACGGTGACCGCTCATTACGGTGACCGCTAAGATGGGTGGCGGTATTGCACCTGGTGCAGCGTACGGCGGCGGTAAGGGCCGTTTTGGGGTCATTTCCGCCATCGCAGCCTTTCGGATTCCGCCATGGCGTAATGCTCGTGCCCGATGGGTCGTGATTGGCCGCACTTTGCTCCTTCGTGCAATGGCGGAAACGCTATTTACGCTGTTGCGGTCCGGTCAGTCACTTTCCGCCAGGGTCGTAATGAGGCCCATTGTTTATAGGCCACACATTCTGTTATTCTTTAAACAGTTATCACACAATCAAAACGTAGGTAGTTTATTTATCATAATTTGCATTTTCCTGCCTATCTTGCCCTCCTATCAAACTAAACTAAACCCTCGTGTATTTTTCTACCCCTAGGTTGTGCTGATGGTCGGCTTATCTAGTGTAAGGGGATAGATGGAGAAACTTGCCCTATCTGTTGTCATCACAAATACTCAAAATTACTTAAGAGACACATGTCAAAAATATACAGAATTTGTGTTGTCTGCTTTACAAATGAAATAATTCCAACTTTATTAGTTTTCTTTGTAAGCGGAAATTTAAGAAGTCTACTGAAATTGACTGACCTTTGTCTTTTAAATAAGAGGTCGAACAGTAGTACGGTAAAATGTCGTAAAATTATCAGTTCTCAAACACTATAAAGGATGGAAAAACATTCTGCAAACACTACAAAAAGAGTACCAAAATAACTAAGATTCTGGAATAGTGTGTTGGTTCGAATACCGAGGCACCTCACTTCTTTCGATTGTGGTATTTGTAAAAACACATACAAAGATTGGTAACAATTAGTGCACTCTCGAGTGGGTACCTTCCCATAGAACAGGTCAATGGGCCGTGTTCGGTCTCACATAGGGGCGCCTATGGACTATTTTTTAATGTTTTGAGGGACTTAGGTTTAGTCACCCTATGTTTCCTAGGGTCATCCAGACGTGGATTCCTTGCTCACTGGGCTCAGAAAGGCACAGCTTCACCTCACTGATGAGGCCCAACAAGGCTGAAACACGTGTATGAGGTTGCTGTTGGTCCTCTTGTTCTGAAGGGAATTGCCATAGCATTCCGGTGCTGGACTGCCCATGTGGGTGGGACAAAGACTGATATGGAAATGGATATTTCCCATCCGTGAAAGGTACAGTGAGCTAAAGTGTCGCTGCGGACTCTCGAGTGGGTGCCTTCCCACAGAACAGGTCAATGGGCCGTGTTCGTTCTTGCAGAGGGGTGCCTACGGACTATTTTTTGGTAGAAAGATACACAAGGTTTTTTTTTTAGTTTGGTAGGAGGACAAGATAAGCAGGAGTTACACATCTGGTAACGATAAAAATGAAAATTATGATAAATAAACTACCTAAGATTTGATTGTGTGATAATTACAAATAGGGACGTCTTTAGGTGTGAGACACTATGCGGTCCAATACGTGTGTTTGTGATTCTTTAAACAATATCAAGATGGTTGGGGTCTTGGATAATAGTCGTTGTTTGTCACCTGCAGTTGTATTTCAAGTGGAAAACACGGTATGGGACATGGAAAATGTTTGTCTGGAAGCTGTGAACACTTCCCATGCCCTTGGGCCACGAGGATAGCTCAGCCACAGAAAGCTTGTCTTGGAAGCAAAACAATGCAGAGCAACACAGGTTTGAATTCTGGTCCCATGCTTAGAGACTGGTCTCCTGTACTAAGCGTGTTATAAAATATGAATTAATTAATCAATTCTGTGACATGTTGATACTGTGCTTAAAGTTGGCACAACAGTGTGGGAATGTGGACAGCAAATACCTTGTTTGTTTTCATGCTGATAAGAGACCGTTCCTAATGGAGCTAGATGTTAACATGCATCCTTGCCTTTTGGGGTGGAGGGAATATGTTAAAACCAGAATGAATATCATGAATTATATATCCAGTAAGGACAAACAGCTGACACATGACCATAAGGTACCCCTTTCAGAAGAGAAATGCGATGGAATACACATCTTCTTTACTAACATAACTGGTAAGATCAGAGGTCTCATTGATGCCTCAAATAAAGATGGATCCCGGCTATCCAACACTTTCCTGCGCCCTGCCCTCTTTGAATCCTAGTGAAACAATACTCTTTTTCTTTCTGTGCTTTAGAGCACACCCAGAGCATGTTTCACGCTTTTGCATTTTTCTCCTTAACTAACATAAAAGATTAGCAAAGTGTGTTGGCTTTGCTCTTGTATTTATCCTGTAATAGTATCCTGTTAAAACACAAGAGCAAAGAATGGTTAAAACCATTCCTATCCTATCCTCGTGATGGGTCTGTAGTTAGCTGGGTCCTCTGGGTCAAGCAGCGTTTCTTTGAGAATCGTTGTGTAAAACCTATCTTCAACATATCTGGGAATACACCCCCATTGATGGGGCATTTACAATACTGAAGAGTGCATTGAACCGTGTTCCAGTGAGTTGATTAATGAAGAAGAGCCGGGACGAAGTTACCACTTACACGGGTAAGTCAGGGGTTTAATGGAAGCAAATGTGTTTGAGAGATCCTTAGAAGAAAGGAAGGTGAAGTCGATCCAAGAGGGCAGGGCGCAGGAAAGTGTTGGATAGCCGGGATCCATCTTTATTTGAGGCATCAATGAGACCTCTGATCTTACCAGTTATGTTAGTAAAGAAGATGTGTATTCCATCGCATTTCTGTTCTGAAAGGGGTACCTTATGGTCATGTGTCAGCTTTACACAGTGCTTGGCTTATTTGAATAAGGCACTGCTCCTGCTAGAGGCTGCCTCAATGGTGGAGGTATAGTAAACCAACTTAGTCCCGCAAAGGTCAGACTAGACCGGTAAGTCCCCATTGAACCAGGGCGGATACGGTACCGGTAATGGTGCTAGTCATGGCGTAATAGCGCCATGACTAGCACCAACCTCAGAAGTAGGCCTCATGTGTCTATATTGACTGTTCTGGGATATGAGGGATGAGAGATCCCCTGGGCTGCGTCCTTGTGACACTGCTATTCAAGGGATCTGATTGTTTTTGCCAGCGAGCTCTGGTGTGTACCAGGTTGTGGATGATTTGACTTTGTCGCAATTAGAATTTAGGAGCATGTTGGCGTCCACTAGTACTTTGGCAAAGTGATTGAATGTACCCAGAAGAGCTGAGGCATTCAATGTGATGGGGAATGTTTTGAAGGTTTCCTCTATTGGGTTCATGTTGGAGCAGTGCTCAATCACAAGGCGTTTAGATGGGATTTTGTGGAGCAGCTTTGTGTGTAATAAGAGAAGCAGGATTATGGTGAGGTTGGTTCTGCCATGGGAGAGGAATGGGGAGAATGTGAAGATGTGATCAATCATGGGGACTTTGAAATCCTTAGGTGAGAGTACGATATATGTTTATGGTCCAATGTGTCAGTCAGGGTTAATAGAGAGATTTGCAATAAAAGAAAGCAGCTCGGTGGGAAAAAGGTCATGTGACCTAATTCCACTTGCTCAAGTATTATATAGAAGAGGCTGGCCCCAACAACAAAGTATAGGCTAAGTGTTAACAATATTATAAACTAGTACTATATCCTGAACCTACCCTATAGATGCTAAAGCAAATTACTACTACATATTCTTAAGAATAATTTAAGAGGACACGCAAAAAAATAAAATATCTTGATAGTAATCACTATGTAAAAAACGAATAGCGTGCTGATGACATGCATTAAATATGTTTAGCTATTGAGAGGAGGAACACCAATTGTGTATTTCAAAAAAGAGGAGAGAGATTTTTCCATGTGCAAAAACAAAGTTGAAAGAAATATGTTAGTTAGAGAAATACATATATACAGTAGTAATTTGTTTTGGCATCTATATGGTAAGTTACGGATATAGCACGTTCCACTTGCACCAACTGACCAGTTTAAAAAAGAAAAGAGGCTTACCTCACAAAACCTGCTTGGTAGAGACCCTGCTGTTTCTCCTTCCCTGTTCTCATATTTTCCCGCTCTGCTTTCCCGGTCCAATTTAACCACAGCCCTCTGAAGCATGTTGTCTGCATGCAGCGCGATACAAAACACCAAATCAATAGATTTGAAACCCACCTTCCAGAACATGTTTCATGTTCTACCTCAAGGTAAACTCTTTCGCATGCCTTGTAGCCGCCCACCCATATCTGTAATACATCCTTCTCCTAGCAGCACCCCGGGGCAGTTTCCTGGCAGAGTGAGTGCCATACAAAACACTGATTACAATAAATACGTATTCTGCAGGGAAATGTTTGAATACTATTTCTGATCCATTAACCACGATATAGTCTTGCTCTGAAAGCATGCTCGGGCTCCTGCAGTCAAAGCATTGTGACAATGTGAGTAATAGACTGGGGGGGCACCCTGGACAGGAACAATACTAGAATATCATGTTAGCAGAAGGGGCAAGGGAGACACACATGCTTACATATGATGTGGCCCTCCAAATGTTTTGGACTGCAATTCCTATTTATGTATTTATTTGATTTACGTATTGTGCATTTTTTAGGCACTTATACATCAAGTACATTGTGTTGCAAAGCGCTCACAGGGCACCAGGGAGGGAGCATGGGAATGAAAATCAAATATAAAAATGAAAGACAGCTGCAGACATTCAGAACATGCAAGTGCAGAGAGAGAGGGGGGTGAGGCAGTAGAGGGTAGGGGATAAGTGCTAGGTGTACCAGGAGGGAAGTGCTAGGGAGTGAGCAGTTGTAAGTGCCTAAGTGCCCATGACAACTAGTCAGCCTAGTCAGTGGTGAAGTATCACGGGAGTTATGTTTCAAAACATCAGAAGGTTCACATCACTCTGTCAGAGGTATGAGGTTCCATTAAACTGAATGCGCGTTTGTTTGTTGCTTTCGCCTTACTGGAGATTGTAACCTGAGACCTGCTGGGACATCTCCAACCTCACATTACACTGAGCTGCTGGGCTGCTATTTTATTTCAGTGCCCACCTTGGACAAAGCTCATTCCTAAACCCCATCACAGCCCTTCCCCTGCAGTAATCAGAATGTCTCTTTTGCATTTAAGTAACTTAACATGAAAATATTACAGGCACAGCCGTACGTCCGGTAATGGGTAGTTGAGAGGGGTGACTTTTATCTTTTGCATGCTTCTTAAGAGGTGTGAATGGTGAGTTATTAGAAAGGGGAGG
The DNA here is from genome assembly GCF_040938575.1 of Ambystoma mexicanum. Classification (NCBI taxonomy): domain Eukaryota; kingdom Metazoa; phylum Chordata; class Amphibia; order Caudata; family Ambystomatidae; genus Ambystoma; species Ambystoma mexicanum. The sequence goes on from NC_090934.1 coordinate 362,191,424, forward strand.
GTGTGTAAAGCTGCACGCTGTGGGGGACAATGAAAAAAGGTAAGGGGGACGTTTTTAAACGCATTTTGAATTTTTTTTCCACTGTGTTTCTTTTTGCCTTTAGAGAGTGTTGGGGTGGAATGGCATAAAGGGGGACACGGGAATGAGGGTTGCATTGCTCGTGGAAGGGGGCATGGCGATGGGGTTTTGGGGAGCTGGGGCAGGCCAGCAGGGAACACAGTTCCACTTCTATTCCTACACTTCGACCGCTGGGCAACAAGCGAGCGAATTGTTATGACCTGCTCTGGGAGGGAAACAAGGAAATACTAGTACTACGCAACAAGCAAAGACAAAGCGAGAGACCATGGCTGGCCCAATGGTGCTAAACGTATACAGGGCCATTGGCAGCCTGGGGAGTTGCGGTCGTTTTTTAAAGGCCTGCATAAAAGACCTTGAATGTTCGTTCTGATATTAAGGGGCATTAATTGCATTTCATAGTGACTTTTGAGGCTGGGAACAATATGTGAACGTTAAGGAAGTCACCACTGCAATGTGTACCACAGTAGGTAACTGTTGTCTAGAGCCTGGGAGTACAGTCAAAAGAACTCGGCGTTCCCTCCCTCAAGACACAGAACGATTGTCTGCAAGAAAACGCAGAGGAAAGATGCTCACTGCCTAACAATCAATTATTAAGTTATCGCTGTGTCTTCTCAGGCAGAGAGATAAAAATGAATCTCCGTGGTCTGTCCAAGTCCATGGATTTGCTTTGCAAGGAAATCAATGGGAGTATTACAGGAGCTCGCAGCTGCTTCCAGGCCTGCAGGCTGTCGGCATTCTGACATGCACAGAAGGCAGCTCGCGTTGTGTCCGCATGCTGGTAACAGGACCAGCTGTGCACAGGTGCATCAGCATGATGGCAACTTCCAAAGCCTCCATTTGAGCTATACAATCTGTATTGCTGCGGAGTGTGTTGATTGTCACATCATGCAGGCATATTCAGGGACGTCATTTCATCAAAATGCCAGGGGTAGCGGAAGTGACATCACACAACCCTTGACCCCTGATGACATCACAGGAAGTGATGTCATTTGACCCCATCCCAAAGTGATATCGCGGGAAGCAATGGAACACAACCTTTCACCCGTTGACAAAACAGGAAATAGCATCACATAGCATTGTACACTACGAAAAATATGGTTACGATATCACTATAATGTGATGTACATTTCATATTAGAATGGATCGCCATATGTATCGTTAAGATCAGTGTATATAGGCCCATATTACCAAATTACTGTGCATGAAATCAGACGTCCATGACCAAATGATAATGATGTGTTATTATATAGCACTTACGCTTAAGCGCTTTATATAGAAAAAATATACACCCAATATTACCCAACCTGTGTTGGTACTCATTTATCGACCTCAGAAGGATGAAAGGCTGAGTTGAGGCATTTAAGAACAGACTAAATCAGTGACTCACCCCCTGAAGTGTGCCTGAAATAAACCTTTAATGAGTCTAGCAATTACTGTATAGAATTCCAGAAAGACACACTATTTGGTACTCCTAGTCTTTCTTGTTTAGGGTCAGTGCTGAAAGTGTTAGACTTGTGGCACTCCTGGTATTTTGTTTTATTTTTTTTAAGGGGGCTGAACAAGAAAGCCAGCTACTCCGGAGATAAAGAGCAACATGGTGCTCGGCACAGCCCAGGAACTTGCAATACAAAAAAAAAAATTAAAAAAAGTTCTTTTTTAAATTTTTTTGTAGAGGTCGCAAGGGAGACCACAGAGGTCGCAAGGGAGACCTCAGAGGTCACAGTTGCGACCTCTGGCGACCCCTAAATGTCGTCCCTGGGCATATTGCATCCTGCTTTGTCCTGGTTGTCCATTGAAGGGAGAGGAAGCTGGAAATCACCACTTTAGCTTTGCAACCATTTTATATTTTTTTGTTTTGCTTCAAAGTAGTTCTAGCTCTTTCATTGTCTGGTTGGCCCATATAGGAATTCAGAGGTTTCCTCAAGGGGTCGCAAATCTGCAATGCCACTGTTGGCTGTTTTTTATGGGCACTGTGCAGACTTTGTGGATCGGATTAAAGTTTAAAAAAAAGGCCATTGACACTTCTTCTGCAATATAATTCTGTCTTCGCCTTATTCAGCTCCAGGGCGTTATTTATATTCCTATGGTGTTGCTTTATTAAGGATATTATGTTCTTATGTAACATTTAGGTGCCAATTCATAGAATTCAGTGCAGAAGTAGCACACGCGCCAGGCGCAGAGAGGGAGCGGCGCCAGGTGCAGCGCAAAACAGCATTTTGGCACACCAGTTTTTCATGGATTTCCCAAGCCATTTGCAGCCGTGGCGCAGCAAACATCCAGAAGCACCAGTTACGGCCCCAAGAATGCTCCTTGCCCAGAAAAAGCCATAGAAATCTCCAATATAGCGCAAAGGGCCGCGCTAACCCTGGACTAGCAAACAACCCCCCTACACTGTATTCGCGTGAAAAACAGCACTTACCCCGCTCGCGGCAGCCAAATCGCGTGAAAAGAGCCTTGCGAAACCCAGCAACATTTTTGTTCCAGGCTTGCGCCAGCAAAATTGCGTGAAAATCTCCTTGCGCACCCCCTTGAAGACGCGCACCCCGCTCGCATCTGTCAAATCTCGTGAAAATCTCCTCACGGACCCCCTTCAATATGCGTACCCCGCTCGTGCCAGCCAAATCGCATGAAAATCACCTGGCGCACCTTCTTGAATACGTGTACCCCACTCACGCCAGCCATATTGCATGAAAAGGGCCTACCATAACCCCGCAAATACGCATACCCCGCGCGCGGCAGCAAAATTGCGTGAACATCTCCTTGCGCACCCCCTTGAATATGTGTAACCCGCTCGCACAAGCAGAATCGCGTGAAAAGCGGCTAGCACACCCCCTTGAATACGCGTAACCCGCTCACACAAGCAGAATCGCGTGAAAAGCACCTTGCATACCCCGTGAACTCGCATAACCTGCTTGTGCCTGCCGAATCTCGTGAAAAATCGTACACATGCTGGCAGCACCCGCTAACACACCCTGCAGGCATCCCACACCACAAGGGACCCCCCATCACCCGTGACCATGCCTGCAGGCAGCCCACACAAGGGACCACACCATCACATGTGACCATGCACGCAGGCAGCCCACACCACAAGGGATCCCCTCCTCACCCATGATCATGCCTGGAGGCAGCCCACACCATACGGGACCACACTATCACCTGTGACCATGCCCGCATGCAGCCCACACCACAAAGGACCCCCCCATCACCGGTGACCATGCCTGCAGGCAGCCCACGCCACAAGGTACCAGACCATCACCTGTGACCATGCCCACAGGCAGTCCTCACCACAAGGGACCCCCCATCACCTGTGACCATGCCTGCAGGCAGCCCACACCACAAGGGACCACACCATCACCTGTGAACATGCCCGCATTCCAGCCCACACCACAAGGGACCCCCCATCACCCATGACCATGCCTGCAAGCAGCCCACACCACAAGGGACCACACCATTACCTTTGACCATGCCTGCAGGCAGCCCACACCACAAAGGACAGCCCCATTAACCGGGACCATGCCTGCAGGCAGCTCACACCACAAGGGACCACACCATCACCTGTGACCATGCCCGCAGGCAGCCCACATCACAAGGGACCCCCCCATCACCCGTGATCATACCTGCAGGCAGCCCACACCACACCATCACCTGTGACCATGCCCGCAGCCAGCCCACACCACAAGGGACCCCCCCATCACCCGTGACCATGCCTGCAGGCAGGCCACACCACAAGGGATCCCCCCATCACCCATGACCATGCCTGCAGGCAGCCCACACCACAAGGGACCACACCATCACCTGTGAACACGCCCACAGGCAGCCCACACCACAAGGGATCCCCCCATCCCCCCATGACCATGCCCGCAGGCAGACCACACCACAAGGGACCACACCATCACCCGTGACCATGCCCGCAGGCAGCCCCCATGGCACCATACATCGCAGGCAGGCCCTGACTCATGCCCCCCCACACCACCAGAGACAGCAACCTGCAGGCAGGCCCCGACTCATGTCCCCCCCACAGTGACGTCAACCTGCAGGCAGGCCCCGACACACGTCCCCCCACCCCACCAGTAACGACAACCTGCAGTCAGGCCCGACTCATGTCCCCCCACCAAACACATTGTCACAACATACAATCATGTAGGAAATGTCCACCCAAATGCCACCCCACGCTGCCCCCCAAGTGCAACTCCACCCATCCATTGGCCCCAATTCACAGTCCTGGCCCCATGGTATGGCATTCACCAAAGCACACATGCATGCACCCAATTACATGTCCAACATATCCACACAGGAGTGAGACATGCCTGAGCCAATGGCGATTGACACATGCACCAAACAATTGAGTGCAGACAACACTGAGATTGGACTAAATGAAAATGATTTTAAAAAATGAAAACATGCCAAATAAAAATCAAAAATGAGAATGGAAATGAAATTAACGTAAACAAATTAAAATGGAAAATCCAAAAAGAGAGAAAATCCTGAAACTGTTCTTTGTCCAAAGTAATGTTTGCAATTCCAAAGGAAAAAAATAAAAATAAACCATTACTCCATGGGAACATAAAAGCCAAACAATCCACCAAAGTCCAACTATGTACAAGAAAGGATGAAAGGTCCATGATCCCAAAAAAGCCAGAATGATTCTAAAAAAACATCCTATAAAAAAATATATACAAAAAGTGGAGCAATGCCCGTGTCCTCGAAACAAAAACAAAAAAAGAAAGGAAACCTAACACTAAAGAAGTATATACAATGGCGGTGGGCTAGTCCTACAGCTCACCGTTGTTACCAAGAGTCTTGACCAGGGCATCCTTGAACTCTGTGTTGATAGCCCCGATGAGGGACTCAGCTCTCACCTCGAGGGCTTGCAGGGGCTCTGCAAAGCTCCTAACCAACTCCCTGCGAGTCTCCTCGAGGAACTTCGCCCGCCTCTCTGACCGCTGCATGGAGTTCTCTGCCCTGACCATGGTGAGCCGTTCCCTCTCTGCCTGTCGCTGCTCTGCACCTATTTGCCTGGCCATCCACTGCCACACGGAAGACACACTTTGTCCTGGGTCCTCCTGACCTTTGGCCAATGCCTACCCCATGATGTAGTTGGCCCTGAGTCCTGACTCCTCCCACGTCGAGCCTGCTGCTGCCTTGATGCCATCTGCCTGTGCCACCACGACTGCCTCCGGGACACTGAAAACCCCCGGGGCCTTCGTGGAAGTGCCCTGCTTGAAGATGCCTGGACAACCTCCATTGCCAGGGGTCCTGTTGCTGGGGTGACCACCTCTGCTGAACCTCCGACTCCCGACTGTGGTAGGGATGGGATCTCCACCAGACTGGCCACGGTGGAGGAGACAGGTCCACAGGGGGCCCTGGTGGCTTGTGGGCTGCAAGACAGCATAGAGTATGACTGGCGCATAGTGGATGAAGAGGAGGGGGGGTCGAAAAAAGGCCGCGCACAAGTAGCAAAGCCGCGACAATGAACCGTTCTAGCCAGTTCAGGATGGCACAGACCTGTTTGTGATGACGTGTGTGGTCCTGCCAGGAAGCATGCACATCATCACGAATGACGCGTGTGCGCATCGAGACACCAACTAGGATGGGCTCAACCCTGTCACAGATTGCCTCGTCCGCAAGTAGAGGAAGGTGAGTTGACATGGACTCATCCTCGACCTGGAGTTAGGCATCCGTGCCGGTGCACAGTGATACAGTCACAGTATCAGGACCAGGATTAGGCACAGGCCCCTCCACGGCGACCTGTGCTGCCTCCTACCCCTGCTCCTGGACTGCACCAAAAGCACTGGTGCCATCACCCCTTTCAGGCCTCCTGTGTGGGTCTGGTGCGGCCTCTTCCTCCACCTCACCCACCACCGACCTGGAAGCCTCTGCACCATTTCCTTACTGGATTGCCCGTGTGGGGGCTCACCTGCCCCTTCTGCTGCCGAGGAGCCCACGTCCTACCTCACCCTCTTGGGCATCCCTTTGGCAGCTGCGGTTGTAGTCAGGGTACTGAACAATAGTCTGCTAGACACAAAGCAAATGCACATGAGTGGCACTGTCAAATGTCACAACCTGTAGGATGTTTTACCCATGCATCCAAGCCCTACCTACCATAAAACTGTGCAGTACTGGCATGGAAAACATCATGATGGCCAGAACTCCCCAGAGAGTGCACAGGGAAAACATGAAGAATAGGCTGCCACCCATTTTTGCCTATGTTGTGAGCACAGGAGGGCACTGCCTAAAACCACCATTGGGCTACACACACCATAGCCTGAAACCATTGGGAATGACAATGCTGATTGCCAAAAAGCAACTCAGAACTGTGGGGAATTCATTTTCTTAATCCCAAAAATGGTTGCATTACCGGTACTCACCACCAAAACTGGAGGCGCTAACCCCTGTGCACGCCAGGGGGTATTTTGAGACGGGTGTGCTATGAGTGGTATATCATTCAGAATATTGAACTTATAGACAAAAATAAATGAGGGTTTCATTATGCACTACATGCTAGGCGAAACCTGGGTGTGTGCCTGATTGAAATCCCTTACAGCTTGTGGGCTTGTGCCGTGATTCTTTATTTGAAATACCACCCATGGCAGTCTAACACAGCATACTAGCCTGCAGGGTACAGACACCTTGCTGGGTTGGGGTACTTTTTGCAAAAGTAAATTAACCCTGAAATAAGCCATAAGGAAATTTATATTTCTGAAATGGCGACCCCAGTAGAAATTAATATTGAGAGGGAACACTTTCTGCACAAACTGTTTGTCAGGGGTGAGTGGCCCGAACAGGATGAACAGGTATGGCTACAGGAAATAAAACAACAAGTCACTGCAATATACCTAGATACATGGCAGGACAAGGGTCCATTACACCAAGCGCTTAGCGAACTGTACATGGCCCCAAAAATAAAAGAGGAGCAGTGTAAAATTACCAAAATAGCGGTCTAACTGTACCTCCACATAGGAATAATACAGGAAAAACATGCAAACAATATAGTTCTGGCAAAGAAGCAAGATGACACACTGCAGACAATCCAAACTAATCTAACACTCCAGAAGAGCCAAGAAACAGAAACAGAAGCTAGGCAGTATATTACAAAATTAAGGAAGATCTGGCTCTCTTACAGCAAAAGAATGCAGAACAAGATACCAAATAACAGACACTGCAAGATGAGTATCAGGAAAGAGTTGACTCTTTACAACAGAGTCAACAGAAACTGGAGCATCAATTGAATTATAACAGAGTCTGTGCAGAACAGTCACCTTACAAAACCGCCTAGAATCCTTGAAACAGGAAAATAATAAATTAACTATTAAAGACATCCACTCTCAAGAAGAATTTGATGAAGAGCACTAGAAATCTAGTGCATTTATAAAACAGAGGGATGACCTGGCTGAACAGAGGGGCACTCTAAGTCAGGAGAGGGACGCCTTAGCCCAGGAAGTCAGCCAATTAAAAACTAAGTTAGAGGAATGAAAGCTGCCCCTTCAAGAGTTTAGTGAAGTTAAAACTGAATATGAGAGGCTACTAGAGCACACCAGGCGGGTGGAGGATGCTCTGGAAAAGAACACTCAGACCAATAATGAAAAAACTCAGGAGGTGAATCTCCTGCAGCAAAATTTGGCCCAGTATTTCCAATCCAGGCAGGAAGCACAGAGAGACAATGAGGCTCTCCGCGAAAAGAATGATAGGCTCCACAAACACATAGCCACGCAAGAGCAAATCATTGAAACCAGTAAGGCCTTAATAGAGGAGCAAAAGAGTCAGATGTTGGCATGTCACCAGGGAATAGGGGCTTACAGAGTTGAGGTAGTTAGGGACAGAGAAAACCCTGAGCATAATATCAGGACCCCTGTCATCAGGGACTTTAACCCCTTCAGTACCATGGACTCTGTTGCCCTCATGTTCACTGGCTCATATGAACCAAGGGTTACGGGGATGGTAGACTTCAGTAGAATTAGCAACATGGGACAGATCAGCGCCTTCCAGAAATGGATGAGCGGGCATCACTGTGCAGATTCTCAAATGTTAGGGCTAGCCTCTCTGATCAGGAAGACTCCAGTGAGGGGAGAATCAGGGAACTGGATCCTCAAAAATACCGGCTACGAAAGGATCAGTCTGTAAAATTTGGTAGGGAACTCCACGAAACTAGGCCCACAAAGAGTATCTTAAAGACCTCTTCCCAGCTAGGGCAGTGGGGAGGGGGGTACTCAGCCAATCCTGGGAGCAAGGGAGAGTCAGAAGACTCTTCTGAACGCCACAGGTCTCAAGAAACTAGCCCCCCACATTCTGCAAGCCATTCCCAAGCTCTCAGAATCAAAGAGAGCCTAGAGGATCAGATAGCCACCTCCTGTAGCAGTGCTTCTGAGTCAGAGGATGAGTGGACACGGGTGAGTAGGACTAAAAAGGCCAACAAAATTAAGAGGGCCCTACTGAAAGATCCCCTGATACAGATCAAGGCCATTAGTAGCGTCATAACTCCCTATCATAAAAATGCCAAGTATTCGGTTTGGGAGCACCTCGAGTTATATGAGCAAATGATGGATACTTTCCATTTGAAAGATAGCCAGAGTTGCATTCTATATGTCAAATGGACATTTTCCCCTGAATACTCCAGCTTCTTTGCGGGGCTGGAGGATCAGAATGACTCAAGATGGTCCACCTATACGGCAGCCATCTTAAAGCATTTTTCTGTATATAGGAACCCCCAAGAGGCCTACAACCTGCAGTGCGGGGAAGACCAGGCCCTACAAGAATGTCTGCAAGATTTAAAACGTGCCTTTGCGCAGACCACTAGGAGGGTGTGCACATACAGTAGGGAGTTCATTAATACCCTCTCTCATGCAGTCCATTACTACATCATGACCCAGCTGGTGAGGGACTTTCACGAGAAGAGATGACTAGACTGGGTCATTTAACAGACGACTCGTATTAATGAAGTGCAGAAATCGGTAGAGAATAAAAATAAAATGAAAATCCCCAAACCAGCCAACACCCCTGCTGCTGCTAAGGTGGTAGAGGTGAAGGTTGACCCCAATTTAGATCTGGAGATGGGGGCCTAAAAATATTCGTGTGCAAAATCCTTCTAACCAAAGAACCAGAAGGCCCTCGGGCCAATCCCAAACAGTAGTCAGGGAGGAAATCCCACAAATGGGACCCCTAACTCCCCTGATTATGTAAGTCCCTGTTACAAGGGCAACAGACCCATCCTTGGGTATGTGTGGAATGCCCCAGCCCAAAGGGGGGGATCCAACCAGGTAGCTGCCAACCCAGGAAACTTCCCTCCTAACTTTCCCCAGGAGGGCAGCAATCCCCCAAATTCTGGGTTGAGCTTCTTTCCCCGGTACCCTCCAAACTTCAACCCCCAAAACAACCTTTCTTTCTTTCCCGTCTATCCTGAGCCCAGACACCCCAATCCAGGAGAGGGGAGGCCAAGGGTGGAGGGTTACCAGAACTATCCCAATCAAGGGTATTATGGGAGAAGGGATAGTTACCCTTCCCGTGATCCACCTAGGATGGACCAGAGACCCACGTAACAGCCAGAGCGGGTGTCCCAACTAGAGCGCCAGGTCCAGAACTTGTCACAGGATCTGGGTCGCATGTTGAGGGCTCAGCAGAACCCTCAGATGAACATGACGGCCCAGACCCCTCAAACCAAGGGTCTGGTACTCAAGAGCAATGACTGGGAGAGAACCCTGACAACCTACCGGTTCCAAGGGAGGAGGCACAGGGGGAAGGGTTGTGTAAAGCCTTAGAGGAAGCTTCCTTCCCCACTTGTGAAAAGCCCCTGGAAACCCAGGACCCGGAACCAGAATCTCCTGCCCCCGAAAGTCTGCAACCTAAGGAATAGAGGGTGGGTAGGAGAAATAAAGGGCCAAAAAAGGCCCATTTTGTGGAGGAGGTTAGAGTCTTCCAATTTGAAGGAGAGGGGTCCTCAGAGGACTCTGGGAAAAAGATCTTCTTCAGAGATAGGGGAACTCCTACCAAAGAAAAATGGGTCCCGAGAGATCCTAATCCAGACTGGGTAAATGTGGGGACTGAGTTAAAACCGCCCATCATCGAACCCCAGGATGACAAACCAGAAAATCAGCTTGCCCAAACCAATTCTGGTGACTGCCTCCAAAAAAGGGGGGGCAACCCAGAATCAGAACCAGGGGAGCCCAAAATTTCCCCATTATCCAACTGTCCTATTTTTCTTGCAGATCCCTAAGCCCCCACAGGATCATGCCCAAACATAATCTGGGGACTGCCTTTAAAAGGGGGGGGCAGCCCAGAACCAGAGAAAGAAGTTTCCCTAGCTCGCCAAAGCCATTCTGGGGACTGTCTACAAAAAAGGGGGGAAGCCCCGAATCAGAAAAGGAGGAGCCCGGGACTCCTCAAATCACTGAGTGTGAAACTGTGGGTTCAGATTCCCAAACCATCCAACTTAATTTTGGGGACCACCTCCTAGAAGGGGGGGCAACCCAGAACCAGCACAAGAGGAACCACAAACCTCACCAACCACTTCTTTTGACTGCCTCCAGAAAGGGGGGACAGCCCAGAACTGGAACAAAGGGAGCCCGAAACTCCCCAAATAGCGGTGTGTCAAAATTCTTTGCCAGATTCCCCAACTCCAACACCGTCTTTTGACCGAACTACCCCGGTGTCAGAGTCAGAAATAAGTCAATTGACCATCCAGCTTACCAAGAACACCCTTACCTTTGCCCATTGGAGGAGAAAGAAGGTAGATTCTATGCCTCCATCCAAGTGCAAGGGCAATGTGCAATTCCAGCACTGGTGGACATTAGATCCCAAGCAACTTTGCTGTCAAAGAGAATCTTTGAGCAGCTAAATTCAGGAAGGGGGAAAGATACAAATTCCTCTCACTCCTCTTCCTGGACAGCTCCAGAACTTTGACGGGAAGGAAATTCCTGTTGAGGTGTCTGCAGAGCTGGAAATTTAAATTGGACGACACAAAATTAAGCACCCGGTCCTAGTCATGGTGCCAGGGGGAACCCCCTGTCTATTAGGGAATGAAATCCTCCGTAGGCTGTCTCCCTAATAGATTGTGTGAATAAGGTACTCTGGAGCCAGACTCACAGGCCAATCAAATTAAAACAAAGTGTCAACCATGTTAGTCTAAATGGCACATGCCACATGGTTGAACAAAAACTGGTCCAAATTAAGTTTCTACCTTCAAAACAATGACATACCTGATGTCACCATCATAGGTATGGGACAACAAACTGCTGATGGGAATTCCTCTCTAATTCTGCAAATCAACCTTCATTCCAGTCTCAAGTGGCATTCCACACTGGAAGGGGATACTCTAAAATTCTATACAAATTCACAATCAGAAAATCCTAACTCCATAGCCAAATATGATATCAAACCAGCACAAAACTTAGCTGGCATTCTAAAGAAGGGTGAACAGCTGTTCCTCCCAATTCAGTTAAATGACGGGAAGGAGTCTGTCCTCACCCAAGTTGACTTGAATAGCGAAGAAAGCTTCATCAGCGAAGTATTATTCAAGAAACTCCCAAAAGACCAGACCTTACCCGCCGTAGAAACGGGGCAGCGATAGGTACGGGACCTGGAAACCCCCTGCTCCAAACATCCTCTGCTTAGCATTTGCATGATCAAAGTTTCTAGATATAAAAAAAGCATGGTTGGGTTGTGCAAGGTGTTCCTACTGACTTTTATATGAGCCGTCACCTCCTCAACCAACTTGAAATTAATTTGGACCCCAGTTATTGCCAAGCCCGGTCCTGACTGGAGAGTAAATATCAGTGTCCTGGCAGACATAAAGAAAGCCTTCCGGTTAGCAGTTGTGCTACGGTAGGAAATGGAATTTCTGAAATGGAGGAGAGGTCACTATCCCAGGCCTCACCTACAGAATTCACCTTCTCAGAGGTAACTTGCTGGCTGAAAGACAAGTGGATCCCCCTCCACCAGCTAAAGAGTTGCCATCCCAGGCATACTTTGTGACAAATAGAAGAACCTACCGGAAACCCAGAGGGGGAAAATCCAGAGATCTAAAAAGAATTATTAAATGTTCATTGAGTATGTGCGAAGACAGTGTTAAGATCATTATTAAACATAGGCGGGGAATATTGTAAATTGTATTCAATGCATGCATCCACCCCACTACACCCCTCGTGGAACAGTAGTGGGGAAATTTCCATAACCGTGCTATGTTCTGTTTTCCAGCACTGGAACTAAATCCACCTAATCACCAAGTGGGACATCCTCAGGGGCCAAGAGGAAAAACCCAAGAGATCCGGAGTATCGCTCCACACTTCCAACCAGAACCGGCAAGGAGAGCGTGTCGCATCAATCGTTGATGGGAGAAGCAACCGGATTTCCTCACATGGACAGAAGAAGAAAAATCCCATGTTCCCGACTCCCTCACGACTGGACGTCATGCTGAAGTCGGGGGGGGGAGTGTGGGATATTTCAACCCATGCCAATGCGCCACACTACATCCCTTTGCCAATGGGGGAAAGAATCTGCCACACATGGAGGCACTAACCACTGTCCATGCCAAATCTGCAAAACTGCACATGATTCAGAAATCACAAAGAGGCTGCACCACCTTGCCACACACAGGCAGCGTTGATGTCAAAACAGAACTCCCTGCAGGAGAATGCCAGTGAGCGTTGTTACCAGTTACATGAATCAAGGCTACAGAAGTGGGTTAAGATCCGAAAATGCCTTAAAATCCAGTTTTCCTAATCCATTGCAAACTTCAAAGTGCTGTTTTGGCTCTAATTTCAGTAATTTCCCCAGTGAGCTATTGAAATGAAAAGTTCCTGAAATCATAGATTCTCCAGTGCAGTCAGAGGAATCCAGGCCTCACTGACTGACAGCTGCATCAGAAAATTATCTGTCAAACCCAGTTTAAAGTGTTTCTGGGTCCTGATGAAAATGGCAAAATTCATCTATTTAAAGCAAGTATGTGAAGGGCTAATTCTTTTAAAATGTCCCTCATAACTGTGCTTATATTTTATATGTGTGAAATGAAAAGACTTTAATTTAAAGGAACCCCGTCTGGAGCTAATCAACTATTTAATTCTGATCTGACAGCCAAGCCTGGGAAAGATTCATATTTCAGGTTGACACTCAATTGCTACGGGAAGACTAATGGCTGCTTAATGGTTCCCGAATATTGACAACAAGGAGCACAATGAGAGTATTAGACGTTTGACTCTGGCTGAGCCAAGAACAATGGCAAGCTGCCCAACTGATCTCTACAGGGGACCTTCCCTCTCCAGGAAGGGGGCACACCTCCCTGATCAAAGGACTGGACAGCTGCTGCCTGGGAAGGGGAGTTACAAAGGAGAACTTTGAAGTTAAATCCTTATTTGTGAATAAAGTTTAAAACTCTTTAGCTCTGCAACCGAAAGAAAGATCAATCAGAACATTGGTAGACATTAACCTCATTTTAGGCCAATGCTTTTAAGACATTGATGAAATCTGTACCACTTAAGGACCAAAGTTATGACCTATTAATGTTGCAAGCCTAAGATTGGATGTACATGATCCACTGATAAGTGCCCAGAGGTGTACCGAATTAGAAATTATTAATCCAAACTGTTATGATTAAAATTGATGAACTGGACACCAGGATAAACCATAACAAATGTAATGCATGTGTCTGATTTTAGTAGAGGGCACAATTGTAAAAATGTGTATTTATGGGAAAGCTAAATTGTGGTCAAAATCAATGTGGGAGTTCCTAAATCGCATCATAAAGACGACAGCTCTGTTCAGACCACCAACCAGGACAAAGCATGTGCCTGCAGCCACTCAGAGCCGTGGGGGTGTGTTTTGAAATTCTGCCCACATCATAAAGCTGGGTGAGGTCATTTGATAGTATAAATATAGGAACTTCACTCCACATAGACACACTGCTTCCAGAACCCATTCAAATTTCTGCGCACCACCTTGTTCCAGAACTCTTCATCGTGTAGCTGACTCCAGACTTCTTTGAAGGTCCATATTTCTTTGCAGTCTCCAGACTTTAGCATTGCTGAACACTTGCTAGCTAGACCAAATTTGAAAACATCCAAAACTTAAAAGAATAATTCTGATTCAGCTTAACATTAGCTCACCTTGTTATTGCAGTCTCCTAGATTTAAATTCTCTGAGCCAGTATTTGTGATGATTTTTGGCACATCTATTGCATTTCCATCTTGGTTTTTTTTTAATTTCCTTTTTTTAACTGTCTTAATTCATGCCTGAGTTGTTTCCTTCTCACCACTAGTTTGACGCTGTACTGGTATTTGTGTATCATCGCGTCTTGTTTTAGGCCTGTTTTTTTGTGACATGTACTGTGAGCAAGGATTCATATTCAAGATGTTTGTTCAAAGCTATGATGTTTTCACTTAAGTTTGTGATATCTTTGATGGTAAGACGCAGCCGATTTCCTGCTGGATTCAGCAACAACTCATCTGATCCGGAATTAGCTGTTGTTGTTCCTTTTCTTTTTATCAGTAATAAGGATGCTTCCAATATTTTGTGGTCGCTATCTTCTTGTTCAATGATTCTGAACCTTTTTTTTTGCAGCATTGATGCTGAAGTCCGCATGTAGTCAATTGTTGATTCAGCCGCTCCATTAGACCATGTATCACCACCGGGAATGTCACCCTTTGTCTGGCCATTTAGCATTGATAGGTTATTGCAAATGCCATTTGTGACTATTTTGCAGCATTTGAACCAACCATATCTAAATCGTTCAAATGTGGAATTCCATTTGCATTCAAACATCTTATGTTTTGGTCACCACAAATAAGTATGTCCAAGTGGTGTGAGCGGCAGTTTGGATTTGCAGTAGATCTGTTAATGCTGTTAGTAAATCCTCTGCCGTAATCCCTGTGTGGTTCCAGTTAACGTTGATCAGTAGTGTTATAGAGATCTTTTCACTTTCCTTCTCTCTGTTTTCTAGTACCCATTGTAGATATTTATTTGGGTTTCCTCTCTTTATTATCCGGTATCCCTTTCCTTTTTTGACCAGTTTCAATAGGCCTGCAGATGGACGACCAAACAGACCCTTTATAGCTTTGTTTAAGTGTAAATCGAACATGTTACTAGTTGGTAAGTCACTTAGCCATGTTTCTTGTAAACATATTAGAGAGGCATTATTTAGATGTTGATTTTCCATGGTCATTAGGTGGTTAAAACCCCTTGTGTTCCATGAGATTACTGTGTCTTGTCTTGTATAGCTTTTTACGTCATGCTACTTCTGTTTGTTCTTTGTTTCCAACGAGGTTGCTATCCAAGACCAGTCGTCGCTGTTGTTTAGGGATCCTCCAACGTTCTGTTTTTCCGGATTGGTTCATATTCCCACTATGATTATTTCTTATTGTTATTTTAAATTCTTCTTTACTTTTTTGTATTCATTTACACTTCTACTTAGCACACTAACTTCACCCTTTATATTCGGTAAAGTCGATATTATCTTGTCATTTACCATCTCTGGCATCTCTTCTTTGAGGTCCCTCATCTCATAACCTCTTTTCTTAAGGTCCTTTGCATCCTTAATTATAGCTATTTTTGTTGTTTTATTCTTTAAATGCAAAATCACATGTTCAACTCGCTCCTTGTTAACATATTCGACAACAGCGATGTCGTTAGAACTGATTGACCTATAGCCCGGGACACACTGTAGTAGCTGCATGACATTTTTCTGATTCAAGTTGTACTCGCCGTTCTCAGGTAAGATGTTCTCAATCACAATCTTTAATTCTTCTAGGCGGTTTACCTTGTTTTTTTGGACTCGATTCCACTGCTACTATTTTTACTGTTGCTTTTGCCTGGCATTGTGGGATTCCAAGTTGTTTTGTGTTCCATAGTTACTTCTTTTTTCACATGTTCCATCCATAAATTTTCATTTTGTCTCACTAGTATCTTTCTTTTTTGGTACAATGTTAGAAATTCGTGAGTCCCTTCATTTGTATTTTCGTCAGATGTATCTATGGAGCCATTACTCATTATCTCCACTAGACAAACATTTTGTGTTCTTCCTGGGCTCAATTTCTCTTTAGTTTGAGCCGCTGAACTTGCTGCTGGTGCTTGTTCCGCTTCATTAATGTAGAACGATACATCATCTATCAGATCTTGTGATTGTAGTTCTGGGTCAGAACCTGTGTCCTCGCCGCTCTCTACTATCTGCCTTGATCTGTTTTTAACTGTTTGAACTGTCGTACTGACTTTATTTTCCTCCGTCATGGCCTTTGTCTTCAGATTTATATTTCTAAAAAATGCTCTTGCTCCTGTATTTTGATTCCGTTGGGTTCCTTTGATATTTTTTTGATTTCTGAACCTCCTTTGGGGCAGTCCCCTTTATTGTTCTTTTTCTGTTTTCAATGTTTGTTTGTGTGTTCAGTGTTCTGGACAGTAATGGGCCTTTATTCCCTGCAAACACAGGGAATAATTAATCCTTTTCAATGGTTTTTGCTGTTTTTGCCGAACTTCCCTTATGTGGGAGTGTTTTTTCCATCACGTCTTTTTCTGTTAAAATTATAGGGATATTTATATTTGTCTCCTTCTCTTGAGTGGTCTCTTTTACGTCATTGGGTTCGGACTCCATAATTCCTTGTAGTGGGCCCTCTCTGTTCCGTGCACTTGGTATCACGTTTGAACCTTTAGTAGTTTGCACTGTCGTGGATTGGTTAGTCTGTATCCACTTTCTTTTTGTGTGTTGGGAATACTGCTGATCCTCCCCAAATCAGGGAGCACTCTATTCTCATTAGTATTATTGATCTTGTTTCTGTGCCCAATCATTAGATCAATGTCTCTGGTTTCATAGGTTTTCCTCATCCATTTTAAGGAGTCCACAAGTGCATGTGATAATTGTTCTTTTCACTTTTTTCGCCACTTGCTAGATCAAAGAGTCTTCGTTGCCAGGCCGCAGAGTTTTCTGCTTCTTGATTAAATTTGGCATCCAAATTAACTGACATCATGTCTTGTGCTGACAATTCTGTTAGCATTAAAGCTAATAATGCACTGTTGTCTTTCAAGCTGTCACTTATGTTTTCATACAGCTTCATATAAGGTGCCAAAGAGATTGAAAGTGCGGACATGACGTTATTATGAATCTGCATGCCTGCTGCAATTGAAAGATGGCTTTTATTTCCTCGATTCCCTTCCCCGTTGCCAGTTTTGTCAGACTCAATTTGAGATGCCTCTTTTAGCTGTTGGCTTTTTTCTACCTCTTCATTTAAGTTGTTTTCACTTCCAATCGATACACATTTGCTTTTTTGAGTGGTCGTGACGTTTTCTGTTTGTGTCGTAATTGATCTATTTTTTTCTTTAGGCCAATTATTTCCCTCTTGCAGCTTGGAACCACCTATGTGTCTTCCTTTTGACACAAAGGTGGATTGTAAACAATATTTGTCATGCTGCAAAGATCTTATCATGTCAACGTCTTCAGAACTGTTCTGTAAATGTGGGCTCTTATGGGGATTCTTTGAAGTAGGTATATTTTGCGATTGTAATAATGACTGTGCAACAGAACCTCCGTACAACTCCGGCAGGTCATTATAATATGATGCTATATCCGGTGATTCTTGATCTTTGTTTTTCTTGGAGTTTCCTTTCATCGGTTTTATGAATTGTTCTCTCCATTCTTGCTCGCATTTTTATCTGCAATAGATAATTCATGTTTACTTGTACTTTGGTGGCTCATTCTTTTCCCAATTAAAGGGGAGGCTGCTTTTCTTTTCACTTCATCTAATAGCTGTTTCACTTGATTATGTACATTTCTGGATTTGGAGACACGTTTATCTTTGTTCGAACTTTTAGGTTCGTCCACACCTCCCACCTCGTTTTCTTTGCCATTAGAGTTTAAAGTCAAGTTTTTATCAAGGTTTGGTTGGGCATTTTCATTGGTTTTGAGGGGGACTGGAGACCTTTCCGTGCTTTTGCCCTTCATATTATGTCTGTTTTCAAGGTCAATGCTACTGATCATGAAGCGTGACTTTCTCTTTATTCGGGCATCACAGTCCCTCCAACCCCTGGTCCTTTCTCCAGCCTAGAGTTCTTGTCACCTGCCATCAAAGGCACGTCAGAATTCGATGATACAGAGCCAATGTTTTTGCTTAGTAATTCCTCTATCGTTAATTGTCCATTGGGAATCATATCCTCATCCCGCTCTGTAGTGATCATTATGTCTGATGCATCAGAGTATATTGAATCGTCCAGATTTGTAACAGAACCTCGACTTAGATTATTTTGAATTGGTTGCACTAAATCCATCTCTACTGTAGTCTCCACTATGTTTGATGTGTGTGGAGTGTTTATTAAATCATTACTACCTGTCGCCACCGTTGGTTTCCATCTGTGCCCTGGCAAGAACACCATCGATCTGGTTTCTTACTTTAGATAACTCCACATCTGTAACAGTCAGGGCTTTTTCCTCTGTTTTGTTGGTGTTCAATGACTTCTCCTGAGTCTCACACCATAATTTCTGTTGAACTAAGGCCCTTTTTTGTAGGATATTACCAGTGCACTGCTGCGAGCCACTATTTACCACCGGTGAGTGGTAAAAAATTCTTGTGAACTGCCTTCTATAGTTAAGTGTGTTTACATTTGTGTTGCAGTGTCTTTTGAAGTTACTTGTGTATCACTGTTCCCAACGTCGGCTTGCTATTCTTCCATTGCAACGTTACATGTGTATTCATGTTGTTTGAATTTCCCCGTTGGCCCGCCCTTTCCACAATTCTCTGAAGCAGATGCGTAACGTAACGCAGAAGACTCCCTATCCCACTCCTTACCTGTTCTAAAAGAGGCCAATTGCATGGGCATGTCAGAAGACGACATGGCGCGAGGATGGGTCAGTAATCTTGACTTCGCTCGGGTCTTGTGTCTTGGGACAGCCACATCAGCAGGACATTTTTCCGCCATACTGCTAACTATCCCCCACAGCAAAGGACACTAGCACCTCGTATTGATCTTCCCGTTCAGGTGTTCTAATTTCCTTTATCCGTTAATCGAAGGATGAGTTTTTCTTCCACTTCCGCTAACGCTGCAAACAGCCAAACAGCGCCAGTAACCACAGCCCTTCAAACCACAGTGCTTAACACCACAAGGGACGCCGGGGCGTTTGTTTAATCCGGCAAATTCCTGAAGGGGCAGAGCCATAGGCAGGATTCAGCAGGCTTAGTAGCCAATTTAAATCAATGTCTCTGTCTCAGCCTCCGCTAACGGGCACTGCCCGTAAAGTCAATCCAAGCAGCTGATACTTGTCACCAGCTGTCATCAAGTGCTCGTGTGCTCGTGTTCTCAACTCCTCTCACGCAGCACAGCCAAACAGTGCCAGTAACCACAGCCCTTCACACCTAATTGTTACGCTCACCTGGCTCCCACAGGGGCGTCGGTCGGACCCAGACTGCTGCCCCACCCACGTGATGCGTAGTGCAGCGATGACTGACTGGATCTGCCCACCTAATCTTGTCTGCTTGACCCGTAGAAATATTCTCCTACGAGTGGAGAGATGGATTTAGCCACTTATGGATTCAGGTGATAGCTCCCCCACTGTCCTCCCCACTAATCACCTCTGTGCCCTCTCAGCAATCTCACCTTATATTCTTGAAGGATGAGCCCTCCATCCTGCGAAGCACGCAGGAGCGCGTTGATGACCAGTTACTTCACTGGCCTGAAGATATTGGAAGAGTTGTAGATGAATCCTGACTCCAAAAGGTCCTGGCGAAGAGTCGTAAGTATATAGTTCGTAAGAGTTCAAAATGTCTGGAATTCACTCCTACCCAATTCCTCTTTTATCTTGCAACTTTGACCCAATAAGAAGATTGACTGCTGAAAGCGCTCCGGTAAAAGTCTGTGTCACCCAACACTATCCGGTAAATAATGCCAAGGTTTAAACTTGCTGCTTTCTCCCTTTCTTACAGGTGCAGCATAAGAAGAGGTGGCGTGCTGATGAATAATACCTCTGGCGGTAAAATCAGGTAAGCATATGGCGGCTAAAGAGATTGTCTCTGTCTGTTCTCTCTGCTCACCTTGTTGTTTCTTGTCCCCATTAGGTGCCGGGATTCGGCGATGTAAAGATGGAGACAGCGCCGGATCGAAGAAATGCTGCATGGAACGGTGGGTATGGCGCGGCTCTGCTGCTGCGATGTGACGCTTTTAAAACAAAGTCTTTCCTCTGGTTTGAAGATGCAATGAATCCGGAATCAGGTAAGAAATCAGGTAATACTCTTGTTCTAACCTTTGCTTCTTTTCTTCTTTCTAGGTGCTCCAGGTTCGAGGCGGGCGTGGCAGAAGGCTGGATGCTGCTGCTGGTACGGTGAATGTTACGCTGCTAGATGCAGAATAACGCAAAGCATGTGCTGCTCTTTGGGCGTGGTTTAAATAGCCCCGAAAGTAGTCCCAGGTAGGTATTCCTCCCCGACCACACCCAAGTAACAAAATAGTCCCTAAGGTAAAGTAGTCCCTTCTAGGCCTCACATGGGTTTGGATCTTCTTGCAGCATGGTCTGCATCAGGTAAGTGTGCACCTATGACCCTGACGCCTATGGCGCCAGGACTGATGTTTCATATGAGCCTGGCGCCTAACAGGGGTTGCTGGGTTTTCTCAAGGCAACATGATGCCTGCTCGCGGGGCTGATGGACGTGGTCTGGATGCCCGGGGGTATGCATCATGACAGCACTCCCCCTCAAGGCCCCTCCTAAAGTCGTTCCTCCCCTTGGCCCTGGTTTGTCTGGGAAGTCCCGGTGGAATCTCTTCACTAACCGTGGTGCATGAACGTGGTCACTAGGCTCCCATGACCTTTCCTGTGGCCCGTAACCTTTCCAATTGATTAAGAAAAAAAGTTTTGATTTAACCACCTTGGAGTCCAGGATGTTTTTCACCTCAAATTCAGGTTCTCCATCTATCAAGATAGGATCTGGTGGTTTGGTTAGTCTTGTTCCTGGTTGAACTGGTTTGAAAAGTGAAACATGAAAGACAGGATGAATTCACATATTGGAGGGTAATTCCAGTTTGATGGCAACCGGGTTGATAATGGTCTTAATGGTGTAAGGTCCCAAATATCTAGGATTAAAAGTCTGAGTTCCTTTCAGAGGTATGTGTTTTGTAGCTAGCCAAACCTGATCTCCAATTTGGTACTGTGGAGTTTCACTTCTATGTAGATCAGCATTTTCTCTGTATTTCTCTTTTGCTTGCTTTAAATGTTCTGTTGCTTTCTTGAAGGCTTGTGTAATAGTAGAATGTAAATGACTAACTGCAGGCATTTCCAAGTGCTGAGGCGAATCGAGATCTGAGGTTTGAGGGTGGTGTCCATATATGGTGTAAAAGGGTCTTTGTCCGGTTCCTGAATGTACAGAGTTATTGTATGCATATTCGGAAATCCATAAAATATCTTTCCAATTACTTTCGGTCTGGTGAAGCATGCAACGTAGGTACTGTTCAAGGGTCTGGTTGGTCCTTTCCGTCTGACCATCGGTCTGGGGATGGCGACTGGTTGATAACGTTACGTCGATTTGCGCCAATTGGCAACATTTCTTCCAAAAATGTGAAATTAATTGACTACCTCGGTCAGACACTAATACGGAAGGAAACCCGTGTTTTCGAATGATGTTTTCGAGGAACTCCTTGGCCAGAATTGAAGCAGAAGGTAATTCCTTCAAAGGAATAAAGTGGGCCATCTTGGAAAAAAGATCCACGATAACTAGAATGGTGTTAAATCCATTACATGGAGGCAGATCAGTAATAAAGTCTAAAGATAAGGTGTGCCATGGTGTAGGTGGAATATCCAAAGGTTGTAAAAGGCCAGCTGGTTTTTTCTTCTGACTTTTGTTTTGGGCGCAAATGCCGCAAGACATCACAAATGACTTTATATCTTTTCGTCAGGTGGGCCACCAGAATTGTCTTTTAATTTTAGCTTCGTTTTTTGCGATACCTGGGTGACCTTCCATCAGGGTGTCATGATAATTGGAGATGACAAGTTTCTGTAATTCCTTGTGTGGTAAAAATAGTCGTCCTTGATAGTAGGGTAGATCAGTGATGACTGAGTAATCCGGGCCTTTCTTTACCCAGTCCTGCAGGGCTGCTGGATCGAAGAGTTGTTGGATTTTTAAATGCATTTCTTCTAGTGTCTGTAAAGTAGTTATGCCAAGAATTCTTTGTTCAGAAATTATAGGCACCGGCTCCGGGTTCGCATATGCTTCTTCCACTCCTATTCGGGATAAAGCATCTGTCTTGCCATTTTCACAGCCTGGTCGATAAGTAATCACAAAATCGAATTCGGCAAAGAACAATGCCCATCGAAGTTGGCGCGATGACTGGGCTTTAGCTGTTTTTAGATACTGCAAGTTCCGGTGATCGGTGATTACAGTAATGGTATGCCTGGCACTGAGAAGATAGTGTCGCCAAGCCTTAAAGGCGGATTTGATGGCTAATAACTCTTTATCGGTAACCGCATAGTTTAACTCGGGTGCCGAGAACTTTCTGGACCAAAATGCCACGGGGTGAAGTTGACCAGTTTCAGGATCCTTCTGGGACAGGACAGCTCCCATGGCTAAACTGGATGCATCAGTTTCCACTATGTATGGAAGCTCTGGGCGTGGATGCTTTAAGACAGGCGCAGACGTGAATTTCGCTTTCAGCTCTTGGAAGGCCTTTTCAGCCTCTTCGGTCCACAAGAAACATTTGTTCTTTCGCAAAAGTGCTGTGATGGGATGTACAACATGTGAGAAGTCCGGAATGAATCTGCGGTAGTAATTGGTAAATCTGAGCATGCTTTGTACCACTTTAACTGAACTAGGTGATGGCCACTTGAGAATTGCGTCCACCTTTCGTGAGTCCATTCGGACTCCTTTTGGAGTCAAGATAAATCCAAGGAATTCAACTTCCGTAACATGAAAAACACATTTTTCCAATTTTGCATATAACTTGTGCTGGCGTAGTTCCTCAAGGACTGCTCGTACGTGCTTAACATGATCTGATTCTGAGGAGGAGTACACAAGGATATCGTCAATGTATACGACAACACAGACGTCAATGAGTTCACGAAAGACATCGTTCATAAAATACTGGAAGGCTGCTGGTGCATTGCACAACCCGAAGGGCATCACCTGATACTCGAATAATCCATACTTAGTGCGAAAGGCCGTCTTCCATTCATCGCCTTTCTTTACATGTACCAGATGATATGCCCCTCGGAGATCTAACTTAGTATAGATACAAGCATCCTTTACTTGGTCTAGTAATTCGGGGATCAGAGGCAGTGGGTACCGGTTTTTTACCGTAATCTGATTTAGTGCGCAGTAGTCTATGCACGTTCTAAGGTCACCTTCCTTTTTTGGCACGAAGAACAAAGCTGAAGAAACAGTGGACTTGGATGGACGAATGAAACCATTAGCAAGGTATTGGTCTAAATATTTTCGTAGGTGCAGGTTTTCGGGTTTGTGAGGGCGTGATTCTGCTACCTGGGGGTTGTGCACCGGGGATGAGGTCGATTTGACAATCGTATGATCTGTGTGGCGGTAAGGTATTTGCCTGTTCTTTTTGGAAAACGTCCTGGAATTCTTGGTATTCCTGAGGTAACTGCAAAACTGGAGTAGTGACTGTGGCCAGGCCTTTGTTCAAGGGTTTTTCCGGGTAGCAGGTGTGTGCACAATCCGGGAAGCTTATTCTCTTCTCTCGCCAATCAATACAAGGATTATGTGTTTCTAACCAAGGTATCCCCAGTATTATTTGGAACTGTGGGGCTTTGATTAAGTCAAACACAATAGTCTCTCGATGCCCGTCCTGACCCAGCAATGTCATCTCTGTAGTGGAATGAGTTACAGGCCCTGAGGCAATTTCAGTTCCATCGACTGTGGTGACGACATCCGTAGCGGTCTTTTTGCAGAGAGATAGATTCATCCTAGAAGCCAATTTATGGTCCATATAGTTTCCTACGGCCCCGCTATCGATATATGCCCTTGCTGCGTGCATACGTGATGGGAGTCTTGGATCAATGAGGACCATTGGTATGATTAGATGCGAGGTATGAGTGTCCTTCTTCAAGCTCGGCAAGCGGACCTCTACGCTTGTCAGGCGTGGTCATTTCCGGATTCAGGCTCTGTTTGATTTCTAACAGCTACTCCGGCTACTTTCTTGGATGGTTTAATAGGGCAATCCCTTAGAAAATGTCCTGAAGCCCCACAATAAAGGCACAATTGCATTTGTCGTCTTCCTTCTCTTTTTGCGTTAAGGGTCCCTTAAACCCCCCGATCTGCATGGGTTCTGATGTGTCAGTTCCTTTGGAGGTGACATGTGGTTTGACCAGTACTCGATTCTCAAATTTAGCTCGATCAGCCTTTCGATTCTGGATTCGGTGGTCTAACTGGACTACTAAGTCTATATATTCTGTGCAATCCTGGGGTGGGTTCACCACTTGGGCCAAAACATCTTTGAGTTCAGGTTTCCATAACGCCCAGGTGTTTTTTTTTTTTTGGTAGGCTTCGCATTCTGTTACGCTCACCTGGCTCCCACAGGGGCGTCGGTCGGACCCGGACTGCTGCGGCCTCCACCCACGTGATGCGTAGTGCAGCGATGACTGACTGGATCTGCCCACCTAATCTTGTCTGCTTGACCCGTAGAAATATTCTCTTACAAGTGGAGGGATGGATTTAGCCAGTTGTGGATTCAAATGATAGCTCCCCCACTGTCCTCCCCACTAATCACCTCTGCCCTCTCAGCAATCTCACCTTATATTCTTGAAGGATGAGCCCTCCATCCTGCGAAGCACACAGGGGCGCGTTGATGACCAGTTACTTCACTGGCCTGAAGATATTGGAAGAGTTGACTCCAAAAGGTCCTGGCGAAGAGCCGTAAGTATATAGTTCGTAAGAGTTCAACATGTCTGGAATTCACTCCTGCCCAATTCCTCTTTTATCTTGCAACTTTGACCCAATAAGAAGATTGACTGCTGAAAGTGCTCCGGTAAAAGTCTGTGTCACCCAACACTGTCCGGTGAATAATGCCAAGGGTTAAACTTGCTGCTTTCTCCCTTTCTTACAGGTGCGGCATAAGAAGATGTGGCGTGCTGATGAATAATACCTCTGGCGGTAAAATCAGGTAAGCATATGGCGGCTAAAGAGATTGTCTCTGTCTGTTCTCTCTGCTCACCTTGTTGTTTCTTGTCCCCCTAAGGTGCTGGGGTTCGGCGATGTAAAGATGGAGACAGCGCTGGATCGAAGAAATGCTGCGTGGAACGGTGGGTATGGCATGGCGCTGCTGCTGCGATGCGACACTTTTAAAACTAAGTCTTTCCTCTGGTTTGAAGATGCGATGAATCCGGAATCAGGTAAGAAATCAGGTAATACTCTTGTTCTAACCTTTGCTTCTTTTCTTCTTTCTAGGTGCTCCAGGTTTGAGGCAGGCGTTGCAGAAGGCTGGATGCTGTTGCTGGCACAGTGAACGTTACGCTGCTGGATGCAGAATAACGCGAAGCGTGTGCTGCTCTTTGGGCGTGGTTTAAATAGCCTCCAAAGTAGTCCCAGGTAGGTATTCCTCCCCGACCACACCCGAGTAAGAAAATAGTCCCTAAGGTAAAGTAGTCCCTTCTAGGCCTCACATGGGTTTGGATCTTCTTGCAGCATGGTCTGCATCAGGTAAGTGTGCACCTATCAGCCTGGCGCCTATAGCGCCAGGACTGATGTCCCATATGAGCCTGGCGCCATAGGCGCCAGGACTGAACCCAGACAGCCCCTAACAGGGGTTGCTGGGTTTTCTCAAGGCAACATGATGCCTGCTCCCGGGGCTGATGGACGTGGTCTGGATGCCCGGGGGTATGCATCATGACACTAATGCAGTCTTCTAGGAAACCAATATGTTCTGCCAAGTGGAGCCTCACATATTTCTTTCCTGGAAAAATCAGGGATAGGAAGATTACAACGCAGAACTGGTCTAATTAGATACATTTTTTAAATATATTTGAGGGAAGCATTTGTGATAGTAAATATAAGGGGTGGTTGGGGGCGGGGCTGCAGTGTATACCCCACATATATTTGCATGCAAATCGATTTAGAGGAAAAAATAAATAGACAAAATCATATTTGACAAATTATTTTCGATGTAATCACATAGAACCGAACATGGGTATGGGATGCCACACATGTCTCGGAGCAAGTAGGAAGTATAAAGAGAGGCGTTTCCCTTCCTTGTTTTGCCAATTAATTGGCACACAAACACCGTTTACACACCATTTAGAGCACCATTTACACGAAAGCACCATTTAGAGACCAAAACTGTTGCATTGGAGTTCAGCTAGAAGGGAGCTAGGATGTGAAGAGTGACACGTAGCTTGTGCGTGTTGTTTGGTTATTTACCCACCCATTGAATGAATGACCAGAGCCTGACTAATCCCTTAACACACTATCTGCCCCTCCCCGCCCAAAACACATCTTCCTGGGATTTCTTTGAGCTAGCTTTATCAAGCAGTAACATAGTGGCTACATTGGTTAACATATTATACTTGTGTAACAAAATTGTCTTAATCAAAGTGTGCCTTAGGGCACTTGTTTTATAAGCAGTATTTGTGTCCTTTTTACTGAAGTCCTGTTCAAGACATGTATTGGCAAAGCCAACCTTTTCACTTGTGTATATGTATTGGACGTGTATTTGCCAAGCACAGCTATTTTATGTCCAGGTACTTGTACCATGTTGCAGCATTTACATCTTATGGGCAGGAAGTGGCAAGTTGGCAGTGCCTGGCAAAAGTATTTCTCATACATTCAAAAAACCCCAAACTGTTGTAATTTATCCAGCGTGTAGGCACTGTGCATGGCAGAGAGAGAGCAAAGATTTACTGCATGAAGGCAGTGATCCTCTCTGAGGTTCCTTCCACAAGGATCAATGCATGCATGCAGTAAATTCTGTTGCTGACTCTTCAGTGTGGGTTATTTAAGAAGAATCCACTGGCAGTAGACCAAAATTCGGGCTATCCCTGAGGGATTATCTTCCAAATGGAGAATCAGGGGTTAACTGTCTTTGCGCAGATTCCTCTGGAATTATTGACTGTAATATGTTATGGGTAGTAACATATTATGTGTTGATAAGTGTGATCTGCCCTTCAGCCGTGCAGAACTAATAAAGAATATTTTTTATAGTAATCTTCTATTGTGATTTAGTTCATTTTGAACTTTACACAAAACAAGATAAGAATAAGATGGACAATCAAAATAAACAAACAAAACGACAAATAAACAAACAGTAGTGATTGAAGACAACACTGTATGAGTAAGATATACAGCCAATAAAGTGAGCAGTGCAGCAAAGATGCTTAATTTAATTATCATGCTAGGCCTCGTGGGCCGTGAAATCCATACATTTATTTATTTTGCATTTTTAAAGCGCTCATGCAGTCCGTGGGCATCGAGAAGCTGTTACAAGAATTTTATTGTTTTGAGTTGCGTAGTTGTTTTTGTCTTAGTTGCGTATTTATAACGTGCTTAAATACCCAGAGGTTTCTAAGTGCGGACTCGGGGATCAAACCTGTGTTGCTTCTTGTCGTCTAGCTAGCAAGGTGAGCACGTTGCTGCTGAGCTATCCTCCTGGGAAAATAAAATCAAACATGAAACTTAAAATGTAGATTTCTTCCATTTTATCATGTCAGTTCATTCCTACAGTTCATTAATTCGAGACTTTCTAATGCCCAGCGTTATCATTCTATGAGTATTCTTAGGACCATTTCAAATCAGGAGAATAGACCTCTAGCTGCTTTCCAAGCTGTCCCCTTCTGTCAAGTACAAGTGCTCACATATCAGATCAATGCATCAGGTCAGTACATCAGGTCAATACATTGTCCGACTTAGTTTCCCTCTAGCGGCTGGCCGGCTTACTGAAATGCTGACACGACCAAGCAGCCCTGTTATTACAATCGCTGGTTTGCAATAGGTGCTTGCCATTCATTACTGGTGTCTAATTTAATAATAGCCAATTTATCAGGTGACTAGGAAGGTAATAATAAGGCCTTCGCCTCCCGCCAGACCCGATATAGAGCAATTTGTGCTGAGGTGGTGTCCACATTTAGACAGTAATCCCAGCAATATTCTTATAGGATTGCCTCGTACCTGTGGACAGGGCTGCCAAGGTTGCACACATGTAAAGGGCCCAATTTAGCACACTGGGTCAGCACGTGCCTGGCAGTTTCGATTTTATCTGGGAGCCCACCAATGCAGCAATACCTATCCTCAGCGGCTAGTCCAATCTGAGATCCTAGCACAGACAGTACAGGGAGTTGGTGTATACGAAGCTTCAACAAAAATAGCAGGATCTGGGCATAGTAACTAGTATGGCTGAGTCCTCCTGTAACGGTGCACAACATCAGACACAGCATGATATCTCTTAAACTTTGAGAGATGGGTGTAGTTGTTACACCAGTCCCACTTGTTGACTTTCCTCTCATAGGACTTTTTCAGGTGGATATAAGGGTTCTTTTTGTTGAAATCTGGGGTCCAGTTTATGTCAGTAAAAAGAGCTTCATTCAGGGCCTTGTAGTTGGAACCCCTAAATACGGCTCTTGCATCGTAGCTCTGACCCAGAGGTGACATTAATTTACCGACCGTGCCAGATCAAGATTTTAGGTACAGGCAGCATCTAGCCCAGTGTGCCATTCCCTCCAGTGAGATTAATCCCAATTCTAGGTGTAGGTATTCCATGGAACATGAGGCTCCCAGGCCCAGAACTGAACATCGGAAGAATCCCTCTAGTTTGTTTAGCCAAGAGTAGTCCTGCATAGTGAGGGCCTCAAAGCCACAACGTATTGCCTGTACAACATAATGAGACCAGTTATGGTGTATCAGGCACGACTTTTAGCCAACCTACAGGCATAAAGAGTCAATTGTTTAGCTCTCTTGCTTTTGTAAATAATAATGTGACTGTCTCTAGGCCCAGGTAGGGGTAGGAGTGTGCGTAGTCAATTGTTCCAAGCAACGTGTCCATCCTTACCTTAATTACCTTTTTCCTGGTGACCAGCATTATCCTGGTCTTTTCGAAGTTTATAGTCAGACCCTGTTGCTGAGCGTATGCTGGTAGTTCATTTAACAGGTTCTTCATGTCAGTGTAAGTCAGATTGAACAGGACCAAGTCATCCACATACAGCATGCCAACCATAGGTAGTTCTCCTATCTTGGGGGGACAATTTGCCTTGGCAGACAGCCGAGGGAGAAGGTCAGCTAGGTATAAGTTAAATAGTAGGGACACCACTACGCACACCTGTTGAACCCTAATATTTATGGGAATGGGCTATAGTAACCCTTCCCTCATTGTCCAACCTCATTGTAGTGTTGTTATCACTATGCAAGAGAGCCAGGATATGGATAAGCCAGTCCAAACATTTCAAATTCCTAAGCTTGGTCCAGAGTGTGTCCCTGTTCACCTGACTGAAAGCACTTCAGAAGTCCACAAAGGCGATATACAGTGTGGCGTCCGTCCTGCTACAAGTGGTCTGCATCAGGTAGTCCAGGGCTCTGATGTTGTAAGAGGTGCCAAAGCCAGGTCGGAAGCCAGTCTGAGCAAGGTTAAGTATCTTATTAGCAAATTACCAGTTCTGTAGCTCTTTTAATAATACGACTGCAAAGATTTTACCTGATCCATCCAACATGGACAGCAGACTGTAGTTGTTAGCATTAGTTTCGTCCCCTTTTTTGTGGACCGGTAAGAGTACAGACTGCTGCCGTGATGCCGGTATCTTACGTTCTCTACAGACCCATGAGAAAAAGGCAAGCAGTAGCTGTGACCAGTTATCAGGGTCCTTTTTAGTACTACGTTTGCCAGGCCGTTCAGACCTGGCCCATTCACGGTCTTAAGTTTTGTAAACGCCTCTGTCCGTATCTTCCAGCTCATCAGTAATGGCCAAGGCACCTCTGTACAATTAGACCAAGCAGGAATTTCAGGATTGAAACATTTAGAGGTGATATAATTATTCCATTCTGCTCCAGATATGCGGTTTAAGATCTTATTTAGCTTTTCCCACCTGGCAGTTTCCAGGATCTGCCATTTTTGATTGCTGTCTTTGCTTATTAACACTTGAACTAAGTGCAGCCATTCAGACCTCTGAATGGACAAAGTCTGGTGTTTTAGCCAGGTACTGTATTTTCCTTTTATGGTTTTAATTAAACGTTGCACCAGGTGCAAAGTGCTGCACTGTTCCCCATGCCCTGTTAAAGCTCTAATTGCCCTGTGCATGTTATGCTTATTGTTGCAGATCTTTTTATCAAAGGGTTTACCCAATCTGGCTTTAGTAACCAGTGTTGGTTTGCTATAGAAGGTACCAGTGGAGTGTGCCAGTTGGTAGAGCCAGTCTTCAATAGCTTCAGCATTTTTGCCTTGCAGACTGCTCCAATCAAAACGCCCCTGTGGAAAGGCAACAGACTTCCTGCATCATTGGACATCAGGTCCCACCACATATGAGCCTCAGTGTAGCCACCATCTGTTTTGAGTACCAAGGAGAGCGTGGTGTGATCGCTGTATGTGTTAGATGCCATCTTTAGTGAAACTACCCGTTCAAGCAGGCAATAATTGCTGGCCAAGTAGTCCAAAGCAGTCTTTTTGTGCACCCACGGACCAGGTTGAACTGCCTGGACATTCCCCTGATGTTTCTCCTTTTAATATGGTCAAACTCCATTTCTTAAAATAGCCCAACCACTGCATACCTCTGGTGTTGGTTGTTTGATGCGGCATGTTGCAATATTCAAAGACATTTTTATACACCCCACTCCCATCCTTATCTACACATCTCGCATTCCAGTCCCCACAAAGGATAACTGGGTTGTTGGCAGTTGTATTACTCCAGGATAGGAAGATCTCATCTAAGGTAGCAAACACAATCTCTTAGTTGTTAATACCAGGGAGGGGGGTTGTAAATGTTCACAATAAGCAAATTCTGCTGTTCCCCACCCTCGTTTTTAACAGTTTCTTCCACTGCCAAGATTTTACCACCAGGGTGCCTGCTTAGATCCGTGTAGGGTTGAGGTAGTTTCTTACACTGATCGCCAGTCCGCCTGCCGGCCAGCCAGTACTCCCTTCACAGCCGATGTTTGGAATATTACATAACCATCAACTTCGATGTTAAATGTGAGTCATGTATCTTGAAGAACAAATATTTCACAGGGTGTGAGCAGGCCACGCGATCCACCCAGGAGCAGCCACTGGTTAAAGCCCCTTCTGTTCCAGTTTAGAATAGTAGTTTTTCACTGGATATTTCTCTTTTGAGACATAATTCGCTGGAGCCATTCCCACCCCGGATCGTTGTCAAACTTTTCTCCCATAGCAGGCTTGTTTCTTAGAAAAGCTGCTCTGCTGTCCGATTGCGATCGTTTGCATTGAGTGCAGCACAAAGGCCTCTCTTCCTTCATTGTATGTCCAAAAGAAATCCCAAATGAACCAGCTAGGTCTGATGCTGTCGGATCAGTGAGGCTGTCTCTGGGAGACAGCAGTGGATCCGTGTAACCTTCCCTGGTTGAAAACGGAGTGGTTCAATAAATTTGAAGTCGCCTGTGTTTAAAATCCTCAGCCATGCTACCTTGTGAAACAGTATCATGACAGCAGAACGATTCAGATGATGGCACTCTTTCACTTTGCATTCCTGGGTGTTCGAGAGTGTTTTGGGGTCTAACATCGCTGGTTGCACTCTTCTTGGGCTTGGTTGCTGCTCAGTCTCAGAAAGTAGCGAGGTGTGGATGGTAACACCTTCGTTAGGAACATTCTTGTTCTCAGTCGGGTTGTTATTTCCACTAATCAGTATAGCTTGGTGTTCAGTAGGGGTAATTTCCTTTTGTAGATCCTCCCATACAAGCCAGCTAATTAGAGTTCCCACGGTCTGTACAGATCTCCCCTTTCGGTGTGCTGCTCTTTTCTCCTCTTTCTTCAACTTCAAGTTTAGTGTCTGGTCATACAGTTGAGTTAGGGAGTATATCTGGTAATGCTATCTGAAGGGGTGTCTGTTCTTCGTCTGTTTGATAACTTGTCTCTTGAGAATTTTAGTGAATCTTAGTTGTTTCCTTGAAGAGTAATATAGAGGAGAATTCATGTCTGGAACGTTGTAGTTTAAAGGATCACTGTTGAGGATCTGGATTTCGTCAGAGGTTTGAAGTGGGTAGTAGCGGTGGAATTAAAGATGATGGGGTATTTCCAATGTTAATCACTGGAGGAGAGGTGGCGGGCAGTGGTCGGCTGTGCATTTTTGAGAGGACATCGTATAGTTGGGAGATGAAGGTCCCTTGCTTTTTTAGGTCCTCATGAATTATCCCACAAAGCTTCAATAAAATCTACACAGCAAATTGTAGTACTCCATCATTACTCTATAGGCTGCCAGAGGTCTAATGCGTTTTGTAAATATCAGTGAGATCAGATGCAGATCATTTTCAGTTTCGCAATGCAGTTTAGAACTTGCAGTCTCTGATTTGCTGCCAAACTGGAATGAATGGGGGGCTATCGGCCCCACCCTCTGAGGTTTCCACAACAGGTTCCTGGCAGCCCTCCCCGTTGAACCCCTCTGAAAATGACATTGCAGGTGGTGCCACAGCTCTGGTCTCAGTAGCGTTAGGGACAAACAAAGAGCTACCCTGTAATGCGTAGCACATTTTCAAAAGTGAGTCATTGTCCACATCATGTAAAGAACTGCTTGTGTCGCCCACTGAAGGACTTAACATTTCTGCCACTATTGTCAGTTGGTCTGATAGTACATTTGTTTTTGCTGGTAAGTATGCCTCCATTGTGCCCATACAGCTGTCCAAGGCCCCAGAAGAAACAGCAGCACGCTGCAGCATATTTTTTGGACCGTAGGCTGTATGGCTTTTTAATACGGCTTGTCAGAGCCTTTCACCAACTCTTCACTTTGCTTGCCAACTCAGCAAGATTTGATCATAGGTGACAGGTTTAGCGGGAAGGGACAAGTAAAGGCAGAGGGGGAATAGGTTGAATCAGTGCTATCAGGAGATTGTATCTGTCAGGGTGTGCTGTAAACACTTGAGGCAGTCTCTCCACATTGTTATGTGGGAGGACCGCTGTTGCAGTCGAATCCCTAGTGACGTTGTGGTTAGGGAGGGGGCGGGACAGAGGCGGGAAGTTCCTGTGCAGACGGCAATAAAGAAAGACGCATACTGATATCCCCGTGTCCTGTGTATTATTGTGAGTGAATGAGGATGAGTGGTCCTTGTCACAATTCCACAATGGCGATGAAAGGTTTTCAGAACCCGACCGCGCTGCAGTGAGGTCTGCCCTCGGGCAGTGAACAGCGTGTCGGTGTGCCTCAGGTTATTGGCCCGTGCCTCCAAGCGTGGAAGAGCTTGTGGAGGCTGCATGGCTAGAAGGCACTGGAGAGAACAGTGGCGCACGTGGGCCGCCAGCCAGCTCTGCCACACAGGGAGCAGTGAAAGAACGTTGAGCGGCTGCACAGCACATGCACCCTTGAAAATCACTGCAGCGCTTGTGTGCGCTCAACCAGCCCCGCCCACGTCCAGTGGCCCCACACGCCGGCTCAGCAGCACGAGTGACCCCGCCCACGTCCAGTGGCCCCACACGCCGGCTCAGCAGCACCAGCGGAGGCTCAGAAACACGCCCCGACCACAGAGGCGGCCACAGAGGGCCCGTAACTTCAGTAAAGGCTCATAAACGACTCACTGAGGAAGATGGCAGGGAGGTGGAGGACACCCTCGGAGACACGTGAAGGTAAAGTGCCTCGTGATCTTTCTGGGGCATGTTATACGCTCTGATCATTACAAGGGCAGGCGGAAGAAAGATATAAACACTGAGACAAGGAGTGAATCTGCCCCAGTTACAGACTGTGTGCCATGATACAGGAAATGGGAGAAGCCTAAAAATAAAGCACAGACAGCCCCAGGGAGGGCAGGTGCCCACAACAGCCACATACCACCAAAACCACCACATTTGAGCAGTAAGGGAGCCACGATATATGACTCCGCCATAGCCTGCTAACCTCATACCCTGTAAAAGACCAAGCTCCCCTACAGTAGCATGTCAGACCCAGTAGCATCCTCTTCAAGGGCAGAAGGCGCATCTGGAGATGCCGCCAACCCTGCACCAGCAACAGGAGGAGCATCACAAGTCATGCACATGCCGAATCCCTTCGATTTAAGGGACACCACAAACCTGGGGCCCCGATGGGCCAGATGGCGGAGAGACTTCACATTTTATGTAGGGGGTATAGGTCTCACAGATGACTCAATACTAAAAACACACTGTCCATGGCAGGCAGTCAGGGACATTGCAGGGCAATTGTTCAACTTGGACACCACAACATATTACAAACTACATGGCAAACTATCAGAATACTTTGCCCCCACACCAATATAGACTATGAACATCATGTTTTCCACACCACCATACAAGAAAAGGGTAAGTCCCTCGACAACTATGTCATACGCCTCCACATAAAACTTCATAAAAGTACTGCAAATTCCACTAGTACTCTAATGAAGAGGCTTTAAGGTCGCAGGTGATCGCTGGCTGCATGTCCCAACATTTCAGAAAGCAGCTACTGTGAAACAAAGGTCGTTAGGGGAGATACTGGCTCTGTCCCAGAAGGGAGCAGCAGTGGAGTCTCAACTCGACAGTCTGGGCAAGATTCCAATACAACAGCCAGCAATAAACCCCAAGCTAATCAACAAACTATCTACCTTCCCTAACCAAGGAGGAAAATGCTTGGAAGCCACGTGCTTCAGGTGTGGCTATGAATACCCGCACACAGGGTAATGCCCTGCAGTGGGCTGGCAATGTGCTGCCTGTGGAGGGATGGACCATTACAGGACTGTCTGTAAGAACATGCCTGCGCCCATACCAGGCAGACATAGATTCCAGGAGCGAAGGAGGAGCTCCCGCCAAAGCCCAGCAGGCAACAAGCCGGAAGGAGACCCTAGAGCCCAACAGAGGAAAGACGGGGAACGCAGAAGCACCTATACATGTGAGGAAAGGCGGTCTTCTGAAGTATCAAGACTCAGCCAGAGAAGGCGGTTCCTCTGCTACATCGTAATGCGCTCACCTTCGAGCAGTGAAACCTCATCATCGGAGGGTGTCCAGAGGAAGAATGGGTACATGTGGGCCCTCAACATTGACACGGCCACACGGCACAGCCCCACTCTTATGCTACAAGATAACGACACAGCGCTGGAATTTCTTGTTGATGCGGGAGCCACCGTCAACATCATTAGTGAACAGGCCTACAACTCGCTTGCCTGGCCACCGAAGATACGCAAGGCCACAGAAGACATTTACCCCTACGGGGCAACAACGCCACTGCCATGCAAGTGCACCATCACAGCCTGGTGTACACAAAAGACTCACGCTGCCAAGATTCCACTGCACATACTAAAGACAGAAGCCAACAGTGGCTGCATCTTAAGCTTCAAAACAGCGGTTGACATGGGCCTAGTGCACATATTATACCAGATCATGGCTCACAAGTACTTTGCCAGACCACAAGCAGTAGAAGAAGCCTTCCCGAAACGGTTCAAGGGTCTAGGAAAATCGAAACACAGAAAAGTCCAATTACACATTAACACAGAGGTCCCACCAGTGTCTCAACACTATCGGAGCAAACCTGTGAATATACAGAGGCAGGTGGAGGAGGAACTGGACAAACTTATCAAGCTACAAGTAATCGAACCTGTCACAGGCCCGATGCTGTGGGTGTCGCCCATAGTCCCTGTCACCAAAAAATCTCCAGACGGGTCAATACGCCTGTGCGTGGACATGCAAAGAGCAAATGTAGCAACTGAAAGGGAGAGACATCAAGCATCGAAAATCACTGACATGATTCATCTACTCCACGGAGCTAAGGTGTTTTCAAAACTTGATCTGACAAAAGGGTACCACCACATCGAAATAGCCCCTGAGTTGCGGTCGAATCCCTAGGGAACTGAAGTTGGGGTTAGGGAGGGGGTTGGACAGAGGCAGGCAGTTCCTGTGCAGACGGGAATAAAGAAAGACACATACTTATATGCCCCTGTCCTGCATATAATTGTGAGTTAATGAGGATGAGTGGTCCCTGTCACAAATCCACAGTATCACAGTGCAGTGTCACTGCAATAGTATCTTAGAAGTGCGGCAAATCGGGATTAAACAATCTCTCAGTATGGCTCACCTTCGTTAGAAATAGCGATCTGCTTCATTAATAGTAAAATCCGGGGTTAGCATGCCTTCTCCAAGGTAAATTGCCAGGTGGCCAAGACTGTGACGGCGAACCTGTGAACCAAGTGTAAGACACCGCAACATCCCTGCCTCACACTGCGTGGTTCCAAGAGTGGGCAGGCTATTTAACAGCTGGTTTGCAAAACTGGTGTGGGGTCAGTAAAAAGCATAGAAAGACTCCGCTGACACAGCTCAGCCTCAGTCTGTAGGCACAGGCACGGGGTCTAACACAGTGCAACACTCCTGCCACACTCTGCCTTTTTTAAATGAAGTGAAGGTTATTTGTATTTAACATTAGCTACAATTATAGGAACAGTTGTTCCAGAGGCTGATACATAACTGACTTTCCTCTAACTCTGTAAGACCATGAGTGGCATTGGCCTGTTGAGAGAACTCTGCAGTCCTCTGTTGACTAGCCCTGTGAATCACAGGCATAAGATGGTTGGGGGTGGTGCCTGCAACTGCCCCACTCAAAGCGTCTAAAACATCATTTACTGTCCAATTAGTTTCAGTGTCCTGACTGCAAGCCACGAGCATTCATGTTTCTGTTTCTGGATATAAAAGCCATCACACCTGGCCTGAGCACATCTTAATATGTCTGCTGGTAGTGAGACTGGCTGGGCAGGATGACTGATTGGCTGATAGCGGCTGCTGGCATTGAGTGATTGAGTTCCAAATGATTGGCTCCCCCTACCTCTGAAATTGAATTTGTGCTGGTCATATCGCAGCGTTGCTATGGAAATGATAACCTCTGATAGAAGCTACGCCGTGGTAGATGGGGCGCTGATTCTCTGTGATCAATACCTGCTTCCTGCGAGAAATTATGACAGATAACTCACAGGTAGCAAATTAGATAGGTTTTAGAATGATATTATAGTTTGCCTTATCATACCACATATTGCAAACGGCAGCACCTATAATGTACTGTGTATCTTTTGTGTTCCTTTGAAGGGAGCATGCTCTGTTTATGTCTTGACGTCAGGTGTTGTTTATTTTTCTCGTGTATCGCTCTACCACTCAAAGGCATCTTAAAAAGTTCTTAAATTACATAGGAACGAAAGATCTTCACTGTAGATCCGTTTGCGCGAAGACCCGTTAGTGCCCTTGGTCATTCAAACATTGAACCCTTTGCTGAAAATCCCAATGAAGGTGCCGAAAAGCAGCATGGTCGATAAACGAAGTTACGGATGACACCTGTCAACTGGCAAATAGAAGGAAGCTGTCGTGTCATTGCGTCATTCTAAAGCAGTGACTGGGGTCGCTCTCGTGAGCCAGGGAAGACGTCCATTTAACCCCTTAACTGCTTAGTAGGATGAGCATTCTCGTCTTCAGCATTAAACACGAGAGGCTTAGGGGTAAGTGCTCTAGGCCCAATTCTCAAACGACTTATCGGTGGGACAACACAGGTGTGTCCTATTCACAAAGGATTTCTAAATGTGCAAATCAAAGATGCACACATTCAGTGCCCGCCCACCCCATGAATTCACAAACTGGATGCACTTGAAAATGTGTAGAAAAGGAAAAGCATTGTCCTGCACCTGTTTGGGACAGATGTAAGGGATGCACAATGTATGTGACAGTTCTTTGTTATGCTAGGATGCATTTCTGCTGAAAATTCAGAGTGCTGCGGTGCCAACCCCCTGCTTTTTGTTATAGCATGTGAGGTGGGACAACTGTTTGAAATGAAACATGTCCTTAATCGTTTGCTTTCCGAGGAATCCAGGTAGACCAATGTGACATGCGCACAATTGAACTTTTTCCGAGAGAGAGGCTGCCGTGGAGTGTGGGGGGGAGGCACCAGGTGTAACATCCCATCAATAAGTAGGGCCCTTTTATCTCTTTTTGAAAGAAACCCACCTTTTGATGGGAAGAATATGATAGCCTTAAATGCAACGTGAGGATTGTCTGCAACAAACGATTGGTTGCTTCTGGTTAATGACCAACACATTTTAGGTTTTGTTGGAAGCTATAACATTAGCAATTTCCAACCTGATTTCGGCCACATCGGAACACAGAGATCCACCAAAAATGCCGACCATATAATAAAAGGGAAAGCAGCATGAAGAGGCTGTAAGGGCTTATTCCATCAATCACACATGCGCACTACAACACACATACATGCACATAGACTGAAGCCTTTTTCAATGGAGTTTTGTCATTTAAAAGTGCTTTTGTAAATGAGGCCCTTCGTCCGGTCAGTGCTCATTGAGCCCTACCTCTATCAGTTCCCTCACACGCATGCCTATTAATCCACCAGTCCCCATTTCTTGTTGTCACGCAGATGCATGTTAGTGGCCTCAGCTTTTGCACCCGAAATACCCCACTAGATCATGATTCCATTCTTCAACAATTTTAACTCCGTGTGTTGTTTTTTTAGGCAGAGTTTTGTTTCGATAATGAGCAGAAAATCATTTCTCTGCATCGTTTTAAGGATATTAGTTGCATATTTCGTATCCAGTAGAACATCATGTTTTAACACTCCTCAACATGAGCTGTTCATCATAGACACACCTTTACATGACTCTCTGAAAGACACTGCACACCCCTTCTCTGAATCCTTTTCACACGAGAGCAAGACCACTCTGAGTGCTGCTCGATCTCCTTTCTAGTACAAAAGAGTGTCTTTCACATTCAGACAGTTGCCTGCAGAAGTAAAAGGCAGGATGTTCTTGTCGTGTCTTATTCGTGTAACAGCAAAGTGACTATTGCACGTTCAATTTCATCAGTTTCAACAATAAGGGGTTTACTCTTATTGGGGTGGGACAAAACTAGAGCCTGAGAAAAAGCGTTTCTCGAAGCAACAGTGACTTGATCAGCACCACATCCAATGTCCAATGATATTTATCTGGGAGTCATGCCATGTTAAGGGAATTATGAGAAAAGCATCACATTTCCAGAAAGCACTGCAGACCGTTTACTGTTCTAGGAAGCAGTCCCGTTAATATGACACACAACTCTCTAGCAGACATTGGACCTCATTACGATACTGGCGGTAGCCGTGCCGGTAAAACAGGGACGGCTGCAGCCGGTATCTTTTTCTTTCCGGCGCCCAGGAATGGACATTTACCGGGTCATTACGGCCCTGCTGGACTGATGATTGCCCATACCTGGGCACCAGAAAAAAATGCTCCCCATTCCTATTCGAACCCCATAGGGACCAATGGGAATGGGGAGGTCGGATGCACCGCCGGTGCATCCAACATGCTTTGCTCGCGGGTGCCAGAATGCCTGCCAGGTCAGACCTGGTGGGCGGGAAGGCATCCGCAAGCAGAACTTGTAGTTTGCTGGTCCCGTAACAACGCTACTGGTATCTTACCGGTACCGTTGATACCGGTTCGGCAAATTTATAATGAGGCCCATTGATGGTGATTGAGTAGTCTGTGCTCCTGTTCCTGCATAATTAGTAACATGTCAATTCTAGAAGCAAGAAACAAAAAGAACACAATACATCGTCTAATGTCATAAGCAAGATATTTTGTCGAATTTTGTGGTCCAGATACTTCTATTTATTTAATCAAGGGTTGGATACACTATAATTTTTTAATGTTTAATTTTTTACAAATGAATAAAAGCATTAGACATTGCTCATTTCAATCTTCAAGTTAGGAGTTTTTTCATAGACTCAGAGCAAAAACCTTAATCAACATGTGATAGCATAACTTGTAGCCGAAATAATTCTAGATTAGATCTAGTTTAAAGAATGTTTTGTAAAAAATTAGAATTTTAAGATTGAAAAGATAACGTCTGATTTGTTCAATAGACTGAAATATTCAACATGAAACAAGTGTCTTTGCTTCAATGTGACTTGTGTTTTTAAATATAGTGCAGCCAACACTTGGCTTAAACAAAAGCAGAAATACCATAACCATGTGACAGCACTGATACTATGAAGCAGAATTTCTAGAAAAAAGTCCCTTAGGGGCAGTTTACTGCGAGGCACAACACATAGCACAGTTATCCTAGAGGGGATTGCTTGAACTCACAAATCTCTTCCTTTACTCACAGTTGATTTTCTATTTATCTTTGAAAGACAGCCCACTCATATTGTTCACACTGCTCTGCAGAGTGAGTGTTGAAAATCATAGGGTATTGCTTACATATTCAATCATTGTTATATTACATTTGTCTGAGAAGACATGTTTCATAAACCACTGGAAAAAAAAATGAAGAGCCATTGTATATCCCAACTAAAATCATCCGGTACTCATAGTGACAAAATATAGCTTAAAGGCATTCTTGTCTCCCTCTGATCTCGAGGAAATAATATGCACCCCTTAGGTTGAATTTAGTAAAGATATTATAGACACAGCAGGAACAAAACGATCCCCTTTTAGCAGTAGGTTGTATTGATACTTGACCACTCAATAGTCTATGCAGGGCCTGAAGTCTTTTTGTTGATGTATGGTACACAGAATAATGTCCCCACATCAGGAGACCTAACCAAAGTTGTAAGACTGTACTGTACAGCATGTGCTCAGTCAGATATTATGGGTCTACTATTTTCTCTGCTTCCAACCAAATCTAGATGTGGCAAATGAGGCAGCACCATCAGGTACCAAATCAATACAACAGTATAACTGGTATGTCAGACTGCCATGGTAACATATACCATGATTTGAACAAGGACACTTTCCTTGTTTGCACATTAATTGTGCAGTTTTTCCTGTGGTCATTTTGGTCGAATTTTTCTTTTTAACATATGTATATACATTCAAGGAAAACCTTTAGTAGCAGGGACGTTAAGGTGAGAACTTAATGCAACAAAACCCCTGAAATTCAGGTAAAGCCACCTTAACTTTGAGCCCCCTGTTGCACAACCTATGACCACACTGATGACATCACAGATCACATCACTGATGATATCACTAATTACATTACAACAGTGACAGGCATTAAAGGATAGTTCCGGGACTTTTTTTTTATTGTCCCTACGGGTCGGCCATGTGTTTGTAAGCATAAATCGGTACATCGTAGGAAACTTTCCTATGGACCTTACCCGACTTTTCGCCCATTATCGCACTCGAAATCAGCCTCCATTTTGTGATAATCCTATCATTTCGCCGCATCGACCTGGCTCACCTGCCTTTGCGGAACTAAATCAAATCCCCCGCCACTGAAACAGACTTTATCAAAACATTCATATTCCCCGCCTCTATCCGTGACGTGACTGAGTTGCGTAGGCAAACGCGCCCAGGCGTCTTCTACGCGACTCCACACAGACCCCGGAAATCAACACAGATCAGCTCACAATACAGCGCGCCACAATTCGGAATATGAAACTGTACTTTGAAATCAAACCGCAAGATTGTAAATGTGGTAAAGTACATTTATTTGACATCAAATGTTTAGAGAATATTCAGCGATTTGCATTTTTATTTGCTCACGTTCCAAAAAGTTCGTATTGAGGAACGCGATGGTCCTTTGCTGTACACAGGGTCTTAGAGCATCTCACAATACAGCGCCACAATTCGGAATGTGAAACCGTGGTTTAAAAGCAAACGGAAAGATTGTACATTTGGCAAAGTACGTTTATTGGACATCAAATGTTTAGAGAATATTCAGCGATTTGCATTTTTCTTTGCTCTCGATCCAAATTAGTTTGTCTTGAGGGAAGCGATGTTCGTGTGCAGTACACAGGGTGTTGGTTTACGATAAAAATAAGCTCTTCGGTCGCACTGATAATCGCATGGCTGTTCCAACAACGAGGCACTAGGCCACCACAACGGTAGGTATGTTGCATCTAACCGTTAGTACCGCGTAAGGGCATACTTGTACTTGGCGATCGTCCCATAAAATGGTCAGGGTGGTAACGTTGTTCACGCGGAGAAGCAACTGGCGGCTGTAGAAGCCGTCCACCGGTGTCTGGTACTCGTGACACAGACAGTAGTGAATGATGTACCTAAAAACATAAAAAATGAAATTAGTCTCACCATCAGATCCTTATTAAAATTATTCATTTCATAGCGAGGACAGCGCTACTGGGTGTACACAAGTGTTTAAAGGCGTGGCGAGGCATGGAGGGGGGGGGGAGTGGAGTACAAGGTAAGTAGCATAAAATAATAAATAAATAGGGCCAGCTGGTGGCAAGTGCAAGGTAAGTGCAGAACAAGTGCTGGGAAGGGGGGGCTGTAGGATACTGAGACAGTCCCCCAGTGCAGGGGTTGACAGGGAGGCAGTGCAGGTGGAGAGTGGAAGGGCCCAGGACCGAGGTCGCAGACAGTGGACCAGTTGTAGCAGGGGAGAGGGAGAGAGAAAGCAGAAGCAAAGAGGAAGGTTTTGAGGTGCTTCAGTAAAAGTAGATGTTTCTCCTCAAGATAGTGCGCGGTAGAAAACAATATGCCACATAGAACGAACAAGTACAACTGAACCCGTCTTTAAAGCAACTGTATAGTAATGAAATTGCGGTATAAACTCATCAAAAGTTACTTACATTATATTTGCATTTTCCATTGTGTCTCTGTGTAGGGCAGACCCGAAACACCACTCCTTCTTTGCCGACGTTACTTCTTCTAATGAACGTGGCTCATCGTTTCGTTTCTGAAATTTTATTCATTATCTTTTCTTAGTCTTTCAGGATGGTCCCGGCCTGTCAAGGTCAAATCACAATAGAACCTTATATTGGGTCGTGGGCCGTTCCGCCACCCGAGCAAAACATCAAAGCAGCTGACCTTCACTTTGAGCGAGCACACATTTCTAGTTAGCTGCAGTTAGTTTTAGGGACATCTTGTCTGCGTGCCTTTTTTTTTATTGTCCCTATGGGTCGGCCATGTGTTTGTAATACGGAAACATTCTATAATTTTTGTAAAAATGATTTATATTACTGTTTGGTTTAATTGCAATGGGCCTGCAACATGAGGAGACTCGAGAGAACAGAC
The DNA here is from genome assembly GCF_040938575.1 of Ambystoma mexicanum. Lineage (NCBI taxonomy): Eukaryota > Metazoa > Chordata > Amphibia > Caudata > Ambystomatidae > Ambystoma > Ambystoma mexicanum. The sequence continues at coordinate 362,234,506 of NC_090934.1, forward strand.
AATCAAATTACAATCATTTAAACCGTGATGTGTATTTCTCAATGAGCTCTGCTTTAGGTGGACATGGAACAGAGGCAATGTTGGGTGGCAATGCAGTTGTCCCCTGCATAGGTTCGTTCACCACTCCATGTATGTGCCTATCGAGGACATCTACGATAAGTCTCTCAATAAACTCATATTGCATATCCTCAAACACTGGTTTGATCACCCATTGTTTACTTCTTTTAGTGAAGGCCTTATTGTAGCGAAGCGTCCCTAAAGTTCCGGTCGTCCTACTTTGTTGACGGCCAACATTATGGTTATGTGCCAAGACCGCTAGAAGAGTCCGATTTATCATGCCTTCCATGCCAAAATGCAATCTTTTGGGCCTGTACTTTAGGCACATATTGTGGAACACCTCCAAATCTCCTGTGTGGCAGAATTCCGTGAGTCCCCTCAAATCTCTTGTTATAGTGTTATCAAATACAATCTTTTCAATGGCCTTGTGAGTGGGTGATGAAGGAATCAACCACTTCTTCTTCCGTGCCTCCTCTGTGGACAAATGGCCATGTTCACATTTGTGGAAATGCTCATTTGTCGACCATCGATGTACGTTGCTACAGTGCAACATTACTGACCGCCATTTTTCCAGTAGAATTTCCAACGACCCTTCACATGTTTTTGAGCTCCACCAAAGATGGTTGCTGATTGACTTGGACCACTGTGAAATACCTTGCATATCTTTTTTTTTTCCTGCAGCCGACAATTTTTTATTGATTGTTTTTGCAAGATGCCTTACGTCAAATTGGTGATTTATATTTTTGTACTCTTCTCTCATTGTCTTGGCAATTGAAACGTGTCTGTCCGTGGCTATCAGGTCGATCACCATTCCCCGCGATTGTAGTTCTTGCAATGATGCTACAAAGCCAACTTTCTCCATGGCCACTGAGGATGTACTTTGTGACACCTGCACGACCACCGAACTCACAATTTTCTTACTTTCCATGTCCTGAAAGTGGTAGGTGCAGTACTTGGCTGAAAATCCTGGGCTGTCGCACTGTCCATCACCGGCTAGCCTGAAGCGTTTGCCCGCGAATGTACTTTCCATTGACATTTTTTCCATTCTCCAAGCTTCGCTGATGGCTGGAAATAGATAATCGGTTTGGTATTTGTAGAACTGACTTTTCGCAATGAAATGGATTCCCACAAACTGAAAGAAATACTGTAACTTTTTAAAACTTGAACCACTAAAAAGTGCGGCCGCTGCACAAAGTAGATTGCCTGCTGGCAGTTGCCCCAGCATGGGTTGTGCAGACCATGCGAACAGATGATATTGTGTACAGGTGGCATGTATTTTAAGGTTAGTGCCTCGAATTGCACGAGTCACATTAATCAATGGCTCCCCACATACTTCCCCACCAACCCAATGCCCACATTTCATCATCATAATAATATCCATCAAACAGCTATCGAATACAATGAATTTGGCCTCTTTCCTTATACTGTCACTCTGCATCCCAGCTGGTTCGGCCTGTAACGTTGAGGACATGTCACTCGCATGAAAGGTACAATCTCTGATATCGTCTTCCGCTATGCTGAGTGATATTGATGGTGTTTCATTGTCGTCCACTTCATTCTCTTCCATTGCAACATCTGTTCCTTGTCCGGAGATGGGAGAAAAAAACAATGTCTTCAACTTTCGCGCGCTCTTATTTTTTGCGGGTGTGGATTCTGTGAATTGATCTCCGACTGCATCCAAACTACCAGGAGGACATTCACTATCAATGGCTGGTGGTGGTATAGCTCCGTTGTCAATCACTTCATATTCTTCCCATTGGCACGATGCATCTCCAGTCTCAAGTCCCTGCCAAAAGGTTTGACAAGCAACATCTCTCGTTCGCTTCACTGTCTGTGTAGATCTAGTTCTTACACCCACTCGCAACTAGAGGACAGATTAGAAAAGGGATGTTCAGTTTAAACACAACTTACAGTATTGAACTATTGACAGTGAAAGACAACATAATATAGTGAACAGGACACTAACCTTCTTTTGCTTTCTTTTCTTTGAAACTTTCTTGCCTCGAACTTCAACATCTGGACGCTGTTGCTCCGACTCGTGTGTGCATGTCTCCACTTCCTCTCGCGCTGCAACGACTATATTTTCATGATAAGCACATCCATCACTCACTGAGGCTCCATCGACTCCCTGAAACATAGAACTTTCATTAGTATGTATAATAATATTGAAAACACAAAATGTACTTGGGGACCAATACCCATACGTACATCTCAATAGCAAAACACGAATGAACGCATTGTGTAGAACATTCAAAAGACAATAGTTCACGCATTGTTGATCTAGTTAGATTGAACTGTCAAGATCCATACCTCGGGCTCCGCATAGACTTCCATTGATGATATTATTGAAGATGACGCTTCAGCAACTCCCTGAAACACAGTAATTGCATTAGTATGGTTTTCTATTTTGTTTAAAAGAACATAAACTTTCTGCAGGCGTCAACGGCTCATCTAAATAGACCTGCACAAATGATCAGTTGTCTAAAATAAATAATGGATATCTAAATATGATTCGATTTGCTCCATCGTTGGAAGTGTCACCACCCAGAGATCTGCATCAACTACTAGGGGTGATGTTCTTGTTGAAGAAGCTCCGTCAGCTCCCTGAAACATAGTACTTGCGTTAATAAAGAAGGAAGTATAGCGGATGTAATCACGTCATTTGATCTCGCATGATTGATCTGTCAGTATCCATACCTCGAAATGCATAAGAACATCAAGGGACGCTGTAACTGCGGTGCACACTTCTGCAAGCTGTTGCGCCGACCCGTAACTGCATGCTCCCCCTTCTTCTTGGACTAATGCTCCATCGACTCCCTGAAACATAGGACTTTCATTAGTAATGAACACAATATTGAAAAAAGAAGACACATAGGAGGGCGACGACAGAAGGACATACCAATGGCTAAAAACGAAAGAAACATTGTGTGTAACAATCACGCTACAAGAATGCAAGATCTGATGATCTCCATCGATGGAACTGTCCGGAAACGTACCTCGAGCATCTGAGTGACATCTACGGTTGTCGTCAATGCGTTGGACTCCTCAGCATCTCCCTGAAAGACAGTACTTGCATTATTTTGGATAACAATAATTATAACTGAAAACAAAGACTAGAGGACGAGTACTGTGGTGTACCATTAGGTAAAATAATTACACGATCAATTAAAACTATTGATTTACATGCCTAAAACAAGTCAGTGTCAGAATAGCTAAGTAAGATTACCCGATAGGCGCTTGAAGTGGCTGATGACTGCAATAACGACACGGATGGAGAATCTTCCGCCTTCATATTGAGTGGATACATAAATGGGGAAATTATTGTTAGCTAATGCTACACACTACCGCAATGCCGAGAGATAAATACGTAAACTTGACTCACCAGTGGAGGGATGTGGACGAATAGAGTGGGAATAGCGGTTGAGAGCAATTTTCGCCTCGCTCGCGGTGTTTTCTTCTTTATTAGCAATGATGTGGAGTACATGTCTGGGCTAAAGTGCCTGCTGCAGATGCGGTATCGATCACCCCTCTTGTCCGCAAAGACTTCTAGGACTCTACTTTCTATCTCAGAGGCTGGATATCCGCAATATCGGACCCATTCTCTTATCTGATCTATTGTCTTAGGGAAAACATGCATTATAGTACCTTCAGATTTGTTATGGGTCTTCGAAGGGCAACCGCCAATGGAACAGGCAGGCATTATGGAAAGTTCTGAAAAGTAAAGATCAACAATTCTCTATGAATACCAATGTGTTAAAACATTAAATGACACATAAAAGGTTCAATGCAAGGTCCGTTTTGGTTCTTGGAACTATACACGTTATTCACATGCGGATAAGTATTTCAATAACTTTCAAAAAATAGAAAAAGTAATTTGACTAAACTCAGAACATGTGACTAGTTCCTTGCATGTACTGTCGTGAACGAAAAGAAAACATGGATGCAATTTGATGACTACTAGCCAATAGATATAAATTAAAAAATTGGGCGCAAAATGATTATGGTACATGGACTTACCTTGACGAACAAACAGTTGGATGCAGGGATCAGAGTAGTTTCTTGTCGTAGAACAGGGACCAGTTCACAGGTTGCAAACTGACGAGTTTGCTCAAAGTGGTCACGGAAGTTCACAGAGACGAAGAGCAGATAACCAGCACCTTCACGGGTTGACTAGCAAAGCGCAAAGAAGTTCTCATTAGAAATATGAAGTGGGTTATAAAGAATTCGAAACAGGGGTGTGTTTGTGAATGAATGACGTGTATATGTCGTGGCATTATGCGGTTTGCAGGGGGCCGTCCAGCGTGTGGGGGGATGCTTGGCAGGAGACACGGGGTCTGGAGGTAGACATGGGAACAACAACCCATGCTCTATAGACCACTTTGAAGTGTACATGGTCTTTGGCACCTCTTGGCCTTTATCGCTCCCTGACAGCTCCACTTGCCAGCAGCGCAAGTACCCTGGTGCGAACTGCCTTTGATAGGGCGGGGGGGGGTGGATCGGGGCGGTGGTCGTGCAGACAAGACACAGGAAGACTCGTGAATGGAGACACACTTATGTGGATTGCAGGGGGGCGTCCAGCGTGAGGGGGGATGCTTGGCAGGAGACACGGGGTCTGGAGGTAGACATGGGAACAACAACCCATGCTCTATAGACCACTTTGAAGTGTACATGGTCTTTGGCACCTCTTGGCCTTTATCGCTCCCTGACAGCTCCACTTGCCAGCAGCGCAAGTACCCTGGTGCGAACTGCCTTTGATAGGGCGGGGGGGGGGTGGATCGGGGCGGTGGTCGTGCAGACAAGACCCGTTTGCCGCAGGGCCTCACCAAGGAGAGGCCATCTAACTGAATGTAAGAGGATGGCTGCAGGATCTACTACATGGAAGGCAGGGGGGTGAGTTTATAAATACCTCACCCTCCCAGGAGAATATACACTAGATTCATTTAAAAAATCAAAACAACCATTGTTAAAATATATGTTGGGCTTTATTTTAGATTTTAGTTAAACATAAATAATAAACATTACACATTGTAAAGTTGAGGTTGCAGCACATCGAGGGAAAATCCGCGGTATTGTCCACTGTCACTGGGGAAATGTTGTCTTATGGCAAGTACCGCACAGGCAGGTATTACTCTCCGAACGCGGTGTCCGAGCCTCCCGTGAAGCCACCAAGTGAAGCAACGATAGGCCACCAGCCTGTACCACCTGTGAAAAAAAAAGATGCAAACTGTATTAAACTGACCAAACTTTCTTATCAATGTCGATTCAGGTAACACATGTCATTTTTCTTAGAAAAAAATTATATCTAGAAAATGCACTATATGGAACCAATTTACATGCGTTCGAATGATATGTAAATGTAATTTTATATGTGGGAGACGACCATGAAATAGTGGTGGCATCACTGACATCACAAACAGAGTATACTTACTCGTTACTCGGATTACGCGGACGAACAGTGCCACGAAGTTCGTGCATAAGCACCATCATCATCCTCAACACTGTCCGTGAGAGGCAGGCTTCCCTGAACTCTGGCAGCTCGGTGATGCATTGCAGACTTTGCTCGCCTTCCTGCAGACTTTGCTCGCTTTCCGAAATGTAGGCCAAGCACCCGGAATTTTCACGGCAGCAGCAGTTCTCCTCCTCAGTTGGCATTAGCTCGCACCGATTGCACGTGCACCAGGTGGAGACGCCGTCCATGCGACATGGTCCAGGCTCTTCATCCGTTGACTGGTCCTCCCAACTGCCGTCCGAATCCCCATCGTTTTCGCGTGCTTGCCTTCCCAGTAGTTCCTCCTCGGTGTACTCGGGCTCGTACATATACGGCATTATTGTGGCCATTGTGCGGTAAAGATAGTAAAATAATTTACAGAGATGGTACAGGTGTTCACACGGGCTACAAGCGGCGAAGGTAGCTGACCAGAGCACTGAAACGAGTCACAGAATACTCAAAGTAACACAGAGAGAGTAATGGAATCGAAAATCTGCTGCTGTATGTTGTGAAACGGTCTGTTTATACTTATTGGGGAAAGAGGCGTCCTGCCATTTCCATGGCAACACGTCAATAGCTGAGGCGCAGCGATTGTTGACACGAGACGTGCTTGAAATGGGCAGTACGCGTCTGCTGATGTCAGGCTCAGGGGCGGGGGATTTGATTTAGTGCCGCAAAGGCAGGTGAGCCAGGTCGATGCGGCGGAATGATAGGATTATCACAAAATGGAGGCTGATTTCGAGTGCGATAATGGGCGAAAAGTCGGGTAAGGTCCATAGGAAAGTTTCCTACGATCTACCGATTTATGCTTACAAACACATGGCCGACCCGTAGGGACAATAAAAAAAAAGTCCCGGAACTATCCTTTAAGCTAGGCCTTCAGCCATGGTCAGTGTGCATGGCCAAATATATTTTAACACATGAATAGTTACTAGTCATGACCTTCAGTTATGGACAGTGGTCACAACTTTCACCCAGGTGCACTGAATATTTTAAAACACTAACAGGAACCCAACCATAGATTTTGGCCTTTACCAGCGGATACAGCTTTCAATTGTATCCACTTTAATTATATACACTGATCAGGCACTAGCCATGGACTTTAGAACAATACTGGCCAGTGGCCACAATCTTTGGCTGTGCCCACTATATATTTTAAAATAGAAATTGGCTACTAGCCATGACCTTGGACCTTTTCATAGATTATACATCTTTTGACCATGTCCAGTGTATATTTTAAAATAATAAAATGCAATAACGATGGCCTTTGGCTGTGCCAACTCTGTAATATACAACACTAACGAGCCAAAAGCTATGGCCTTCGGCCATCCCCACTGTATATTATATACACTAACCAGCCAAAAGCCATAGCCTTCAATACAATACTAGCCAGTGGCCATGGCCATTGGCTGTGCAGACTGTATAGTCTAACATATTAATAAGTACTAGCTATGTCCTTTAGCCATGGCCACTGATTACAGCTTTCAACGTTGTCCACTGTATATTTTAAAACAGTGATGGGCTACTAGGCATGGCTTGTAACCATGCACTTCAGTATTTCTGAACACTAATCGACTACTAGCTATGGCCTTTGGTGCTGGCCAGTGACCCCATCATTTGTCAAAGCCAAGTCCATGGCCTAAATTGTTATTAAGGTAATCAAAGTTTTCATGAGATAACTTATAAATGATGTTATGTCTAATTTCATTATTGATGTAATCAGTTATAGACAATGTAATTATAGTTGGCAGCATTGATGGCATCAGTGATGTGATTTGTAATGTCATTAGTGTTCTCATACAGCATGTAATGAGTGATGTCATCAGTGATGTGATATGTGACGCCATCATTGTGGTAATAGGCTGTGCAACAGGGAGTGCAAAGATAAGGTGGCTTTAGCTGAATTTCAGCGGTTCAAGGGTTCTGCTGTGTTAAGTTTCAACCTTAATGTCCCTGCAACTAAAGATTTTTCCTTGAATTTCAAGAGTTTTGTTATTCCATAGATGTTTAGAATGCTTCCAGACAACTAGCATGGTCTAAAGCAATGGTCAGTGGGCACTGTCCATTTCAAAACGCAATGCTGGTGGGCACGGCTGCACATAACCAAACCACTAGCCATGGCTTTCGGCCATGGCCAGTGGGTGCAGCGACTCTATATTTTAAAACACTTGCAACCCATCACTTAAAGATGTTCATCAAACTGATTTTGTCCTGTTCTGACAGTGGTATTGTTATGTATATAAGAATGCAGGGTTTGCAAACTCACAATGTTTTTAGGCAATTTGCAGTGAGATTACATTATTTGCCATGGACCACAGACTTTGATTAAGCAGCATACTCCAAGCTACTTGTTTTACTGCCAATCTCTTGGTGACTGTTTTGATACATCACATTAACCCCAACTAACCACATTTAAGCAACACAGAAACGGGGAAACATGACTGGCTACAAAATACCATATGCTGAGGTACTTTCTGCACCCATAGGGAAAATCTAAAGCTGGCTCCCATTAACATACACATAATAAGTGAACATATATCTTAAATTGAAATATACATTGTAGTTCATTTGACCTTCAATTTAGAAGAAAGTGTGCAAGACAAAAGTGCATTTTAAAAAAATGATGAACACCGGAAAAATAAACTGAGAGAGGAAATGTTCCAATATATATGCTGGCACAGTGTAAAAGGTGCTCACCTTTTAAACCCAGCAATCTGTCATCAAATGTTCCCTGGTAAAACAAATCCCAATACAAACAAATGCTTGTGGTCTTGTGAATAAGCGTCTGCACTGGGAAAATTACACCATGAGTAAAATCCTGGTAGCCAAACACTTGCGCAAGCTTGACATTCTCAAAAATCCCCATGTGTTGTGTCCGTCCTCTGAAAAACAGTTACGCTCTTCACCCATGTGTGTCCTTTAACTGTTCCCTGAAATGCAGCCACAATCAGGGGAGAATGACTGCACCAGTATCACGATTACAAACTCTCTTGCCACATCGTGGGCGAATACTCATGACTTACATGCCCTCTCATCATTTCTCCTCCTCACCCTCATGGCTGGCTTTCAACAATACTCTGCTTCATAACGATAACTTAAAAAGTAAACATTCATCAGTGTCACTCAAATATATAAATCCTTATTGAACTATGCTAGGCAAAAAATGTAAAATTGGGCCATTATTACCCACCCCTCTTGATTGGAAGACTACAAATACCAGAATGCAATTCATCAAAAGGCAATCAATGATCTCTGAGTGCAAATCGTTCAATGACTGACAGTAGCACAGTTTAAAAAAAAAGATGCCATGTGTTTTATTAGTGTGTTATGAGATATTTAAAATGAAGAAAACACACAGAACCAGACTGTGGACTTTCCCCCATTCATGCAGTAACTAGGACCAACCCTGTTTAAATTCAAAGTGAAGAAGGGGCCGGCCCCCTCAGAGGATGTTGCTCTAAGTGGTCTTGTAACATTGATTTACTTATTAGGCCCCATGGCCTGAAGGGCCTGGCCTTTCTCTGCTTTGAAGCTAAGCAGAGTCAATCCTGGTTACCGCATGGGTGGGATTTTTCACCTCTGATATCACTGTAGCTGTAAAAATATCTTTTTTTTAAAATTATGTCTAAAATATTGCAGGCTTTGAAAACTCCAAAGGTTTTTAGTTAATGCCCTGTGTGATTAAAATTATTGGCAGAGGATCACACACTTTGTTGAAGCAGCATGCTACAAGCCCATTGTTTCATGGCCGGTCTCTTGGTGACTGTTGTGATACATCGCACAACCCCAACTAATTGCATTTAGGCAGCAGGTAAAAGACAATAAAATGACCAGCTGCAAAAGCAAGTAAAGGGGGGGCCTGCTCCTCAAAGTGGTCTTTTAACAACATGGCTTGAGGAAACTGCCCCCTTCCTCACTTTGAAACTAAGCAGAGTCTGTCCTGGTAACTGCATGGATGGGAGACATGGATACCATGTCACTGGCCACAGCCAGTGATTTTTCATCCCCAATGTCACTATAGCTGTCAAAATATCTTTTTTTTAAAACTGTTCCCACAGGCACAGGGCTATTCTTACCTGTGGCGATCCGTAGTCCTTTGTAGCTCTGAATATAGCAGTGAATATCAGAAAAAAACAGACACAGAAATGCTTTCCCGCCCCCCAGGCCCTCACCAAGTGCCCCCTCATCTGTGCAGCTCCCATCACTCCCCAGACAGCCTCCTCACCAGCCTTGCCCTCTTCCTTTCCCCCCACAACACATGCTGTTTCTGTGACAAAGTTTGCTTTGAGATGTCAGCTATACCAGGCTACAGAAAACTTTGTTTTGCAAACTCAGTACCTAGACCCCCTCCAACTCCAAAATTTCAGTTGGTGCCCTCAAGCCACCCCCACCACCTTTAGCTTGATGGCATTCGCATGTTTTTGACCTGCAAATGGCTTTTTTCCTGCGTTTCATTTTCCCATATCCTCGGCTTTAAAAATAAAAAATGTTTGCATCATTGGTTACACAACATAGATAACCTTTTAGCTGTCATAAAATGAATTAATTAAGAACGTTCATTAAACAAAATACACATATCGTTTTATCTTCGCTTCACTAAAAGTAGCAGTAGCAATATTTTGGTCGATGTTCAACGTTAATCAGAGACCACATTCCTTCTCACATTAATCACATAGCAAATTCTTTGATTTCGTCAATGTCACGTAACAGAGTGTTTGGTTTCGTTGATGTCACCAAAGATTTTTAACAAGAGTTTTATCAAAGCTAACGTCAGTGGTGTATAAGATCCTCTAAGTAACTCAGCCCACCATTCTCTCATTGTCCGATGCTCGTTGTTTGTCGTAAATTCAGTCAAGTACATCACTCTTGCGTCCCTCACAACTGGGCAGTATAGGACCAAATGTCTCAAGGTTTCGTAAGAATCTTCTGCTTTACATAATCTGCAGGAGGTCGGTTCGTTGTTCAGTTCCCCCTGCTTAAGTTTTCTCTTGTCAGAAATAGGTTTAACTGGAATCTTAAGAACTGGCCCCTAAAGAACCAGTTTGGAAATGTTTTCAGATAATTCGGCTGACTATTCAACTTTCTAGGTTCTTGGATATGTTTGCCGTACCGTTTGAATTTCTGACATTTTTCTTGGTGTATTTATCCAATCTTAAATGTATAGTTTCGTTTGAACTTTGTCAGGGTTCCCCCTTCGGCTTGGTTCGGATTCGCTCAGTTGTTCCAGAATTCCTTTGTAGATTTGTTGCCATTCTGACAGTGTCTGTTCTTCAGTAGCTCTCAACACTTTTCCCAGGGCCAGAAAGCCCCCTTGTTGCATGTTATCTGTACATTTCTTGAATAGACTAATATTGAATAGACTAAGAAATTTCCACTTGACTATTGTGCTCATTGCGGTCAGACCCAGCTCCTTTTGAATGGATTGGAAGGGGGTGCTTTTTGGTAGACCGAGCACACGCTTCCAAAATAGACTGGCCCAGTTCTCACTGCCAAATGTGAAAGAAGTCTCTGCCCCATACATAAGAATCGGCATAGCCTTCATAAAATAGTAAGCTATCAGAGGCAGCATTGAGAATCTACAGAACCTTTTCAGTAGTATTTGCCCCTGGATCGCCAGGTTGAAGGCCTTTGCTCGAAGTTGCACAATCCTAGGTCTGTCTCTTTTGTTTGTGTTTAGACATAGCACAAGGTATATCAAAGACTTTACTTCTGGGATTTTCTTTCCTTGTAGATGGCAGGTGTTGGATTTTCAGGGCTGCCTCTTGTTCGCAGGGCCAAACGTCAAAATCCTAGATTTAGCCGGGTTGTTTTGCAAGTCATTCAGCTCGACGTACTTCTGCAGCGCGTTCAGTTGTCTTTGAAGACCCACAGGGGTCTGGTCGAGAAGGACCACATCGTCAGTATAGATGATTCTAGGTATTATAACAATGCCAATCTTAGGAGGAAAACATCTCATGTTGGAGAAGGCAGTTTCTAAGTCCGAAATAAACAGTTTAAACAATTTGAGCGCCAGTGGGCATTCCTGTTTAAGGCCTTTGTTCGTTGAAATTTCTTTTGTTAGTTGGCCCGTTCTATCCAGCCTGATTTGTAGCGATTTTTCAGCATGTAAATCATCTATTGCCTCCAAGATGTTACCTGGACAACCCTAACGTTTTAGTTTATACCAAAGTTTAGGTCGTCTGATGATATCAAAAGCCTGTGAGAGGTCTATAAAGGCCAGGTAAATGTATCTTTCAGAACTCCTTTCAGCCTGTGCTTTTAGAATGTTTATGAGGAAGATGTTCAACAAAGTCCACACACCCTTCACAAAGCCTGACTGCCTATTGCCTGATGATTTGTTCTAATACTCCAAATTGCAAGTGGTTTGAGTAAAATTGATGCAAAAACTTTCCCTCCAACGTCCAGTAAGGCAAGCAGGCGATAATTGCCTGGGTCTTACCAGGAGCCTTTCTTACATATAGGGACTAACACATCCTTTTTCCATGAGCTTCAAACTGCTTTAGATTTTATTATATGTTCAAACAAACACATAAAGAATTACGACCACTGCTCCGGATCTTCTTTAAGTAAGGCATCAGGTCCTGGGGCTCTCGAGTTTTTCAGTTTGATTATAATGTATTTCACCGCCTCCTGGTTTATCTGTAGGTTCTCCCAGGGATGGCTGTTTTCAACAATTTTTTCCACCATTTTACGTTGTTCTGAGACGTTGCCATCATAAAATGTAGAGAAGTGCGACATCCATCTTGAAGCCGGAACTGGGTTAATCATCAAAGCTTCACGAGGCCCATCTAATTCATTGATCATAGACTGGTTATCTGTTCATTTCTAAAAACACCCAGTTTTGGGTAAATCCCTGAGATATAGCTATCTATTTTTGAGAAGCCCCCCCTCCTTCTCTGTCAAATATTTAAATAACTACTGCATGGAATAACCCTAAACCACGCATGGATCGCAAGTCTACTTTCGTGCCCAAGTTGTTTCAGACATGGTCCAAATCTGTGCAGCAGTTTGGGTTGTGCGCTTTGACAAAAATTGACCTGGTTTGTCTATGGAAAAATGAATGGGAAGTAGGCTCCATTTTTGGAAAAACATGTTTTTTGAGTTCTCAATAACTTTTTTATTTTTTGACAAATCTTTATGAAACTTTGCACTCGGGGGCAGGGGCGAGGGTGGTCAGCATGAGTCCTTAATCACTTTCGAAATTTCGGTCAAATCTGTCACTAGAATCAAAAGTTATTTTAGTTATTAACGATAGATTTTGAGGGGTTGCTATGGTGAGTCCGACTCACCTTAACTGCAGGGTGGCAACAACTCAGAGGTCAGGGACAGCTCTGTGGGTTGCCTCTGCACTCACAGTGGGATCACCAAGTTAGAATCCATTGGAAAATGGCACAGCAGCTGCAGATGGATTCAAAAGCTTTGTATCCTTTATATGGGCAAACCTGGTAAAAATTCCAATGAAAATATAAAATCACCAGTCGGATGACATGAAAGGACTATGGAGAGTCAACCTACATGTGTCGCCATGAAGGCTTCATCAGAGTTGAAGGTGAGTGTAAGCACAAATGTTTTATACATTTTCCGTGAGAATGTGTGGTAGTCCCTTTACTCTTTCTCATGTGGGGCCTTGTCTATTATCTAAGGGAGTTTGTTTCTAACACAGGTCCATCTTGGTCTGGTCTTGGAGCTTGTATGTATTCCTTTTGTGCCATTGCTGTATATATTCTGTATGGTCCATTTGTAACTGTCCAATGATTTCGGGTGTTGCAGTGAGTGCCTATATGGTTCATTGTGTGTGATATATTAACTACTTGTCGCAACCCTAAATTAATGCATATGTAGAAAATAGCGTGCATGCATATGTTATGCCATAAAGAAACAAGGGGTAAGGAAAATCACAACGGTCTGTATGTGTATATCAGCAATGAAGATACAGCTGTGCAATGATAAACTTTTATGTCCACTCAGTCACATATCTGGGCAACAAAGGCAGATAATATGTCCTCAATTGTTACACCCTATTAGTAAAGTGTCATAGTGCATGGGCGAAATTCTATGGGCATTAGTGCATTAGCATTTGATACACGTGCAGCAATTTATGGTGGCAATGCAACAGTGCCTGAAGAGTAAGTGATGGGCTAGTAGCATAATATAATGCCTCAGAACTATATCATGTTGGCAAGAGTTACAAATCAATAGTAAATGCATTATATGTATGCCATAGTGGCAAATACATCTCAACTAGATGTATGTGATATTTCAACAGTGCAGGTGCAGTTGTGCATTAATACCATTTTTTCACTAACTGCTTGTCTGAGAAATACACGCAGATAGTACATCCTTGATTATTGCAACATGTTGATAAAGTGCCATAGTGACTGTGCAACATTATATCGGCATTAATGCAATAGCAGCAGTTTATGGTAGCAATGCAACAGTGACTCTATAGTACACCATGGACTAGTGGCAACATACATGTAAGGTGTAACAGTGCCTGAACATTACATCAATGGACAGGAGCTTCATATATGTAAATTGCAGTTGTGCATGAGCAGCATTTTATACAATCTATGCGGGGGGGGGTTATGCGTGAAGCATCAGTTATGCGGTCTCCCTTATATAAGGACAGTTGTTATTTTCAGGGAATAGCCATCAATTCCGCTTATCCCAAGTTTTGAACTATTTATAAAATTCATGTCCAATGTCATTACACGTACTTACATATATATGTCCATACTGTGCAAATGAAGAGATAAACTATATCTACTTATAAAGTGCAAACACATCTACAACACGTATTACCAGTAAAAACCTGTTTGGACAAGTGTCCTATGCGTGAAGACGTGCTCCAGTTGCCTAAATGATTGATCCAATTGTTATGACTTCATCTTTTTCATATCTGAAGGTAAGTTCTCTTAGTGCGATCTTATCAAGCATGTATAAGGATGTGGGAATTTATTTGGCCATTGTGTTTTCTCTTGTTATCATCCCAACAATTTTACTAGGCACCTAGGAACGTGTACATTTCTTTGTGCATGTTATGTCCATTGGGGATCTTAATGTCCAAATCCACAATGAGCTGTGACTCGTTCTCGTAATTTCCTTTCCTGGTGTCCTCCTCATGGATAGTTCTCAATAGTGTCTATGGCAAAGTAGGGTAATGTTGATAGGTCTTCATGGTGTGTCTCTTGGTAATGCTTGATCAGAGTGCAAGCCTAGTCTTTGCTGTTTATTACTCAAATATGTTGTACAAACTGTGTTTTAAACGTATGTTTAGTACTTCCTACATATTGCTTCTCACAGCCGCATTGTATAACATATATGGAAAGTTAACTTTTTCAGATATCAAATGTCTTTTGATTGTTATCATTTCTTTTGACCATTGGTTCATATAGTGTTTAACATTTAAACAATATCTGCATGCTTAACACTTACTGCACCTGAAAAACCCTGTGATCGGTCCTATCAGCCACTGTTTTGCCTTTGTTTTTGTATTATCTCTTTGGAAGAAAGAAGACACTATTTTCAATCGTATGGAAGAGGGTTTCCTAAATGTTATTTGGTTGTTGTCGTTCAAATGGGCCGAGATGTCTGGGTCATTTTTTTGAATTTTCCAGTGGGCATTTAACATTTTTCTTATTCTTGTTGCCTGCACATCAAGGATCAGCGGTCGTGCTCAAACTTCCAAATTACCCTTTCTAATAAAATCACCCTCCTTCAAAAAAATAAATGGAAGCTAAGAAAACCAAACTCACCTATGATACCTCTCCTGCAAACTCACTTCCACCTTCACATCATTTCACACTCAAATTCGAATTCACACCTTTGTCCACCATGGAAACCATCAAAATTATCAAGGGATTGAAGCCTTCAAGATGTCAGAGTGACATCTGTCCAGCCAACCTGATTAAGGACTGCGTCAATGAGCTAGCGCCCTTCATTACCACCCTGATCAATAACTCCTTCGCCTCCAGCAAGGTGCCTGACAATTTAAAAAAGCATGAGTACTACCACTGCTTAAAAAAATGACCCTGGACCCTAGCATCCCTACTAACTATCGACCGATCATCACGGTTCCATTTCTCCTGAAAATACTAGAAAAAGGAGCCTACTTACAGATACAAACATTCTTGGAATATAATAATCGCTTAGGCCTCAGACACTCAGGCTTCTACCCGGACCACAGAACGGAAACAGCACTCCTGGACCTCAAAATCCAAATGGACTAAATCAAGGACAAAGGGGACCTAGCGATTCTCCTTCTACTTGACCTATCTGCAGCGTTTAACTTGGTTAACCACAAAATTATTTGCCAACACCTAGCAATAGCTGCTCAATTTTCACCTAAAGCTATAGAGTGGATTGAATCATTTCTCCTAAAATGCACAATGAGAGACTTCCCTTCCTCTTCAGCAGCCGATCCAGTCCCAGTCTCCTGCGGAGTGGCCCAAGGCTCATGTCTTTCGCCTACATTATACAATGTGTTCACCAAGCCTCTTTTTGACTGTCTAGACAAACTGAGTGTCACGTATACAAATTACGCGGACAACACCCGAATACTCTTACCTATCACTGGTTCATATATTGTATTGTATTTATTTTGTTTATATAGCGCTTTACTCCAAAGTGCTGAACATTTTAACAACTTGATACATATAACAATATAACGGTAGAAGCAAATTACAATTATGAATCAGTCCAGCAAAACAGTAAGAAGAGCAATTAAACTGAAGGGAATAGGGAGAGTAGTGCAGTAGGACTGTGAGGGAGAGGGAGGGGTGAGGTGGAGAAAGAGGAGGGAAAACGGAAGGGGAAAGGGTGAGAGTGGGTGGTGGGGGAGGGGAAGGAGATGATCAAGGGGAAAAAGATAAAGGAAGGAGGGGAAGCAAGAAGGGGGAAGGGGTTTCAGGGCTGGGAATGGAGAAGGAGAGGTTTAAGGGAAGTGCGGAATGAGGAGAAGGTAGGAATAGAGCGGATTGAGAGAGGTAACGAGTTCCAGTGCAGGTGGCTAGGAGCTAGAAGGAGCGGAAACGGGAGGAGGCACAAGGGGACAGAGGAACAGTGAGAAGGAAGTGGTCAGCAGAACGAAGGGAGCAGGAGGGAGTGTAGAAAGAGAGGAGGGAGGAGAGATAAGGGGAAGCAAGATCATGGAGAGATTTAAAGACTAGGCAGAGAAAGTGAAATTTAAGTTGGGAGTGAAAAGGAATCCAGCCAAGGGAGGAAAGGGAAGCAGAGATATAACACTGATTCTAACCTACTAAAAAAAACGTAACTCACAATCCAAAAATGGATGGCACAAAACAAGTTATATCTCAACGATCAGAAAACTGAATTACTCATCATCGGTAGCCAACCCAAACTGAACAATCTACCCCAACTTTACAAATCTTCAAACATTGACGGCAACAT
The DNA here is from genome assembly GCF_040938575.1 of Ambystoma mexicanum. NCBI lineage: Eukaryota > Metazoa > Chordata > Amphibia > Caudata > Ambystomatidae > Ambystoma > Ambystoma mexicanum. The sequence goes on from NC_090934.1 coordinate 362,251,460, forward strand.
CATAAATGTAGTCAAGGAGATAAAAACGTTAGGTGTCTACATTGACTCTGCACTTACCCTAACAAGGCAAGTTAATGCCATAGTCTCCTCAGCAGCCTACACCTCTAAACTAATCAGAGCCAGCAGACCCATCTTATCTACAGACAACTGCATCACGCTGGCAAAAGCACTTATCCTATCCAATATCGATTACTGCAACTCCCTTTTTGCAGGCTCTAATGCCCGAAACATCAGCAAATTACAAGTTGTGCAAAACAATTCTATGAGAGCAGCACTCAACATAACCAAACATGAACACATTTCGTCAACTAGATGTAACATCCACTGGCTCCTGGTACGAGATCAGATTAAATTCAAAACTCTCTCACTTAAACACAAATTCCAATCAAATATCAAGAACCAAGTCCAATAGACCTACCCGATCGACCTACGCCAACCTAGTCACTACACCAAGATTTAGATGACAGAAAGCGAGCAGCTCTAGCTTCCAAGTGTTTGCTGCCAAATTATGGAACTCCATGCCCCTAGCCTTGAGGACAGACCCATCACTATAATCATTCAGCAAAGACTTTAAAACCTGGCTTTTCAACCAAGATCACAACTAACCTAAGCTTAGAGATCTCACAGGCAGCTACAATGGGCACCTTTGGCTTACTGTCTGTATACCATGTATGTCGCAACTTACTCATCTGATGCTGCAAGAAACACACGTAACATATGCAACAAATTACTGTTTCAGAAGATCTGTAAATAATGTAAGATAATACTGTAACTTGTAATCTGCTAAATACCATTGTGTTGGACTTTTCTATGACTTTAACTTCCAGCTACAAGCTCCTAATGTAACCAATCCCTTCAAAAAAAATTGCTTAGATGCCTTTGGGTTATGTGCACTATATAAATGCCAAATAAATATATATATAAATAAATAAATAGTAAAATAGTAGCAATCTGGAAGGTGTAACCAACTCAGAACACTTAGTTGGAGCCCTCTCAATAGCCACAGTGATTATAGATTCTATCAAAGATAAGCAGGTGTGTTACCCAAATAACCAGAAGACAAACAATTACTGAAACAAAGTTCAGAATCAATAATCACTGCTAATGCTTTCCAATTGATATATGGAATATGAAGATCCTAACAGTACCATTGGAAAATGACGGCTGGTAGAACATCAAACAACAAGGCCTCATTATGCTATCTAATAAACATAATTCGAAGAGCACCGCTCCCAACATTCCAGCCCACTTCAACAACTGTGTGCCTAAGAAGGTTCCTAAAATGCCACCAAAAAAACCCAGAATGCTTTAATGCTTTACATGCCCTTGTGAAATTTGTGGATGAAAGTCCAGTAGCTTACCACAGCATTTCAGTAACAATTTGGAGGCTGATTCATGGATTTTTTGCTCAGAAAATAGGCTACTTGTGCCCAATATATGCCCAATCTGCGCACCCAACTCTGTTTGTTGATTTATGGAATTGAATATGCGGGACTATTCGTGGATTTTGTGCTGACCCGGCACGCCTGTGCGAGCCGGCAAGGGCCTTGCACAGGACTCCGAGCAGTAGGTGTTCATGGCCTGCGCAGAGGGCTGCAAGGGGGTGGAACATCAGAAATGGGGACTAACTTACAAAGAAGTGGGTGTTCCAAGGGACGGTCTGCAGGCAGTCCCTCTCACGCCCACTATTGCACGGCAAGAGACTTATTCATGTAATCGATTGTGCAAGTCCTTCATAGGATCCGCCACCCAAAGGCTGGCATAAATACACTTGCGCATAGGATTTTCAGCACGCAGGTGGCATTGCATGTTATATTTTGTGTGTGTGTGTGCACTCAATCAGGGTTCCGATGTAACATAGGGGTGTGCATATGCTGTGTCACAGCATACAGGAATGTTTCATGTGGGTTCGTACATACTTTTCCTGAGTTTTTTCCGAGTTACGATTTTTCATACGCATGTTGTCGGGGTGCCGGTTGTTAGGGAGAATTCTTAGATTTTTTTACCTGGAGAGAGTGAGCCTTTTTTCCCCACTCTCTCATGTATTTTGATGTGTGTTTTACTCTTGTCTTCTTTGATTATGGAGTTTTAGAAAACTCCATAGGCATCATCTTTTGATGTGTGTTACACAGCACCCTCTTTGCAGTGACACAGGGAAGCCTTTTCAGGCTGTTCCAAGTTATAAATACCTTCTCTGGGATAAACTACTGTTTCCCAGAGAAAGCAAAGTTAAATTGACTTTACTAGTCTTTTTAAATTCCTAGACCCAGCACACACTATCTTAGAATAGAGTGCTGGGGAGTTACCTAGTATCCCCTGTGTCTAGAAACTCATGTTGCAGTCAAATGATACCCTTTCCTATCGAAATGGATGGTGGCAGTGGTTTTACATCAAACTACCATGATTTTTCCTGTGAACACTGGTAGCGTTAAATCGCGGGAGCCATGTTTATCAAGATGGCGCTTGAGCCTTTTTTGTAAAAACGAATCCCGGGCTTCTTTTTTAGCCATTTCTATTTGGAAAGGTCCTTCTAGAGTTTGTCTATGCGCACCAAACTAGGTTTGGTCCCTTTGTTTCTACACCTTTGGTGGACTTCAGGACTGAAGACTGCCTCTGGCGCCTGAGTGTCTGGGTGGGCAGGAAGTGAGGGATGAGCCCGAAACTCCCGGTGCTTAGTCTCCTAGGAGACCCAAATGCACCCTGGTGTGATTGGCTGGCTGACTGTCCAGCAAGGACAGCCACCCTGCTGAGTGAGTGGCAGCTAGGCTGGAATGAATGGGAGAAAACTGTTTAAAAGGTGAGTCTATTGGCTTGGAAGGCAGAGTGGACCACTGGAACGAAAGAACCGAAGAACAGCTGGAAGAGGACAGCTGCTGCAACTCCTGGATCGTTGGTTTTCCCGGTGAAGCCCTGCTACTGGTCTCAATCGCCAAGTTCATCTCGACAGAGAAGCCCTCAAGGGCGACTTGAGTTTGTGGGACCAATCAACTCGTAAACCAGCTGTATACCATTCTCGGAGCTGGTTGTATTTTCCTCAGAGTGCTGCAGGAAATGGAATAGCCAGGGAGAAGGACACCAGTTTGTGTGCTTGAAGATAGCAACCGGAATCCAAAAAAATTGCCAGTTTGCCAGCTTTGTGATGAGTCCCTGTGCAGTGCAGGAGTCCCCCGACATTCCCCCTCTCTCCCTCTTGTCCCCATGACTGAGGCTCAGGAACAGCGAGATCTGCAGGAACTGCCAGGAACAGAAGTCTTCAGGTGAATCTTTTTCTTCAATAAAAGGTACTGTGAAAACCCGACTGAGAGCACTTACGTCTCACTGCGAAAGTGCAGGCCTAGTCAGCTTGTGCCCCGACATATAACTCTTTCTTCTGAGAACTACTTCTGAGAACCGTGGCAAAAACTTTTCTATTTATCTACCAGAACCGTTTTTTACCTATACAAGACTCTAGCCCATTGACTTTGGCCTACCTATTGCAATGGACCAACTCCTCTGGTGAACTCAAACTATTTGCACTGTTTAAAAGTAACTCTGCTATTTGTTTTATTAACTTATGCCTTTTTGCTCCTACTTCAAATGCTCTGAATGCCATTTTGCTCCTCCTTCAAAGTAGTATGTTTCAGAACTGGTTAGTGTGAAGTATTGTAAGATATTGTTGTGTGATATTGATTGCCTCCTTTCAGTGAATGTTTTCTACCTGGCTGTGTAATAAATTAATAAGTGTTTTACCAAGAAACCTTAAGTGTAAGTGTCTATTTGAATACTTGTAATTGTACGACCTCTGTGTAACCTCATTACAAGCTCACATTCCCTCTTGAAATAAGCCTAGCTGCTCAGCTCGCTACCAAAAACTGTGTGGTACAGACTTACACCAAAGGTTGGTAGTCATAGTTGTGTGTAGTGGTCCTAGAGGGTACTGCATGCAAACTTTGCCTAACACCGGATACAATTGTGGGGGACATTGTGCATGCTCCCCAAGTCACAGGCCTGCTTACGGGGGACCCCACGCACTGGTTGAAGGGTGCTTGTATTCGCGCCTGGGGGATCGCTCATGGGTAGCTGATCTGGCAGTTTCCTGCTAAAACATTGTGCGATTTCTGCATGTAATTCCACAAATCGGCCCCTTAGGCTTTTGTAAGGCATTTGCAAGTTATTCATAATCACAAAAGGATGCCCCACTACTGATACATCACACATGTAACAAGCAGCAATGTCTGAGGCCATAGTGGAGAGGGAGGAATAATATTAATCTGACCAGTCCTCAAATGAGCAGCAGACACTTGAAAGAGAAACTACGGGTAATCCAATTGACAGTGATGAGGGATTGTACTCTGCGGACACTTTCATTACAAGTCTGGCGGTCTGGAAATAAGGGTGCCGTTAGCAACATACCGGGACCCTTTCCAGACTACCAGACTACAAGAATGCCTGCAAAGACCGTTGCTCCCGGCAGATCTTGCCTGCCTGGAGTACTGGCCCCTGCAGGCATGGTTTCCTTGGAAGCACCGGCATCGTTAGCAATGGTGCTGGTGCTTCTGTGTCCCCATTCCCGTGGAGTCCTTTGGGACTCCACGGGAATGGGGACTTACAGTTCCCACCGCCTGACATCTCGTGCTGCCAGGACTTATAATATATTCTGGTGGCGGCACAAACAGTTTTACGAGGTCGGCGGCAACCCGCTTGTAGCACTGGCCGGTTTATGTTTATGTTTATGTTTATTGAGTTTATATAGCGCTTTAAGCCAAAGCACTTTACAGTCAGAGACGTTTTTATGGGAGGGCAAAATGGGCACTTGCCCAGGGCCCCCACCTTGGAGGGGGCCCAACAAGGCTGGATGATCTGAAGAAGTAAGATTCCATTGTTCACCAGTCTTAAATAGCACATGTCCGGATATTTTATGGGCTGCTGCTGAGGCTCTAAATCCATTGCCTTTCTGTTTTGGCAAGTGGATTCTGCCTTGATCAATTCATTATGCATTGCTTTCTGTTTTCACTGTGGTATACATAGTTTGTGTGTTCCTTATGGCACAACTCTGTAGCATTCTTTCCTTCCAGTGGGAATTATAGTGATCATGTGCAGTAGGCAATGCTGAAATGCAAATTGATAAATTGAGTGCTGTTAGGGAGAATTCTCTTCTAAGGCTAAATTCCCTTACCTATCGAGTCCCCCAGCAGCTTTGCTGGATTTGAAGGGTTTATTTTATTCTCCTGCTAAGAGGGAGACCTTTTTTCCACTTGCACATATTGCTAGTGTGTGTTTTAGGCTATCTTGTGTGCTTATGGTCAATGGGGTTTTTCTCACCCTCATGGGAATCATCTTTTTAACATGTGTGTTACACAGCACCGTCAGTGTAGTACCACAGGGGTGTCGTAGCGACCCCCAAACATAGACTCCATACCCTGGGACTGACTACTGTCTCCCAGGGCATGTAAAGTCCCCATTGACTTTACTAGTCAATACTTATGAACTAAACAGTACAACCCATCTTACTTTGGAAGTACTGGAAAGGGTTAATAGTTTTTCCCTAGTGTTCATTTTCGAGGGGGTACCGTGCAGTCCCTCTCTCCAAAGTTTCTGGCTGGTGGCAGTGGTTACTATTGTAAATATTAAACCGTGAATATTTCCCTATGGGATTTTCCCACTGTTTGAGGCTACCACTTTTTCTGACAGCCCCTAAGATACAGCCGGTTTATTTTAATATTAACTTTACTCCGGTAGGTTTTTATTGCCAGAACTTTAATAATAATTCTTTCTCGTGTCTTTCTCTGTAATCCTAACCCAGTTCGGGGATCCTTTGTTCGTCCTTTTGGCGGGCTTCTGCACAGAAGCCCTCCTTTCGGCGCCACTGAGTCATGGGTAGACAGGATGTGTGGGAGGGGCAATAGGCACCCTGGCCAGGGTTGCCTATGCAACCCAAGTTGCACTCTGCCCTGATAGGCTGGGGGGGTTCTCCTGCCAGGAGAGCCACCCCACTATGTGAGTGACAGCTAGGCTGTATGAATGGGGGTCTTGCTGCATAAAAGCAGGGTCCTGAGGACTAGAGGACAAGACGTTGCCACTGGAACTAAGAAACCAAAGAGGAGAGAAGCTGAAGACACATGCAACGACTGAACTACCACTGAAGCCCTGCTGCAGATCCTCACCACTTTTTTCCAGCAACTTGAGAAGATCTTCCTCTGCAAGAGTCTTCTTTCCTTGAGCTGGTGGGGCCAACCAGTTCACCAATCACCTTCCAGGACCTGCCTTGGTCGAATTGCCAGTGCCCTGCACTCGGAGGCCAGATAGCCAGGCACCCATCCACCACCACCGCGATTTAAAGGAGCATACCTTTTATTTGTTTTGGCAGCATCGCGGCTGGTTTCATCCCTGGGTAGTGCAGTAACTCGAACCTTCCTCCACGATGAGCGTCTCTCTTCCTCTGCTGGATCTCCCAAATTGCAGGAACTGCCAGGAACTACCGCCACCGCAGGAGCCTCTTCCACTTCAAAGGTACATTGTTCTGCCAGGTCTCCCGTTTCGTTGGGTAATGCTAAAGGTGTTTTAAACCCTTTACTTACCTACTGGGTTGGCTGCCCCTATCATCTAACATTGTCTTTCACCTTCTGCAACCGCCTTTTCAAATCGTTAAACAAAGACTTGACTGCAGCTACTAGAGCAGTTTGATCCTGCGCACATTGCCTTGTACCATTGACTCTGGCACAGGCCTATTGACTCTGGCTAAATCTGTTACAACTGCCTTCTCTAGATTGCTTCTCACCTAGAAATGTGTTGGTGCACCTAACTCTTATAACCACCTTTTTCCTTCCCCTTTTTAAACTTGTGGAGTGCTATTTTGCTCGGTTTGCACCTCAGTATTGCATATGCTAAAGTATTGCCTTGCCTAACTTGTTCACAATCTACTTGGGAAGTGTTGCTGGTGTGTTAAAGAGTCTAAGCCTCTATAACTTGTCCTTTCTCTCCCTTCTGAGAACTTGTTAGAGTGCCCTTTCTGCTTGGTTTACACTGTGCTGTTTTGCTCAGTTTTCACTCTTGCTCAAACTTGTCTACAATTTAAATAGGGAGTGGTGTATAATTTTCTTGACTGATTTAACTTGCTTTAATAATAGTGATTTGTGTGTGAACATCAGAGTGTATAAAATAAATATATATATTCTTTTTGATACAAAGCTTTGGTCAGTGTTTCCTTGTTCCATAGTACTGAAGCCCTAATGTGTAAACCCTGAATACTGCTCATCTCCCTCTTGAGATAAGTCTGACTGCTTAGCCACAGCTACCAACTAAATCTTTGTGGTACAGACTGACACCAAAGGGGATTTTATTGCATATACCTGTAGTCTTAATCTTCTGTAATGCCACCTAAGGGAACTGCACAGGATTCTGCCTAACAAGTGCCACAATGTTCAAAGATTAGCTCAGTGTGTGAAGCACCCATTGCAGAGATATGTGTTCATATGCAAAATTAGAATATCGCATTCCAGCAAGGCTGGCTGAGACTTTCCTATGTCTGAAGTTTATAAACCTGCCTGCATATATACTTGGTTTTGCAGAACAACATCTGCTATTATCAGCAATGTACCTGTACCAGATAGGGGTTGCTATAAAAACTAACATACCATCCGTATGGTGAAGGTCTAGAAATTGGTTTGTTCAGATGGGGTCTTGTAAAACCTAGGCAATCACCTCCAACAATGGCATAAACTGTTAGTCCAAGAGGTGAATAAGTATCCAAATTCAAGATTATGTAACAACAGCATTCATGTTTGTATGCTGGATTGCCAGCAGACAATACAGTGATCCTGGTCAAATCTTCTAGTATGTTTTACATTATTGTGCTGTCTTCTGTGAGGTTGGCCTTCTAGCATGCTACAGGTATCATTTAGCCCATTAATTGATCTTTCCTCTTATGTTCGCCATTTGGGTGGAAGGGTTAGTAGACAGAAGAGAGCGGACCATATGTTGATGGCCTTAGGCAAGCATATTTTAAGGTCTGCTTTTTTGACACAAAAAACGTTTTTATGCACGTTTAAATGAAAATGTCACTAGCCATTGTTTTGGAAGTATTTAAAGCTTTAAAATACAAAAGACAAACCCAGATTAAATTTGTTGAATCACACCGATTGGTATGCTGGTTCTTATATAATTCCCTTGATGATGGAGACAATGAAGCTAGAATCATTCCCATTTTGCACCCTTCTATAATATTTTGTTTAAAAATTGTCGTGTTTGGTAATGTGATGTGTACTTTCCAAGTCTGTGTTTTTATAAAATAAGATTGTTTTATTTCATGGTAAGAACTGGAAAAAAAAGTGTTAAAATGCAGAAATTGTAGAGTTGGCACAAATCCCAGCTTCACCCCTTCAGCCCTTAACCAATGTGTGAACCTGGGCATCTCATTTTATTTTATATTGCCAGTCCGTAAACCTTTCAAAATTGTCAGCCCTTCTGAGCGATTTCCTTCTCATGGTATGATCTTCATAAACACCTTATTCATGGTTTCACAGTGTTAATAGTGAGCATATTTATATTGCACACCACAGGCATTTGTTCCTTTGCTATCTAATGGCAACACTATTTGAAAACCATATCCCACTTCACTCTTAGTCTGTCTGGGTAAAGACACCTTCCTGGTAGCTTCTAATCTGCCTCCACTATCCATGCTACGGTATGTGTAGGGTTCTCCTTCCTTCGAATTGTTGGTCTATGTCCATGTAGGGGCACTTTTGCATTATGTGAGGCAGCTAATGTGAGTTCTCTGTCTATTATGGGTTACATGTAACTTTTACATACCGTCCTGCATTAATACTACATCTACCTTCCTCGATGTTATTGATAAAGAGTATCCTGTAAGTACTAGAACAGTAACCCCTTTGCAGACTGCTAATGTTGGTCTTCAAATGCTACTTGTTTATCATACTGATTAGAGCAAGAATGAAGAGGGCAAGGGGTCTTAAAGGGAGTAAGCGTGCTTTCTATGCTGTGAGGCAGCATATCAGGCGCGACCAGTATTCTTGATCCCTTAATTCCTTTGGTTTGGTGGAGGGGGGCCCCAAAGATGTCTGTGCTCAGGGCCCCAAAAGTGCTTAAGATGGCCCTCTTACAGTATAACAACAAGGTACAATAATGAAAGAAGCATATTTACAAACATTAAACAAACCAGTGATACAGTATGTAGATCAATTTACTTAAAAGGAGGGGAAGAGGGGGCGGAGGGTAGGGGAGAGGAGGTAGGTGATGGGGGTTTCAATGTCTGATTTGAGGCCAGGGGAGTGGGAGGAAGGGGGAAGGAGGAAGGGGACGGGGAGTGGGGGAGTCCCCTGGTGACCTCCCATGCCCCTAAGTGGTTTCAGTGTCCAATTTGAGGTCATCGGGAGGAGGGGGAAGGAGGGAGGAGAAGGGAGGGGAGGGCAAGTGTTTGAGGGGGGAGAGAGGTAGGGAAGGAGAGTCAGGGGGGTGAAGAAGAAGGGCTTTCAGAGAGGAGCAGAAGGATGAGTAGGTAGGGGTGGAGCGGATTGAAAGAGGTAGGGAGTTCCAGTGGAAGGGGGCCAAGAATTGCAAGGAGCGGAAGCGTGAGGAGGCACATGGGGTTGGGGGTACGGTGGGAAGGTAGAGATCAGCTGACCGGAGAGAACAAGAGGGAGAGTAAAATGAGGATGGAAGAAAGATAGTGGGGGCAGGTCATGAAGAGATTTGTAGACAAGACAGAGGAAGTAAAATTTCAGTTGTGAGAGGAAGGGAAGCCAGCCGAGTTGAGAGAGTGAGGTAGAAATAGAGTCTCGCGGGCCAAGAAGACATAGAGTAGGGATAGAGGAGTGGTAGATAGATTTTAGGGGAGTCAGGTCAGAGACAGGGAGTCCAAACAGGGGAGAGGAGTAGTAGAAGAGGCGGGAGAAAATAAGGGAGGAGATTAGGAGTTTAGAAGCATGGAAGGTGAGAGAGGAGCAGATCTTGTGAATGTTGAAGCAGTGGTGCAGACAGGCACGAGAGGTCAGAGAGATGTGGTTGGAGAAGGAGAGAAAGGAGTCAATATGGAGGCCAAGATTGCAAGCATGGGTCAAGATGGGGAGATTGGAAGGGGGAAAGTGGATGAAAGGAGTTGGGGAAGGGGAGAGAGTGTTAGAAGGGGAGAAAAGCACTTCAGTCTTGTCAGTATTGAGGGAAGAAAAAATGGGATGACATCCAGTTTTTTATGGCCGTGAGGCAGGAAGAAAGTTGGTTACCGCCAACCTTGTAAGAAAACCCAATTACTACTTGGATAGTTTAGCAGAAAGTGAAACTCAACCTGCCGATATAGAAGAGTGTGTTAAAAGAGAGCAAGGCAATGTTTCAATCTCTTTAATTTAAGATCCCTGCAAGGTAAATCACCAGTGGCCTGATAAAAGAATACATAAAAAAGCACATAGGGGGACATTACGAGTTAGAAGGTAACCATGCCGCTATTAACAGCATGACTACCCCCTTACCGGGTACCGGGTTCGGGTTCCTTGAATGAGGAATTACTGAGCCATTCCGACCTTGGAGGGCCCGGTAAATCCTCATTCAAGGAACCCATCCCCATTCCCATTAGAGCCACCCTAGGGCTCAATGGGAATGGGCAGGGTGCTAACAACGGGCCCGTTAATAATGGGCCCACTGTTCTAAAAAATGCTGTCCAACGGGGTGTCCTCTATTGCTGTTCCGTCTTGTACCACTACCTCTCTTTGGACCCCTTCTACCTGTGTTGAAATTTTGAGCACGTCCTCATCTTCCTGGGTTGTTACCATCCCCTGTGCTATCTTCACTGGAACTATATGAGGTTCCTCTAAACCTCACTCTCCTTTCTGAATTGCCCTGTTTTTGAATCTGTTCTTCCTGTTCTTTTGTGAAGTAATCATCCTGAACATAAGGGAAAGCTTTTTCGTGGGTAAACTGCTGTATATCTTTTTTAAGACGCCTGATCCTTTCCTTTGTTAAGTCTTCTTTAAATGCCTTCATATCACTCAGTAGTTCATCTACTCTCTTTTTTTATTGATCAATAGGCACAATTTTTTTAATCTCATCTTCCAATTTCTTTAGGTCTATAGCTATCTTTTCTGTAGTTTGTTTAGCAGTATCAATTATTAATATTACCCAATCTCTACCACATGTATTACCAATCTAGCTCCACTGTAGTACAAACTCTTTATTTTCGAGAAAGATCCTTGGCTCGTTTCTTACTACAAGTCCCATCGGTAATATGCTGTTCCTTAAATACCCAACATTATACTCCCATGCAATTCAGATCTAATTAATCTCTTTTTCATTTGGGTCAATTCATCCCAGCTTGTCAAATTAGATGTGTCACCCAATTCTCCTCCAAACAATGTTGAATTACTCAGTAGTTCAGTAATATAATCATCATCATAACTTTTACATTTCTCAGCGGCCATGTTCAAGCCTATGTCTTTTTATCACCTATTGCTATCAGGGCAAAAGTGATGCCAAATCACAGATTTATTAACACAATTCAGTTTATCTCACGACTCAGCAGCCGTACAAACTCACAATCAACTCAGAGAGACTAGAGGTAATAATTTTTACGACCAATAGTGAACAGCCCTCTAAAAACAAGAACTATTAAACAATACACAATGTTCACTTGGTCCCTTGCTTCCCCAAGTCCATAGAAAAGTTTAACCCTACTATATGAGATTAGTCACCATTAAATTCTCATGGGCTGCACCACATTTTATCAAACATAGTTATTTATTTTTCATATTTCAACACATAAAAAAACTTTTAATCTTTTTTTCTTTTTTTCTTTTTATAACCACTCCATTTTTATGGAGAGTTGTTCAAGTGTTTATACAGAATCACAAAATCTACAACATTGCGATACACTATCGCTGTGTACATTTAATCTCATGTATCATTTGACCATTTAACATTTCACAAAATTCATTTTACCTGGATCTTCAAAGGTGCTTACCTCTATCATAGAGCCAAGCAGCTTAGTCCATAAAAACCTTTCACTTCAACTTCATAAAACCCATGCTTAGTTTCATACCACATTCAAACCATACCCGACATGTTTCATTCCTTCCACACTTACACACTAATCACAAGGAAATTCTTCAGGGGTAAAAATTTAAGCAACATTCAATCAGATGTACAATCATAATAGTCTTCTTATGGACTTATTCTTCTGTGGGAAACTGTTTTCTATAGGATTCCATCAAACTTTTCTTTAGGGTCCAACCTTCACAATGGAAAAACTGTGGGAAGCAAGTGTGGGATAGACGAAATTTAGTATTCGAAAAACTTATCCCGGTTGACATTTTGATTATGCACAACCTGCTATGTATCGATCATCAGCAGAAGGGTATCATTTTTTAGATTATCACCTTCTTTACATCTAACATGGCATCAACTCCCTGCCCCTTTTAGCATCTAGGTTTGTCTAAAACATAATTCAGCATGTTATCGACTTTTATGTCTCACAACAATGGTTAACGAGGTTATAATTTGCCACATTGTTGTCTCTTATGATGATGTCTTTAACACCTCACTGAGTAATTCGCCAGTTTATAGTGCGTCACCAGGTTAATACATAGGATAACACAGTGTATCTCAATATTTCTACCTTTAGTTAGCTGATTCCTTTTAGTGTGTCTTCTTTTTGGGGTCCTTCCGATTTTTTAAACCAATTTCCAAGGCCCTCTAGTGGTGGGGTTGCTTGACTCTCACACAGATAACGATCACTAGAATCACTAGGAGGCGTTCCTATTTACAAAAAAATCACTAGTGAGTTAGTTTATAAACCATAGATTGGTCATTATTCTATTTCCAAAATTATCGTGCTATAAACCCACATGCACTCCTTTATACTGACCTACTAAATGTAGTTAAACAGATTTCTGTTTTGTTTCATCATTTGCTTATGACGTGTAGCACTTCTTTTGGACTCAGTCTTCTTCCTTTGTCCCAGGGGGAAAAAAAAACCCCAACAACTCTGTATGGTGTATTCTAGAGCAATACAAAAAAAGGGGGGGAACACACATCAGGTGTTTTGCCTTTATTCTATGTCCCATTTTTACTTCTAAAATGGGTTAGACATGTCCCTTAAGGTTATCTACTTTTACCTTTAAATGGGATGCCCTTGCCACCTTCACTGGAGTTTAGACGACTGCTTTCATCAGGCTGTCCAACACTATGCCGGGTCAAGCTCCTGTCTCTGATCCTCAGCCGTTTCCCTCTATCTCCCTTGCTTTATCCTGCTTTTTATTGGATTAGGGGCTCACGTGACCAACAAGTCACGTGATCGGGAGGCAGAGTTCTGATAGTCTCTCTCTCCTTTAAAATGGTGAAACCGCCTTCCCTGCCTCTGGCCCGCGAACCTTCCAGAGGCGTCGGCCACACACGTGTATCGCTCCGTGAGTAGTGCTGATTTTAGTTGTAAATTCCTAGAATGACCGCGCGGCTGACTTAGCGCTAGCATTCCCTTTGCCTCATTTGAGCTCTGTGTTAGAAAAAAATCACGATTTCGTGAACAGGTCTCCAATGCAGCTCAGCCTTTGCTTTACAAACTACTCATGTAGGGAGGGTCTGTGTGGCTTACGTTGACTTCGGGAACCCGGCTTTTCAAAATAAGGGAATCACCTTTCCATAGTCCAGGCATCCCCCCCAGAGGGGGGTACTTGTACTGGGCTCTTCCTGTGTGAGAACAACATATTGTCATTGTTTGAATGTATGGGGAAAACAGTTTGTTAAGTTGGGGCAAATGTTTTGAGAACACTTTGACGGGATGTGTGCTTTACTAAGCACGTCAAGCCCAAAGGTCCAATATTTACTACCGACTTCTCCTCACTCTAGGTCATATTTCATCCTGAATCTTCTAAGGCAACTTGTATTTCAAAAACAGAGCACAGAGTTAGTTTTGTTATTCACTCTTTTCATCAAGTCCCAATTCCGCACTTTTTGTGAGAACGATTAATTCCTTTTCTTTCTGGGCTAAGTTCCTCCTGTCAAGATTCACATCATTCGTGGTTCTAACCATGTAGACCACAGACCAGCGTAGTTCTTCTACTTTGTGTATCATTTCTATGATGTGACCCACCAGAGAGGCCGAATGCACTCTATTTCTTACGCAACTCTTGTGCTCTGTGATCCGGGTTTTGATTTTTCTTTCCGTCTTCCCTATATATATCTTATTACAGGGGCACCAGATGACATATATCACAAAAGCAGTGTTGCAATTAGTCAGGACTTTCTGCTTCCATGGGTTCTTTAGACCTAGATTGATATCCGCGGTTTTCTTTGTCTGTTGGAGCAGCATAGAAAATATGTGCCCACAGAATGTTACAGCAAAATATGACCGGCCGAGGGACTCCCAGAATCACCCTTGTTTTTAGCAAAATATGGCAGTTCAGAAGTACACCTTGCATTATGTAGTAGCAGCTAGTCCTATTCTTAATGTATCACAGTGGCTCATGTTGGATCCCCTAACATACCTTCTAAGACCTTTTGAAAATGCCACTGACCACATTTGTAGGAGGCATGCCATACCAAGTGAAGTGATACCACTAATAAGTCTGTAATGGCTTGGGCATACCCTTTGCTCACCTCATGCTTTAGCTGCTGAAAAATTGTGAATTATTTAACACACTGGTGGACACAGATGACTAAGCATGAAACCCTACTTATGCATCGGTTTAAAAGGATACAGCTACCGAAGTGTCTGAAAGGTTTATCTCATAAAACATGCCTGTTTCTGCAATACTAGCAGATATGGACGTTTTGGAAGAGGTTTGAGACCAGCCCACGGTGAGAGGACCCACCATTTCGAGTACTCCACACAAACCACAGTATCTGTTCTGAAAACTTTTCGGGACAAGTTACTTATGCTTCATAAGACATCACAATGGTTGCATACATTTAGTTCTATATACAGTTCATGGTTGACAACTATCTGAGGGGAGATGTCACACCAACTGACACTGTTCCATTCAAGTACTGGAAAGAAAATAAGCAGGTCTGGTCTGGCCTTTATCAGACAAGCTTGTAAGATGGTGATCGACCCACCCACCAGTGTTTTCTGTCTGTCTGTAACATGTATTGAATTCAGTGCTGAAAATGTTCGATGGGTTTCTTTCATGAAAAGCAATCTAAGGTTTTTCCCCAACCATTGCTGGCATTGAGAGCCAGACAACCGTGGTCCAACTATGGATACACCACCCAGCAATTGTAATGGTTGTTGAAAACCAAAAAACGTATTGTAGACTAAGAAAGATTAAGAAAGGTCAACCAAACATACCATACATAATTATAGCAGATTATTTCAACAAGTATGCAGATTTGGACCTATGATAACATGGTCATAAATGTATAGAGAGCAGTTTTTTCTAGAACAAGGACATTTTTTCAGCTATTGACCCTCATTCCAGGGTCAGCGGTAACCCCGGTACGACTGGCGGGTTGCCGCCTACCCGAAAACACTGAATCTGCCTCCTGACCTCCCAGTGCCACCGGTACATTACAAGTCCCGGCGGCACGGGAAGTCAGGCAGCGGGTTTGGTAACTCCCCATTCCTGTGGTGTCCCTTAGGACTACATGGGATTGGGAAGATGAAAGCGCCAGCACTGTTCCTAGCGGTGCCAGTGCTTCCGTAAAAAGTCTGCCTGCATGGTTTGTTGTGCCCGGCAGGTCTCACCCTGCGGGGTGCAACATTACCTGCAGGCAGACTTGTAGAGTGGCAGACCGGAAACAAGGGTGCTGCTAAGCTTACTGACACCCTTGTTTCCGGACCGCCACACTTGGAATGAGCCTACTTATCTTTTATATATAGAGAGAGAAGGAATTTTGTGGGAACAGATGTTCTATGAAGGACATCCAGTGACTTTTCTGCAAAAGATAACCAAACCTTTTTTGAGAGAGCAACCTTCCTGTGAAGCAGAGCCATGGCAAATTTTGAGAGAGTAGCTTTTTGCTGAGGGCAAGAAAATACAATATTTTAAAAAGTGTAATTCCACTTAAGCCAATTTATTAATTGTCAATCCAAACATTACAAAAAAAATAGACACATATATAGAGACTCTAATAACCAATGTGGCACAAGCATGTTTTAACAGAGGGGGCCAGACAGAGCCACAAGATTCCTTGGATCGACTATGGAGTGCAAGGATGACTATAACAATTTTTCAAGGTGCAGCTTTCATACAAGGGATGACTCTTAATTTGCCAGGGAGTGACTTTTGTGCATAGGATAACCCATACATTTTTTCAGATGGTGCTAAAATACAAGGGATGATGCTTAACAATTTTACAAGGAGTATCTTTGCAACAATGGATGCCCTTAACAAGTAATCGAGGAGTGACTTCACTAAAAATGATGTCCCTTTACAGTTTTTGCAGGTGCACCTTATCTAGAAGAGATGATCCTTATTGATTTTCATAGAGTGGCTTCACAACAAGGGAATACACATAACAATATGTTGAAAGGCGACTTTGTGACAAGGTATGACTCTTAACAATTTCACGAATAGCAGCTTCGCTATGAAGGATTTTTCATGAAGCATCTTCACTGCAAGGGATGACCCTTAGCAGTTTGTGTGAGTAGTGGCTTTGCTAGAAAGGAATTACTCTTAAAACTTTTTATGGTGCAGCTTTGCTATAATGGATTAACTTTGTGGAGCAGCTTTGCTTCAAGGGATGGCCTATCACAATTTTTCGGTATTACCCAAATTGTTCGAACACAATTGTTCGAATTACCGAATTGACCGAAAGTGGAGGGTCCGAATTGACCTTTGCACAATTGACCGCACATATATATATATATATATATATATATATATATATATATATATATATATATATATATATATATTGGTTTGGTAATATATATATATATATGTATATATATATATATATATATATATATATTTATATATATAATGGGGGGTTGCGGGGGGTTTCCCCCCGCATATATGTAACAATTGACCTTCACAATTCGGTCAATTGTGCAAAGGTCAATTGTAATTCGAACAATTGTAGTTCGAACAATTCGTATACATCCCAATTTTTCATGAAACAGCTCCACTGCAGATAAAAATATTTTAACTGAGCTACTTTGCCATAAGGGATGACCCTTGCAAATTCTTCAAGGAATGGCTTTGTTAAGCGGGATGGCTCATAACAATTTTTCAAGGAGAAAATTCTGTACAAGCAATGACCCTTAATTTTCCAAGGAGTGGATTGGCTACAAGGAATAACCCTTAACTATTTCCCAATGATCAGATTTTCATAAGGAAAATACATTTTCTGTTTTTTGTTTTGTATGTTTTGAATGTTTTTGTTTTGTATTAATAAATAATAAAACCAGGAAAGGGGTGTAGATCAGAAATGGATAGTGCTTCACTCTGCATGCTTCTGGTGGGCCTGCCATGTGACAACATGACACTGTCAAAGATGTGCCACCCTAGTGTCTCCCCTCTCACCCAGTGTGGAAGCACTGCCCCCAGAGACCACGGTAAGTCAGATGCTGCACAACCGGGGATAAATCCCCAGACATGTGGTGGGTCCTACTGCTAGTCTCTGGAGTCCTGGAAACTAAGGGCTTCCTGATTGGCTGGCATCTCCTTTTGCCAGTGACAGGGCTTGCTGTTGGCCTGGCTGCAGAATAACCGAATAGAAAACAATGTTGGGTTTGATCTCCAGATGTCTCATTAGGCCTGCCAACATGAAGTGGGGCTCTCTGCCTCAGGCCAAAATTTCCCCACAAATAGTGCCATTCACTTAGGAAGTCTTTTTGTATGCAGAGTATGCCCTGGCAAAACTGCAAAAAGCGGCCATTACTCATGTTTTCTTTTTTCCTGGAGTCCACTGAATTATCCTGCACCCCCATGTGACTGAGTGAACTGCAGATTAGGTCAGTGGCACTGTTAAGGGCTCCTGCTCATCCACATTGGTCTGCAGTGCCTGCACATGTGGACTGCTGCTCTCCTCCCTGGGCCTGCTCCAGGGCTTCAAGCACAACATGTTTTACCCCCTTAATTGTAAATGTTCTGCCCCCTCTACTGCTCCCTTCTTACTTCCATCCCCTCCTTTTCCATTTCACCACTTTGGCTGCATGCGTCTCTCGCTATCAGCCAGCACAAGTCATCCCTGCCTCTCCTCAACAGCCGCAGCCTGTTTCCAAACAGGTAACAGGAAGTATGCCATCCAGTGGCTTAAAAACCTTGAGCCTATTTCACAAACTCCATGCCAGCTGTGAATATGCTCAAATAGCGAGAATTCTGCTTAACCCTATAATAAAAAATTCCAACGTTATGTGTTTGCGTCAACTGAGCGTGGTTCGAGGCAATACATGTCTGTGAGCTCAAAGTGCATGTCCAATTTGAGCAGGCTAGCACGATGGGCTGCAGTTCTTATTAATTTATTAGCTCAAAATGATTCAACACTATTCAAGTTAATTGGTGTCTATTTCACCTAATTGTTTAAGCAGCTAGAACTAGTATAATGACTGGAAGACATACATTCAGTTATTTTTTTGACAAGTGAGCCAGTTCAAGCTATGCTGGCATCACAACCTGTATTGTGTGACTCAGCACGAATCAGCTCGCAGTTAGCTAGATGGTGGCTTGACTGAGTCAAGCTGATTACAAGCATTATCTTAAAGAAGTGGAGCACTTTAAGGCTTGCCCATCCCTAGACAGATAGATGTGCTTTATGGCAAGATAACCCTCTATTCCTGAGCACTTGATGGTTTAACTATTAGCAAAACAGTGATGAGCCTACTACCAGAACATCTAGGAACCAAATTCTATCACTTGTGTGTAAATCATTTACATTCCCTACTCATCTGTATTACTTAAATAACAAGAATGCATACTTTTGATAAATGTTCCCTCTACGATGTGCACATGTGCTCTAGTCCAGCTTTCTTCTGGGTGCTGCTCAGAGGAATTTTAGCAGTGCATACAGACAAATCCTATGTTCTCAAGAATTAAGGCACAAGCCACAGCCTTTACTTTAATAAAGCTAACTTATATTAACTAGTCTTGTTATTCTGGTCTAGCCTAATAACATAACTCAACTATGCAAGCATTACCTTAAAAAGCTAATCCCTAAACCCTCAATAGGTTAAGAACAAATTGGAGAAAGTGCCTCTATGAACAGCACATCTAATTAAGATATGCCTTCACACATTAATCAAAAAGCCTTCTCTAGCCATCCATGACTCCTATACTTGCCTCTACCACTCATATATTATGACTCGAGCTTCGCCAGGCCACACTTAGATATTAACGGACAACCTTGACTCTGCCTACCTTGGCTCTGCAAACGGTTACCATGCTTGTATCTACAACAACTTGTTTTGTGTTTGTTGTAATGTGAATAACGTTGAAGCACCAGCATTTCTGTTACTCATGGTGCCTTCACAAAAGTATCACCCACACTAGATAAGCCAACTATCAGCTCACATATCAGCTACTGAGTGTAACCTCATCCCATGTTTAACACATATGTCACACAATCAATTGG
Source organism: Ambystoma mexicanum (assembly GCF_040938575.1). Classification (NCBI taxonomy): domain Eukaryota; kingdom Metazoa; phylum Chordata; class Amphibia; order Caudata; family Ambystomatidae; genus Ambystoma; species Ambystoma mexicanum. The sequence goes on from NC_090934.1 coordinate 362,270,954, forward strand.
AAGTGGTACCTTTGCAAGTAATGTAGTATAAAACTCAAATATTAATTTGCCATCTAAGAATTTTGAGTAAGTAAATGCTATGCTTAGCGTCTCATACTTTAGCGTTGCTAATATTAGCTCATAAGTGGGGAGCAACATTGTACTACTAGACCTGCAAAGGATAATGGACATGGACTATGCCTGGCATTACTCATACATAGTACTTGTGCAACAGATAATTAGCCATCTAGAATTCTTTTCAGACAATCTGTATTTTTTCAGGTTTTCAGAGTTCCATTGGACATGCACCTTAAGAAATTATATTGTACACTCTTGTATGTATTGCAAAATAATTGTGTACGTACAGATTAATGACATGCTTTGCTTGCAAAGTGTTGTGTGTTTGTAAATATCCCAGTGAGTGTTTTACTACTACATTCCGTCACTTTTAACAGATCCCTGTGGACTAGTAATGTGGCTAGAACAAGAGCTATGAGGAGTACAAGGGGAAGGGCACAGGAGAACATTCCTTGGGGGAGATTATCAAATCTACAACTTTCAAAAACAAAGTCAGATGTTTCCGCAATACAGCAAAGTGCAGGAAATGTGTTTGTTTGCTAAATGACATGGCACTCGAGTAACAGTCGAGGAAACTGCACCTTCTGTTTCTTTCTAAGCTCAGCTGTTGAGGGCTTTTCAGTGTAACAGTGTGTTGTGCATTAATTGCCTCAAACATCACCTGCATCTTCTTTAACTGATAACAGTTCGTTGTATAAGAGGGGCTTTAAGCTACGGTAGAAGGCACTCAATGTGCTGTACTTCTGAGCGTTGCTGCTATTAACTTAATAGGCAAACATTTGGAAGCTCATTGTTTCAATGAGCCTCCATAAGAAATCTCAGTAAGGCTCTTGTTCAATTTTGTCAAGGCTGTGTTGAGGAAGGATGGCCAAAACTATAGGATTTATTAAGTGCTGTGGCATTTCACGTACTATGCCAGAAGAAGGGCCCTGAATATTTTTGACTCCCTATTTGGACTCAAATGCTTTCTTGGAGGGTAAAAAAGTAATTTGATTTGCCAATTGGGATACTTTATGTTCATTAAAAGATGTTTTTTCCCCCTATAATTCGTCTTGAGATCTGGCAGTAATATTATTAGATTTATTTCCCATGACACTGCTCTGCTGGTCACTGATTCTTATATATCAGTGGATTTGTGTGGGTAGAAGCAGGGGTAGGCTCCCATATGCACAAAAGTTCCCATTTCTATTGGGCACATTTTTTCTGTTTTTAGGGAGTGGACATGTGTGGTGTGTATGCTCTCTTAGCATAATACTGTTTTTGTTTTAAGTGTCGTCATAGCTTTCTTCACAAGACAAAGTAATGTAGATAGTAAGCACAGGCACTAGAAGTCTGGTCATAATATTCTGTGGTGCGGTTATTCGGATTCAATTATCATTCTCACACAAATTATGAGAGACAGGTTTTCATGGCCCTTGAATTACTTCATTAAAATGACACAAGAACTTCTATTGGCATGTTTTCTGACACATTCTCTTGACGCATTAACTTTAGACCAATCACAAATTGCCACTTTCTGTTGAAAATCTTTGATATGTGTGCTACAGGGCAACTTCAGCGCTTCGTGGAATAAAATAAACATCCTGCACAAACAACAATCAGGTTTCAGGCAGGCCCGTAGCACAGGGACACAGGGACAGCACTTATCGACCTGCAGACCCAAATGTTCACAATAATGGATGAAGGAAAAGCTGGTGTAATCATGCTGCTTGACTTGTCGGCTGCTTTTGATTTGCTGGACCATGCCAAGTTACTGCCAGCTCTCGAACAGACAAGAAATTGCTCAGAGGGGGTTGTTGATTGGATTCACTACTTTCTTGCCAATCAAATGTCCAAAATTTACTGGGAGGGGCACGTTCTTGTCTCTAGTTCCCATTAGTTGTGGAGTACCACAGGGTGCCAGTCTTTCACCTATGTTCTTTAATCTATACCTCCGACATCTCTGCACCGTGTTGAAGGGCCCTGGCGTGGTCTTAACTAACTATGCTGATGACACTCAGCTGGTCCTAGTGCTGAGTGGCAACTACTCTCAGGACTCTAGTAAAATCTCAGGTGTTTACGACATCATTGAGGCATGGATGACCATGAATTCGATGTGCCTAAATGGCAGGAAAACCAAACTCCGTGTTTTTGGCTCCTGGTAGGCTTGTGCTAAACCGAGCACAGATTGTATTACCTTTAATATTAAGAACAATGCTATCCCAGTCCTAGGCAAAGTAAAAACAGTGGCATCTCTCTGGAATCCTCAATGAGTGCCAACGCCCATGTCAATCAAATAAACAAAAATTGTCAATATCAGCAAAAAGAACTGTGCCATAATTGCTTGAGCTACTATACTCTCAAGGCTGGACTATGGCAACGCGCTCCTAATACGGGAAAATACTGCTTGTCTAACTAAATGTCAGACAATCCAGAACAGCGCTGTGCCTATCATTACAAACACATCGAGAGGAGAACACATCTTGGCTAGAAGAAGGGACCTACACTGGTTGAAAGTGGAAGACCGGATTGCTTTCAAAATTAGCACACTGGTACACAGCTGTCTCTTTGGCACAGCTCCCCTCTATCTGAAAACACTAATCTGTCCATACATCCCTAGCAAATCCCTGCATTCAGGAAGCCAGGGCCAGATCAATAGCATTACCCACAAATGGTCCAACGGTCTGGGCAGATCTTTCCCTGTTAGAGCGGCTAAGATATGGACAAAACTCCCAACTTGAACAAAATAACCGGAAGTTCTGCCGTGCTTTAAAAACTGCACTTTTTGACTAATCGCTAGGATACACTATTTTGGCCCCTCCTCTTTTCTGTGTGTCTCGTGTCACACTTGTTTTTCTCCTGTCTCCATGTTGGTGCCCTGATGCATGCAGACTTTGGTGCCTTATAAATCTATAACTATAAATAAATAAATACATAAATAAATTCCTTTTAGTTGATGTTATCCCATCTGTGAATACTGTATCCCATCTGAATAATTTTTCCAGCCAAAGAAAATATGATAAGCAATATTTATTTTTGTAATACACACAAGTGTTTTTTTTCCATTGGCAACAAGCACTTTTTGCATTGTCAAAAAAGAAATAGTTACAATTAAACCTATTGTTTATATTGAGCACACAATGTTTTTTGTTTGCACATCGACATAGTTTTCTCTGTACAAGAGTATGTTTGCTATGTACTGTGGCAGATCTTGAGGTCTTGGACTGGTTGACGAGCTCGCTTTATACTAACATATAAAACATGTGTTTTTATAGCCCATAACTTTGAAAAAAGTGATGTAAGGTGCATCTTTTACACTAATCTGTAAATAATTGCAGTGGTTTGGAAGGAAGAATTCCCTTTCAAACTCTCTTCTGAGATGATAGCTCACTAACTATGAATGCTTACAAAGTGGCTAACACTGTTAGTCAGTTGCTCACATAGAAATGAATGTGTGCACAAAAACAAACCATATCCACACTTTAAGAAAAAATTATTAAATGGAACATTGCTTGTGATATAGTGCCTCTTTAAACCCATAAAATAGGAACATTCTCCCACACATCTATTGAACATTCAAAACAGTACAGTCAGGGGATAAGCTATTCTAGCCATCAAAAATAGTGTGCAGTACTTGAAGATTGCCCTAGCATCCAACTCTTTATCCATTTACTTCTCTGACTCTAAAGCCAACAATGCATGTGGCTTTCTACACACAGCCCAGCAAATCTAAGGATATATTAGTGCTGTCCAGATAGGTGAGCCAGTGATCATGATGCTATTTCAGCCACTGGAAACACATTAAGGGGATTGGCTACAAAAGCTTTCTAAAGCCCATCGCTACAAAGGGAAATAACATAAAAGCGACCTAAAGCCATGGATAAAAATACAGGTAACAGTAGCAATCCACCTGTTGAATTCCTCTCTACCATTATTCCCCAGTGCATGAATGAGAACACTCATGCTGTCCAGAAGAAATGTAATGGGTCGCAAAGGATTAGAAATGCAATATGCCAAAATTCACAACACAACTTGATTCAGTACTTCCCCAAACATCAATGAAAGGTTAAATTCTAACCTGACAAAAAAAAAGAAAACAGCCTTGCCATTTATCACAATAATCGTGGCTCATTACAGAGTGAAAGGGCCACATTACTAGTCCGGTGGTAGCCGTGCCGGAAAAACTGGCAGGCTGCCGCCGGACCCGGAATGAATTATCGCCTCCGGACTTGCCGGACTTAACGGGGCATTACAGCCCCGGTGGTCTGTTAATTCCGGAAGCAGAATAACGTTACTCCCCATTCCATGGGGATGGGGACCATGGAAACACCAGCACCCTAATTAACGGTGCCAGTGTTTCCATTTCCGTCTGCAGGCGTGTGGTGTTGCTACTGCCAGGTCTGACCTGGCGGGAGTAATGCCACCCGCCTGCGGAACTCGTAGATTGCTGGTCCGGAAACAATGGTTGCGGCGGGTTTACTGCCACCGTTGTTTCAGGACCGGCAGGGTCATAATGAGGCTCAAAGTCTTCTATCAGATTGTCTTCCAATAGCCAACAAAATGTGTTCCCTATAGTGTAAGAGAGAAATGAACTGTACAAAAATTAACCTCTTATCTAACATGTATCATTAACCAACCAACAGCAATGCTATTATTGCCTATTTTTAATATTTACTTACAAAGAAAACAAAAATAGTTGACATGTTTTGCAGGATTTCATTAGACAGGATTTCAAAAGGATTGCTCTATTCAATCATTACTGATCTAGATTTCCTTCATATGCAACTGGCCTTTGTGGTGTGCTAATATGTTGGAAAAAGGGATGATATTTTCACTATACTCTTTAATTAAATAATAATGAAAAAGGCCTATATGTCCCTATCCTTAAATGGTTTTCCCGACCTAACTAAAGTATAACTTGGTTACTTGTTGCCAGGGTGTTTGTCAAACTCAAAGTCTATGTCCTCTGTCCAAAGTAGCCTACTCTAGCCCTACCACTAGCAAAATACATTAACATAAATAGTTCTAGGAGCATGACTCCATATCTCCTTGTTCAATGGGATCAGCCGTATGGGTGTATTTCTATTAGTGTTTGATAGTAGTCCATCTTCTGCACTTGTAGAGAACACCAAGAGAATTACTCCCTTCTCCTGGTCAACAGTTCAGCAACTGCTTTCTTCTCCTGGTCAACTTCCAGGCTGTTGTTTGGTAATCTTTTTGCCTTTGTTTCTGATTCATCAATTATATGGAAAACCAGTAGAATGACTCCCTTCTCTTGATTCAGTTGGTTCACCCATTGACCATCTTTGGATGGCTTCCTGCAACAGTTTTTATCAACCTTTACAATTATTCCCAGGCGTCTCCCAGGGCTTGATTAAAGGTAATACACAATTTCTGTTTCCAACATACAGTTATTATTTGACTTTCTTTACCTTCCTCCTGTCAGTGAGAACAAGGGGAACTGTCTCCATAGTGTCCTTGGTTCCTGCTAACACTCTGACAAAGGAGACTGTTCTCGTGGAACTCTTTAGCCTTAGTGTCCCTCTTGAGGAGGATAGAGCGTTGAGGAAGACTGCTCCCAATATGTTCTTTTCTTTTAGTCTCTTTAACACAACTGGGATGAGGAAGATCACTTGTGATGTAATCCCCACACATCGTACTTTTATCACAATTCTGGAGATCAGGGAGATTACTCCTGAGGCTTTCTTTGCATTCATTACTTTTGACACAACTACTGAGACGAGGTAGATTACTCCCAATGTCTTCTTCCCATTCAGTACTTCTGGCACAAATACTGAGACAAAGGAGATTACTCCTGATGCCTTCTTTACATCCGGCACCCTTCCCCAATCTCCTAGTGAGTCTCCCATGACTCCCGTTACCTCTTCTCTGATATGGACAAGTTACCGGTTCTTCCTGAGTTGTTGAGCTGCTGCGTTCCCACTGAACACTCTCCTTGCCTTTCTTTCCGCTCCCTGAAGCTGTGCTTTACCTTCGGGGGGGTTCACGGTCTCAGGAGTATAGCTCAGGGGCAATGTGCTCGCCTTGGAAGCAAGACAACACAGAGCACCACAGGTTCAATCCCCGGATCCGCGCTTAGAAACCACTGGGTACTAAGCACGTTATAAATAACCTATCATATCATATTATATCACGGTCCGGCGTGTTGGTGCAGTTAATAGATCACTCAGTCCTCCTCCTTGAGCTCACTCCACCGTCGGTTGGTTCTCAGCTTCCAGTCAGGCCCACTCTGTGTCAGCCTGAGAAGGACTTCTGCACCCTGCTGTCGGTGTCCTCCAGACTGGAAGTTTGTTTCTCTCGGGTAGCTTCTTGCTTCAGGTTCGAACATCCCAGGTCTGCCAGGCGTCATGCCTCCTTCGCCTCTTATTGTGTCCTTCTCCATTTTTATATCACACAAATGGGTCCTCCCAAGCGGAGTGTCACAGACCTTTGTTTGTATTTATTGTATATTATTCATGCCACCTCTTCCCAGTACCTTCTGTACTTCATGAAGGAGTAGTTTGTATAACTCCAGCAATCTTTTTTTACACAGTACTCTTGGAAGATGACTTGAGATCAGACTGTATGTCTATTTTAATTTTCCTTGTCTTGGTGGTATCAATTCTTACAGGAAGAAAGGAAGGAGTATTGCAATAACATACAGTAGTGCTTTCACATTGTTTCTCAGTAGACTTTATGGGTTTCATGGTCTCAATGGCAAGAGGTTTCGAGAGTTCCATCACAGAACGGAAGCCCTTGTCCACATAAAGGGACTCTCTCAGTGTGCATTCCCGCTTTCCATCACCCATGGGGGATTGTTGCATAGTGGGCTCACCTTCCTAGGCTCATAGGGAAGAGCTTGCTCCTGGGAAGAAGTGATGTCATCACATGAATCGTCACACTTTGTATTTGTTAATAAGTAAAATTATAACGTGTAATGTTAACTGTCTGAGCAAAATGCAACATGTGTTTTCATTACTCCAGGTTTCTGTGCTATTGCTATTATAAACAGATTATGAATCATAGTGTAACAATAAACTGGCAAAGTGCTATGCCACATCTCCCACCACAACTTCATAGCATACCTGGCCCAGGTTTACCGACAATTAGAAAGAGGAAACCCATCCGCCCTTGCAGTCCTCAGAGACCCTAGATATAAAGCTGTGTGGGAACAATTATTCATTTTTGCCACGACAGAATACATTGTCCACAGGGCTTGAATTAACTTACTACTAATACATTCATGCTCAGTTTTGCGCATTTCAGGCGGGAAACCTATATTGTCAAGCTCAAACTGGTTAATAAAAAAATCATCATCTTGTCCTGTCTCTTATTTCCAAGTGGTGTTTTTGCTTTCCTTTTTTGGGGAATATCTCTTGTTACTAGTGTTACAGCTGTATCCCCTACTAACATTACCCCAACTTCAGCGGGTGGAACGCCCATGTCAAATGGACAGGGGAGCACTGTAAGCACAGTAAGGAGAGGTAAGTGTAGTGCTGATACGGACATGGGAGGGGTGGACCTATATCTCACTGACACTGCTCGAGTGTCTTACAATGTAAGGTACAAGCACTCGACCAAAGTAGGTAAAGAAACCACTGGGGAGTGCTGCTATGCCTGCTCACTAATCCCCTATGCCATGAGTTCCTCCAGAACATTTACAGAAACTAAAATACCAGCAGCAAGAGCACAATGCTGTATGTACCTATCCCTGGCTGCAACCCAAGGAAGATTCCAACAGAAAACAACAACATTGAGATGGATGTCCAAGGTAATGTTCCCCTATGAAGACAGTTATCTAAATACTCTTGACATGATGAATTATTACTGACAATTAGACCAGGCTATACAATACATAACTGATGGCCCACAGAAAGGAGAGATAAAAAAAGCACATTGAAGGAATTACCATGCCCAAAGAGGGGGGTCAAGGAAATAGGAGGAGAACCAGTATGTTGGGAAAGACCACAAATGCTCAAGTATGTCCAAGTATACACAGCAGAAGGATGGAAAGAGGGAGTAGAAGGAAGCAAATCACACAGCCTAGTACAAGCAACGGTAAACACAGTGCAATGAGAAAACGACAAGTGCCTGAAAGAATGGGATGTGAGCACCAAGTTACTGACCTGGCTGGACAATGAAGCTGGACCAATGCCCATAATACCACTGAAGAAACCAGCATTGTGTTACCAGAATGACCGTGCAGTAAAGGTTGGAGAAAACAAAGAGTGTAGGTACACACAAAAGCATCCAGCAATTAAGGTTGGCACAACATTATTAATGGATCACTACTGGGCGTGCAGATCCAAAGCATACAAGAAGCTGCCACCCAACTTGGGAGCAGTTTGCTCATTGGTGCACATCAATATGCCAGCACTGGGAGTGCCAAACAAGTATGTGAAGATAGACAACTTCCCTAAAATGGTTACTAACAAGAGAACAAATAGATCAATAGAATTGGAAGAAAAATGGAAGAAAGAAACTGCCAGTAGAAGTGAGTAGAGTGAAAAGAGACAACTATTTCTCATCAGAATCAGAAGCATCACTAGACAAAGTACCACCTGAGCACCGGTTGCTCAGCAAGACAGAGAGGTTTTTTGCATCGGTAATTCCAGCTATGAAGACATATACAAACGTTAATGGTTGCAAATAACGAGATGGAAGCTGATGCAGATGATAAACTGTAGAATAAACGGCTTCAATGCAATAAAAGAAGCGCTCCGAGAACGGTAAGGTTATTGGGATTCCAGAACAGATATGTTCTAGACCTTCTCACAGCAATGGAAGGAGGAGTTTGGGACATGATCAGGAATTCTTGTTGCACGTTCCTGCCTGCAAGTGCTGGAGAGAATGTCACACTGACAGAAGCAGTGACAAGGTTATCAAAGATGCACGCCAAGATGGAGGAGGAAGCCAAAGGAATAGGAAAGAACCAGAGCTGCTAGTCATACATATGGTCATGGATGCCAACATGGTTAGCAGACGGACTGAAAGTATTACTGGGAGCACTAAGTGGGACAGTGTGTGGTCAAGATCTGCATTACATAATGTTGCAAAACTACTGAAAAGACAATAGGGATGAAAGTGTTAGTGGATGTGAACATGGAAGAAGAAAAAGACACGATAGTGGAAGAAAGAAATAACCTGAGATCTAGGATAAACAAATGCCCACTGTTCACGCTTGAGATGATAACATTCTACAATCCCTTCGACAACAACAGATACTGGGGACAATGGCTATGGTGCAACCTGGAGCGAGACTGTAGCTATATGACCTGGAGTTTCGATGACCATGCAAATTACTATGGACATCTTGGAGGAGTAACAAAAATATGGCTACCAAAAGCAAGAGTGAAGAAGTTTTGAGGTTTGGTTGACAGGTCGACTAGAGGGGGCACTGAAGAGAGGGTCCATGGAATACCCTCCTCACCCCCATGAACATGATGGCCCGAAGAGCCAAAAATGCACAAAGCCACTCACTATTCTGCCAGCCCCCAGAAGACCATTATTGACACCACGACATAGCAATGTTAGTCACAAAGTACACTTTGCAGCCATGCACAAAGTTATATAAACACACACGTGAACACACAAAGAACATACATACACAGTTCTGTAGATAGAAGACATATACATATACATACCGTCAAAGGCTTTTATAATTTTTCTTATTAGCCAAGTGAAGAAACGCTGAATGCAAGGCAATGAAGATAAACAGAGCAAGCTTGCAGATGCTTATGGGACCTAACCCTAGGTAACTACAGGATCACATAAGGTGCCTGCAAGGACCAAATACGACTAACCTATGGGAAACACAGTCCGGTATAGATACATAGAAATCATAGTATAAGTATAACGAGGATCACAAAAGGCCATAAAACGTAGGATGAGAGGTGAGGGAAAGCAGAACCTGGCTGTACAGAACAGCAGGCCAGGGCTCGCACCCAAGGTCAGAGACAAACAACACATTCCAGACCTGAAACAACAAGGGGCCATCTGCAGAAAAACAGAATACATACTCATAAATTGCAGACTAGAAGAGCTTGATTTTGTGGTCCTCAACCACGTGATGGGGCCCAGCTAGACAATGGTTGTTCACCCATGGTGGGAAGACAAACGGTTCTCAGCAACACAGACACTCTCACAGGCAAACGTGGTACTGCTAACAGAGACATTGGGAACACATAGTCATTCTCATCACCTTGAAGAGGTGCACAGAGGAGACGTGAGGTCCCAGGCGTGAGGAGACCAGTTCCCGCCAATCAGGGGACAGAAATCCAGGGGTGGATGGCAGAGGGCAAGGGCCAATGGTAACCCTGTGACCCTACACAATTTATTAGATAGTCTCTTGGGGAAGGAGCAGGCCGGCCACCTGACATGCGAGGGAAAATCAACCAAGAAACGTAGGGGCAATCAATAAGGTATACTAACTCACCCAACCAGAAAGAGTGATTGGTTTTGTGGAGAAGGGCCCATGTTGCGATGCTACTTTTGCAACAAAACGGCCTGACATGAGCTTGGGAGCAGAGACTCTGGAGATTTTTTAATATCCTGTATGATTCCTGTCGGTTTTTGTAATTAACAACAGTTCTAACTTTCCCTTGGCTGAGTCCTCCATTTGTTACTGGGGAGGGTTGTTGGGCCCTGGGAGCTGAACGGGTAAGCTTGTAGTAACCCCCAGACCTCTGGCATAGCATACCAAGCCAACACAGTATCTCGGCATGCACCACAATACTGATGACGGTGGAGAGGCATGGATCTTGGTGGGTTCGGACCACCCTTTTACTTATTCCAAGGGCAGATGGAATCCATACGGATTTTCAATAATGTTGTATCCCATATTTTTCATGGCAGTCACCATTACCAATCACTGCCATTCATGCGGCGATGATTTTCACTCGTTACTGGATGTATCAGTGCCTTATACTGTATGATGGTGTGAATAATTAATATTCTTCAGAAGGAGCCAGTATGGCAGAAGCAGTCTCGTTGAGCTCTTTCTGGTGGATAATCTGTCAACTTCAAAATGAGCCGCTAAGTATAGATCACATGCTTTTGTGGAAAATGATAAAGTCCCCAAAGTTTTTGAAAACTTTTTTTAACAGGCTTTGAACATAAAAACACTGTTAAAATGTCACAGATAAAATCATGTAACCAGTAGAATTTAAATTCTTAACTTCTAATGATCAAAGTTGCATATAATCAGGTGGTAAAACCAAGTCAGGAGAGCTGTGCTGTGTTTCGTGTGAATAGAGGTGTAAAGGGGTATAACTGATGTAGGCGGTCATACTTTAAAACTTGCAGCTCAGCATGGACAGCAGCTTGACAAGGAGGTGCTGTGCCACCGCTCCAAGCACCAAGAGTACTATATGTATTTATTTCACTGGATGTATTCATTGGTGCAGACCTGGCAGTGGAACACTGTACATATCTTCAGGGTTGCAACAGGTTACAGATGCATGCTTGGTAGTTTACAGAGTACAAAATAGGCATTATTTACAAGATACTCAAAAGAATGCTACGTCTCTAAATGTGCTAGGTACCTTTGTTTGCAGGCCAGTGTCAGGGGTAGAGGGGAGTGCTGCATAAATTGGGAAGCATTCCGGGAGGCACACAATATTGCTTTTGCATGCTAAACACATGCAGATTTCACATGTGCACCACAACTGCATGCACATCAATTTTTATTTCAGTGTTCATGAAAGCGTGATAAAATAACCATGCTTAATAGTGACAAAAGAATGTGTTGTCTGGTTCAATATGGTGTGGAGGAGGTTGAGGAGTATGACAGGGTGCTAGGAGAAGTGGGATGATTTGAGATCAGGGTGATGGTTAACAGCAGTTTTGAAAAGGATGTTTGTGTCCCTTTCTGAAAGTTTAAGCTAAAGCGGGGTATCCCATAGGTTTGGGACATATTCCAGTCTTTAGAGCCCTTAGAATGTGACTGTGAGTTTGACTAGCAGGAGAGGGGTTGCCCCAGGATTGTCCGTCTGCTGATGTGGATAGTTTTGTGGGTGATGCAAATCAATGTGATCCTTCGGTTTGAAAGAAGCAAGAAAGTGAAGATCGTAGAGTTTGAGTTTGATGATGATGGGATCAGATTTGCGTTTGCCATAAATCCGGTGGGCAGTCACAAGGAATATTGTTTTCAGGGGGCCTACTTTGGAGTTGGGTGGGGCACAGCTGGTTTTCATTCCTTTGCTCTGGCAAAGAAGGAGATCTTAAATAATAGGGCAACATTTTCTGAGGATGGGGGAAGAACATATTCGATCCAGTTGAGCAATCTCAATTAGTATCACGCGTTCATAGTTTTCTTTCTTCTGTTTTCATTGAAGGGGAATATGGGGAAAATATAGAAACCTAGAGATATGTTACTTCCTTAAGTATAAGGCATGAGTCCAGGCTTCCAGATGCAGATTATCCCACCGGAACGTGATTTGGACATGGTGTTTGCCTATAATTATGAGAATTAGTCTTATTTTATCTCAGCAAGAGTATGAACATCTAATCTTTGATACTGCTTAGACACGACTTCATACAGACAAGATGGTGGATGGCTTTGATTGATGACACCTTCAGGGAGAAATGTGTGTCGTCAGAGTACTGATGATGAATGATGCTCTATATGGACTTTTGGTCTTTTCATGTTTCTAAATATAGAATGAATTTCCTAGGAGGGAAATCAATCTTAGATGATTCTGTAGTGGACAGGGAAAAGGGCACTTGGATAAGCTCATCTGAACATATTATTCTGTTTTGGCTCCCCTTTTATTTTCACGTTACACCAACAATTTAGAAAATTCCCTCCTGGATGGCCCAATGTAACTAACCACCTGTTTTTGGTTTGAAAAAAATCTCAGTACTGCTGTATGCAGATGATGTTGCTCTTTTTGGCAGGACTCCCCGTTTCTTACAAAAATTGATTACAGATATGTTCCATGTCTATGGTTTCTCTTGATTTAAAAGTGAATGCTACTAAATTAGTGGTAGCTAGTTTTTTACCTAAAAAACAATAATAGTTGCTTTATCTATACAGCTGGGACTGGTGAAATTATTCCTGGGAAGGATACTTTCTCCTATCTGGGAGACACTGCTGCTAAAAAATTCGGGTGTATATCACCATGTGAACATGCTGCCAGAAAGAGGATTTAAAGGACAGGTGCAATTAATCATTTTGCAAAAATATGAAACACCATCCGGTCCGTTGATCTTGAGCATCTATCAAGGGAAGAGTTAAGGCAATTGGGAATTATGTCGCTGAGCTCTAGAGTTTTTGAAAAACCCTCTAAATTACAGGTCATTGAAAATATTTTTTTACTTAAGATATTGGGCATCCCATTTGTGCCCCAGAACAAAAATGATATATTGAACTAAGCATTTTTCCTTTTTTCAACCCTTGTAAAGAGCACCACTTAAGATATGGTTATCAAAACGCTCTAAATATAAAGCCGTATTGTCAATCATACTTTTGGATTTTCTTATCTGTTGTGAAGCTGCTAAGCAGATTCCACAGTGTAAACATGTTTTAAAATCTTTAGCAGCGCTTCAAGCTGCTACTTTTTTGCCCATGAAGTTTGGGTATTAAAATTCAGAAATTAAAAATTTCATTTTTAAATTAAGTGTAAACCTAGCAGGGCTTGGGGAATCTGACTTTGTCTTACATTTGAAGACTGCAGATTATCAATATATCACCATTGAAGGCATTCAGCCCTACTTAGGCCGTTATATGAATTTGTGTAAAATGAATCCTCGTTATAGCCAAGCAATCATTTCACTACATTTAAATTTTCGGGCAGCCACATGGAAGAATTTGGACCAAAGACTTAACAGCCATTGTCATTTTTGTCCAGATAGGGAGGATATGCGCCCACACTTTGTATTTGTATGTCCTTCATATGCCAATCTATGTGGTCTTTATTTGGTTCCAATTCTAAATTGTTTTAATGTTAGGATATGTATTCCTGCTTTTAATAATTTGCAAACAACCTTGGTTTTATACACTGTTAATATCTTTTTAAGGAGGGCCTTGTGACTTCATACCCACAAGCTGAAGGTACTCTCATGATGTATTTGGATGACTATAATTGATTCAGGTGACATTGGTTATCCCTTTATATATTTGATCAAATTATTGTATTTGGTATTTATTCTTACTGTTATGAATTGATATGCACAAATCAAATGAAGTATATACATACATACATATTGTTAAGTGTTGGTGAGGAAAGTATTCAGCTAAATAAGTACAATGTTTGGGAGCGTTTTGGTCAACAGGATCATATACTCCACAGCAGACTAGCAGGACAAGGACTCAAAGGTTGCCTTTATCTGTGAGCCACATGATACCATCAACAACTTGGATAATGTAGTTTCTGGGCTACAGTGGGCGTACAGGTCAAACTGGTATGCCTGTAGAAGATTATGGCAGATGATCTGAGCCTGGGACTTTTGAGCATGGCGAAGACCTGCCATTACAAAGGTAAAACGAGGTGGGTTTTGCTACAATAGAATAGAGGTTTCTAAAAGGAGAGTGGAATTTGGGCAGTTTTCAAGGAGGAGTGGAAGGTGCAAGTCGAGGGGGAAGTATTGCTAATGTTTAGCTTGGGTGAGAGAACATGGTAGGTGTGAGGGATTTGATAAAAAGTGGTATTCGTAGGAATTCATCAAAAGTGGTTGTCTTGAGTGATTTATGGATTCCTTCTAAAGAGATAATTTTAAAGTGTTGCAATCAGTAACATTTAGTGATGTGTACGGAGGGTTGTTGGGATGACTGAGCTAGTTTTGGAGAAATTACTGTTATCGAGAACAGTGTTTATTTTTTGCTAAAGAAGGGGTAGATATGAGTAGGTTTTTCACTGCTGTAAGAATGATGGTATCCAAAGCATAACAAACTGACTGACTTAAAGGCAGCTTTGATTTAATTTTGCCTTCAGAAATGATCTTCATGTATAAGCCAGATTATGCCATGCTGATGTTGTATGTGCATGAAGTGCATGCAGATCTGAGCACCAACATCCAGTCTGGGCTCTGAATGGTGCGTTAGATATTTTCAATTTTTTCTGATGAATTGCTTATTGGAGTTCTGTATAGGTTGGTGACAATTTGGGAATTACTTTGACTGATGCCGACTGGTGCGTGGGTGTATTTAAGTCTGCAATGTCTTGAGGTAAGGATGTTGAGAAGTGAGAACAAGATGTGTTTTGTGTGATGATTCAGAATTTCTTGAATGCTCCAGTGGGGATGGTGAATAGCTTCATTTGACATTTTTGTGTGGTGTGAGGCATGTGATATGCAATTGTTTGTCTGTGTGGCACGACTAAATCAGAGGCAGTGTAGGGTGAGAGTAGGCTGAGAAAGATGGATTGGCTGACACTCTAATTAATATCTGGATTGATAGTTTAGGTGTGTGTGTGTGTGTGTGTGTGTGTGTGTTGATGCGGTTAAGTGGAAGGTGAAGTTTAGATAATAGGTCATGTCCATGGTGCAATCTTTCATAGGTTCTTTGGTAGGGGCTATTGGGATGTTGAAGTCCTCAAGATAGGCATGCTTTAAGATGGTGATGGATACAGTGCAGTGGTTGAAAATCTATATCAGATGCAATACAGCTGGAGAAAGTGCATTCCTTACAACTCTTTAAGTCACATCTATGTTTGTTTCTGCCCTGATGTCTCAACGTGATCTTCAATCTCATGAAGTTATAAAATACAGTTATGGAATATTCATCCTTCTCCAAAGCACCAACCAACAAGTACACTCCCATAGAATATTGCATTTAGCCAGACCCATCGCTGCGAAATGCTAGAAGTTGAAATTAAGTGCCCGCTCTCGTTTGTATCTGATTTGTAAGGAACTAAGATGGCAAGCATAAAATGTGCACTATCCGACTCGCCCAAATCCTCTTGTTCACAGAATGTAGTTTTGGACATTAGTAGGCAGCTGTTCCAAATCCACAGATGCCTTCACGGACAGGCAGTGTTGGGCAAATATCCGAAATGTATATTTTAGTTGCCTTGGAGTTTCACATTTCTACTCAAGTGGCACATCCCAACAGTATATCTAGCAAATCTCAGAGCAATGACTGGCGCTTCAAAGATGGCTTAAGTCTACGATCATTATCCATTTAGCTGCTATGCCAGGCTGCTCACTTTGTTTGAGAAGTGTGTGGGGGGAGGAGGTTGCAACAGCGCAGAACTGAGGTTGGAAACCAGTGACCATCAACCTTTGCTACCTCTGACATGCAAGCTGTGCTTTGCATTAGACCTGTGCTTCCCAGAATGCACCATTAGCATTTAACAAAACTAGGAGCATGGAATATTCTCAAAAAGTAATCGAGGGTAGAAATAACCCCAAAACAATAGTGACCGTTCCAGCAGGGAGCGACCCAGAGGGAGAACAACAACTTTGTCCCAATGTGCCACAGACAAACAAAGCAGGGGTGAATCTGAGGCACCCACCCAACTTTGTGGGAACACCAAGAATGTAGATTCCCTATTATAGTAGGGCTAGATAAGAAAGGAAGTGTTACATAAAACAGATCATTCTCTCATACTAGAAACCCAGAGCAGATCCAACATTATAAAAAGAAACCCTTGTAAGGACTTGTCAATTGTGATGTCCTGGGTGTTAGTTTTAGCAGAGCATAGTGGCGTGCAAGTTATGGTTCCCTTACCTTTCCAAAATTGGTGAATTTCTGGGGGTTTTAACACACCTTTTCAACTAAATCTGTATGCGTTTTTATTAGTGCAACTTAACCATAACGTCCCTTTAACAAATTTTTTTCACTGTATTGCATGGGTTTTTACCAGGATACCCTTAATCTTTCCACATGTCCATTACATCATACTGCTCCCATCTGCCCCCAGCATAGTACCCATAAAGTCCACAGATTGTGTGACTGTCCATGGACTTCGGCCAGCATTCACACTGCCCAAAAGCACAGGGGTTATCTTATATTGTTGTATCCTGTAACAGGCAAAGACATGTGCATGAAACAATAAGAGATACATGTACCACATCCAAAAATAAGTATAAATAGAAATTCTGTACTTGAAAAACCAGAAGTCATAGGTTGCACAACATAATGGAATGCAGCAAGCAGAAAGGTTAACTGTACATCTAACAGTATCTCCTTAGTGGAACCTGCCTTACACAATGAGAAGCAGCTGGCAGTTAATCCAGAAGAAACCCTTTGAAATATGGTAAGTGCACTATATTTCTTTCTGTACCATTAGAATTTACTATGTACACATAACTTGTAAGAAATAGCAGTATTGTTTTCTTTCAACAGAAATGGCAAGCACACTGGAGTGGCTGGAGGAACATTTCCCCCCATGATGAAATGAGTGAAGGAAACAGATCTAATGGTACAGAATACATTTTTTGAAGCAGAAAAAGTGATGTAATTTGTTCAGCTGTCACTAAAACATGGTTTTCATTTTAACAGAACATAGTGGGAATGGAGAAAGTGGGCCCGAATTACAATTAGATGTACCTGTATATTGCCACATGCCAAAGAAAATATCCTATATCACTGCCCAAATTGTACATGGGCCCATTCACCTTGTCCCAACCAATCATCCCCATCAAATTCCCTCAATGAAAGACACTATGGGGGTCATTACAAGTTTGGAGATAGCTATTAGTGCCATGGCTGCCTCCAAACTCGTGTCTGGGTCTGGGTTCTCTGAATGGGGACTTACCGGGTCATTCCAACCTTGGAGGACCTGGTAAGTCCCCATTCAGAAAACCATTCCCCATTCCCATTCGAGCCCCAATAGGGCTCAATGGGAATGGGGAGGGAGCTAATAATGGGCCCGTAAATTACGGGCCCATTATTAGCTCCATGCTCCCTTAGCGGCTCCCGCTAAGGATGGCTGGTTTTACCAGCCGGCCTTAGTGGGACCCGCTAAGGGACCTCGGAATGTGGTGGTAAGGGGTTAACGGCACCAGCATCCTTACCGGTGCCGTTAACCCCTTACCGCCAGGGTCATAATAACCCCCAATGATGAAACCTCAGTCCCTACCTCCCCTCATAAACAGTTTGTTGAAAACCTCAATTCTCCCATATATGTTTCCCATTCTGATTGCCCATCTCTTTCCTAATTGACTGTATGTTTTTGTTTTAATAAATATGTGTGTCTGTACTGTTGGTGCATTTTGTTTTTTAAAAGCCCAATTTGAAGTCTGCGGACTGCGTGACTGTCCAGGCTGTCCGTAACCAAAATGGAGGTGCCCCCGGACATTGCGCCTGTCTGCACATGTCCGCTTGGTTGTGTCATACTTTGTATTAGTTCGGGGACTCCACCCCTGCCCTACGGACACTAGCGCGCATGCACACCTGATCTCACTGTGCCCCCAGAAACTGCGTCTGTCCGGACATGTCTGCTCACACAAGTCACACTTTTAATTAGTTCGGGGACTCCACACCTGTCCTACGGACACTAGCACGCATGCACACCTGATCTTGCTGTGCCCCCGGACAGCGTGCCTGTCCAGACATGTCTGCTTGCATGTTTCACACTTTTAATTAATTTGCAGACTCCACCCTCATCCTGCGGACACTAGCGCATGCGCACACCATCTTGCTGTGCCCCCCGTACACTGCGCCTGTCGGGACATGAACATAAGCACGTGTCACTCTTTTAATTAATTTGGGTACTTCACCCCTGTCCTAGAGACAGTAGCACGCATCCGCACCTGATCTCATTGTGCCCTCAGACACCATGCCTGTCACCACATGTCTGCTTGCACGTGTTGCATTTTAACTTAGTTCGGGGACTCCACCAGTAACCTACGGACCCTAGGACACATGTTCACATCGTCTCCTGCGCAATAGGTGTCCACCTGACAGCCGTCTTGTCTGCGGTGGTCCCAGACGTCATCATGTGACCGCACCCATGCTGCGCGTGAGGAGTATCCGCGGACAGTGTCTGTAACCCTGGACAGTTAAAAACTGTGTTTTTGGCCAATCCAGGGTGCTTGAAGCTGAAACTTTACCCTTGCAGAGCTCCTAGGCCATGTCTCTGTTGATCTGGCAACATTTTATAACTTTTTAAGCCCTATCTGTGGATTGACTGTCTGCAGACAGTTGTGTCGTCTGCTGACAGCCCCTCTAAAGGGACCCACCCGCTACTGCTCCTCATTGTGTTTCTGGTTGTCCATGAGGGAGCACCTGCTAATAATTTTGGTACTATCTATCTGTACTTTCTGCTTCTTGGAGATAATGGCATACATGGCCACTGCAGCTGCCCCACCACCACCATCTGGAGGGCCTGGAGGGGGGGGGGGACAGGCATGGTGATACAGAAGTGGATCAAGAGGAGGATGAGGATAAGATACTGGAAGTCCCTCTCTCCAGCTCCCAACATGAATCTTGGGTGTGGCAGCTTTTTACCACCGTTGGGGTGTACCTAATGTTCGGGCGGATAAGGTTAGATGCACTAAGTGCAAGGTTGTGCTCAGTCATGGAAAACTAGGTCTGTACAGCTACGGGACCACCTCCTCTCAGTAGGAGGGAGCAGTTTCAGAGTGCTTTCAAGGCTGTGGTCAAGGAGCATTAGAAACACTCTCTCCTACCTGATTAAGGCCCTCCCAACATCTTCCTCTCTCCACCTGCCCCTTTGTCCCCGTGGTTAGTGGCCATCCCCTCCCATCCCTCCACTCCCATGTCTCTCCTGTGAAAAAAAGTGAGCGGACAGCACAGTAGTCCGCAGACATAAAAAAAATGTGGGTGGTAGTGGCATCCAAAACATTGAACTTCTTTGCGTGGGAAAGTGCTGGCTCTGAAAATAACAATTTTTGTTGTATTTTTTTGTTTTTGAAAGTTGTTGAAAGTTTTAAAGTAAACTAAGCAACATTCTACTGAACTAAACTTTTTCTTTCAACTTGCAAAATAGTAGGCATTTCGTTTTTGCTGTGCCTCCATCCATTTTTTTCACCTACTGGAAAATGCTGTCTATATTTACAAACAGTGCTTCAAAGCAATTTGAATGTTTTGCAGAGAAAGCTGATGACCGGCATCAGTAGGATGTCCTCGATCACAGCCGAAAATATTGAAAATGTCAAATTTTATATTTTCAAAGACGTCTTGCCAACATCTCCCAAAGCTGCACACACAGCCCTGTTGACATTGCACCTCCCTTTCTCCATTTGCGGACCAAATTAACTCGAGCACATCCACATCTGTCTCTGGGCAATGTGAGAAGAAATCAGTCGAGAATTTGGGAACATTTCCTTCAATTTGACAAATGTCACCTACACTGCAAACTGCAGTGACATTCCAGTTACATGTCCTAAATTGTTCCCTCCACAAAGAACAATGATAATGTCTGAATGTTGCAGTGTGACCAAATTGACACAAAATGGGAGCAAGTCCACCCACTTCAAGTCACGCACTCAATACCATTGCACATGAACATCATGAAATCCAAGGTTTTCAGCCACTCCAGACTGCTATGCATAGATCTTTAAGCAATGGATCCACAAGTCCCCCAAAATCTACACACTCTGCCTCCTGAAAGACATAGCCATAGCCATAGCAATCTGTGCTCCTCTCTGCAAACACACCTTCTGCCAAACTCTCACCTTGCATACCACACCCAGGAAAATGTATTGGCTACTCCTCTGGGATACGCAATCCCATTTCCATGTCTGGCATCCTCAAAAGACCCAGATGTGGCACATGCCATCCGCAGACTACTGCAGTGTCTGCGGACAAAACATCCAATTGAAGGGGGTGGGGACAGAAATTAAATACAATATAAGTTATTTACTCTTTAGTGGTGGCTCTAAAAAGAACCTTTTATTCTGTGTTTTTTTTTTTTTTAGCTTTTCAGATGTTTTTTCCTACACCTACTTACATGTACTCTACATCATTTTCATTTTGAATATTGTCAAGAAAGATTGCATTGCCACAATCAGTAAAAGTGTTGCCATCACAGAACAACTCCATACAAAACTCCATACAAAAATGAACATACCCCTTTGTTCACAAGGCGCCTTCCTTCATCTTGTTAAGGACAAAAGACATTGGTGTGTCTCCATAGTGTCCTAGGAGGTATATGTGAAAGAATTACCTTTCCACATGGAAACAGTTCCATCAGTGCCTTCAGCATATATTTCACTGCAATCTGCAAACATATTGCACTGATATACCACACACTATGTCCTCCTCAATGCACCACAATACTAACTGGACACTGGAAAAGAGAAATATTTGTTGCAATGTCCAAATAAAGTCTCACATTTTTGCCCAGGCACACCAGACCAAAAAGCCTCATCTCCCTCCAATCCAAGGTTAGCAGAAATACCACACATTTCTATGTACCTTTTCATATTCACCATAAAAGAATCTCCCACCATCCACACCAGTAGGTTTTCTCATTTGTACAACCACAGCCATCTTCACTACACACAGCAATACAAAGAACTGTTACCCTGTCTTCCTATAAAGCACAAACAGAAGACCTAATTGGCTAATCCCACAGTCCCCTTTCCTTGCTAGGCATCCTTAAAAACCTGAATGGGGCACTCCCTGTCTGCGGACTACTGCGCTCTCTGCCAACCCCATAACACAGAGCAGCCCTTCTTCCCTTTCCACTTTAATCTTTGTAGCACTCCCTTTAAGTACCAGATCCTGTGTCAAAGTTCAATGTATTACCAGTACATGCATACTTGCCAATATGATCCATTACAATCTACCAAGTGTTACTTTTTTAATTAATGTCACTTTCAACACCACTTCTCCCACTAACAGAGTTACACTAAAACTCCCACAATGCAAACTCAAAAGAAAACTACATGTATGCTATCAAAGCTTGGCACGTACATGGAATGAAAAATGGCAAAATGCAATGCGTTTACGAATATTTATATCAGCACCATTTCAAGTAAAACAAATAAATGCATTTATACATTTACAACAGTGCTGTGTGTCATTTTTAATAAATAAATGAAAGAAAATGCAAAAAATGTCTCCAAAATATTTCAATAACCCTCTGCATGTGCAATTTCATTACCTTTCCTAGACATGCATACTTGCTAACATTCCCATTTCTAATCTGTACATATGTATTGGATCCTTGATTTTTCTCTGCATTCTGGGACTTGCAGTGCCCCTTTTCTAATGCAAATAGTGCAACCACAGCTCGCACAATACAAACAAAAGCACCATCATTTAATAAGCAACTACACATTACAATGCATCCCATTCGCAAGTATGCATGTACTGACAACATAAAATACCTCACACAAGTGCCACTCAAAAGTGTTCTACAAATATTTTCCATCTCCATTTTTTTTTAAAAAAAAAGTTATGCACAGTGCTGCTATATATCCACACAAACATTCTTTTACTTTCATGTACAGCCTCCCAAAAAGGACAGCTTTTTCCATTTTTAATTGAATGAAAATGTCAAACTTTCTTGCAACGGCCCCATTGGGCATACTTATCATGGGAACACCGGCCCCATTAGCAACGGTGCCATAGCTCCTGTGTCCTCATTCCAGTAGAGTCAAATGCAACCCCACAGAAATAGGGACTAACATTTTTCGGCACCTGACTTTCCAGGCTAACAGGACCTGTAATATCTTAGTGGCACCGGGAAGCGAGTTGCTGAAAAATGTTAGTAATCTGGTGGCAACCCATCTGCAGCAACGGCAGTGCTACCATCAAACTTGTAATGAGGCCCAATGTTATTAACTTTTTTTCCCGACAACTCCTCCTACATTCAAAAATAATGTATTCTTGTACTAAAATTACTTCACCATTACCATACATTCCCACTAATTTTCTTATTTCCCAAATGCAGTGAAGAACAACCTCCTGGAAGACAACAACCTGAAGAGAACTACTCTTCACATCCTACAAAGTAAGTGTACTAGTGTAGTAGTTTTCTTTCTGTTACGCCTACAGTACAGTGTAGCTGCATATTAGCCTACACATTTCCTTTAAAACCAACATTTACTTCACTCTTACTCATTGCACCTCAGCATGTACACCCTTTGTATTCCCATCTGAACACCATTATTATAACACCCACTATTATCCTGAAAACATCGTAATGTCCTTACTTATTCATTCACACTACCACTCTCTTACGCACTAACCCAAACCGTTCACAAATCTAAACACACAGCTTCTCTTACAACCTTCCCAACCAGAACTAGCAGCCCATTGCACAATCACACGGCCCTCTATTTATGTATGCCCTCATATTCACACACTCTTTCACAGTACACACAAATATATTCCACAACTTTCAAACCCACAAATTCATTTTTTCTCCAACTGACAGAACAGAATACCTACTAAAAATCAACTCTGTAGAAAACAAAGAAAAAATAAAGCAGATAAAAATAAAAGCATGCTAAATACTCATCCACCTCTAGCATAATTTATAGCAAATATTCAAACAAAACTAAAAATACAGTCAGTCAACAAAACTGAACCAGCTAGCACTAAAAAAATAAAAATAAAACAATTGTGTAAAGAAGAATAAAGCTGCTAATGACCCTACCGCTATATCTACCAATGTTAACATAACCACAATTAAGCATTCCAAAACATTTATTTCAACAAAAATGTTCCACCATAGAGTACTTCACAATCTTACGAAAACAGCAGAAAAGTCATGCTCGGCCCTTAAAAATGATTGCAGAAGACTAATTCTGGAAGCTCTTCTTGACAGCACAATTCTGCTCAAAATAACATTGTTTATATTTATTTTGACCAGACTAAAACCTCTAATAAAATTAATCAGTAAACTACAAAAAGTACTTCTAAACATGCGCAATGTCAACTTAGACACTTTAGCAAACTTCTGTTAAGTTGAATGGATTCAGACAAGCAGCATAAAACCATATATCAATGAAGAGGCTTATAAACAAGAACAGAAAAACCCAATTGCCATACATAGTAATGGCGAGGGTATAACATGCTAGAATACACCATTATGGCACAAGAAACCCTCATTGAAAAAATGTCCCCAACAAACTTGCAATCAACTGTTCCTTCCACCCAACCAACCCCACCAGTCTACAAATTGCCATACAACTCAATGTGTAACATACAGAAACAATCCTTCAAATCTTTTTGATAATTTCTCAATCACTATGTGAAAGTAAAAGACAAAATTAGAATAAAAATGTACAAACCATGGACTCCTGTCCTGTGCGCAACTACACTGGAATGCCAGGACATTCATTAGCCTGCATTTCTGGACCTGCTTGCAAAAGCACCTTCCACTGCATCAAAATGTTAGCAACATACCATTCCACTTTACGGCATCGTCTCCAGAGACTGTACTATGCAAAAAGTCCTGCTTTACAACTGCAGCATTTTAATAACATTCTCCTAGATGTTACAGCCAAAGAACTGCTTCAACAAATAGACCACATCCAAAGTAAATATTTTGGAATTGAAGATGACTTGTAGTAACTTTAGTGATCATTAGGGAAAACCTTACAAATGGCAATCTTCTAATAAGCACTTAGAAAAAGAAATAGCAAAATTTAAAAGCACATCTGCCGATGTACTAAACCAAGTATGTGTCTGTTGTCACAGATCTTTTTATAAAAAGAGCACACAAATTGTAGATACAACTTACAAAATAGAAGACAATGAGGAATCCGAATGGCTCCAATCAACTCCATATCTTATAACAGAAAATAAATACACAATAAGTGACCCCTCAATACGTTGCACATACTGCAATACAAAGGTTGATAATAACAAAATGCCATCACATGCTGTCACTAATAACTTGGAAATATTCCCACTTCCAAAACCTCTCCAACAGCTTAATTTGTATGAGAGCATTATAATCCAAACAGTACACCCATTTCAAGCTATAATACGCCTTCAACCCCAAACAACCAAATTGCCTCCTTCTTAATTACCAAAAGGCATTAATGGCAAAGTAGTTTATTTGCCATTAGATCTTAACGTAAATGTAGAAACTTTAGGAGTGCAATGGCCAATCGATCAATCTTTCACTATCCTAGCTAATGGTGTACCAACAAAAGACAATAAGTCAACAACTAGTAGACTTAAACAAAGTTAGAAAAGCCCTATAATATCTAAAAGAAAACAATGACTACTACAAAGGTATAAACATTGAACAGAACTTAAGGGAAGCTACACAAATAATTCAGGATTCATCACCAACTGGCCAATTTGAACTTGTAGATCCTATTACTGCATCAAATTGTTTAGACCAGTATACAACTCAACCAATACACTCCAAAGACACCAGAGACAATGCATTAGAAACATATCAAATGTGTCAAGCCAAAGGATCTCCAATCAGCAAATGGGAGAAAAGTGTAGAAGCACAAGCCTTTCCTCTACTCTTTCCTACAAGAAAAGGGGGAAGATATGATGAAAGATCCACACAAATAACACCATCAGAATACCGCTCTTAACAAGTGTATTCTGAAGACCCCGGATTCAGACAAAATGTTGAATACATATTCCACCTCCTGTTCGAAAGTGTACTAGAAACTCTATGATACGGAGTTGCACACATATTGGAAACAGGCGCCAATTTTTTAAACACCCAACTACTTCAAAAAATAAAAGCATCACAAATGTCTTGGCAAACATGCCTGGTATGAAAGAATACTGATTCCGACATCACACTGATGTATGGTGTATGCTAAGGAACCTGCGACCAACAACATGGTTTGTTACTTTAAGTTGTGCAGAATATGTATGGTATGACTTACACAACTTCCTATGCATAGGAAACTAAAACAAAGAAGGAATAGACATAAGAACACCAGGAGAACTCTGCTCTCTTGACCCTGTAAATGTATCGAGATACTGTCAACCCCGCTTTATTGCCATTCTGCACTTCATCCGTAATAAAAATATCCCTCCCTTCAGAGAAGTGGAACACTTCTTTTGGAGAAAAGAATATCAATCCAGAGGAACACCACACATCCACATGCTTTTGTGGATAAAAGAGGCTCCTAAATTTGGTCATAACAGTGATGCCACTGTTTTGCAGTTTATTCACAAATACATAACCTGCAACATCCCTTCAGAAACCACATACACAAATGTTACGCTTCCAAAAACATAAGTGTGGCAAATACTCCCGACGCAGATATAAAAACAAAGGTAAACACTACAGAAAATACTTCTTTGGTTTCCCTAGACCAGTTTCAGCAAAAGGACAAGTAAACAGCTTCATGTCTTCTGTTAGACACAGTGAGAAAAACCAAATTACCTAAAAATACGTAGAGTATTAAAAGAAACAAAGCTTCAAAGTACATACATGATTACAATGCAATCATTGCCCTCTTGTGGAATGCAAACATAGATATTCCACTGCTGTACAAGATATGTCACAGCCTACTTAACCAAAGCTGAGAAAACAGAGCTAAAATATCTCTGGGATGACATATCATTGGACAGAACACTGTCACAAAAATTGCAAAGCTTTGGCATAAAAATACTCTCCCATAGAGAATGTGGATGCTACGAAGCTGCAGGCCTTTTAAAAGGCACAGCCTTATATGTAAAATCTGAACACATAGGGCCTCATCACGAGTTTGGCGGTAATCCTTAAATCCGGCGGTCGCGGTATTACCGCCGGATTTAAGGGTCCGCCAAATCAGGGCTTTGAGCTGGGGGGAAATCTGCCGAAAATTCGTGCTATTACCGCCGGCGGGAAATCCGCCGGCGGTAAGAGTGCGAAAATTCTCCATTGATCCTAATGGAGAATGGGGCATTCCCGAATGGGCTCAGTGGGGAATGGGGAATTCCAAGACCGCCAAACCTGTGATCCGGTGCTAATAGCGCCGGGGGTTTGGCGGTAGGGCTAATACTGCCGGCGGTAATAACGCCGGCGTTACCACCCAACTCGTGATGAGGCCCATGGCGGTAACCCTTAAATGCGGCAATAGCGCTATTACTGCCGCATTTAAGTGTCCGCCAGATCATGACCTTGGCAGATTTCCCCCCCCAGCTCTGAGCTGGGGGGAAATCCGTGGCAAATTTGCTGATTTTTGGCGCATTTACTGCCGGCGGGAAATCCACCGGCAGTAATAGCGCAAATTTTCCCCATTGGCCCCAATGGGGAATGAGGAATTCCCGAATGGGCCCAATGGGGAATGGGCAATAATCGTTCTGCCAAACCCGTGATCCGGCGCTAATAGCGCAGGGGGGTTTGGCAGTAGGGCTATCAGCGCCAGCGCTAATAGCGCCAGCGTTACCGCCCAATTCGTGATGAGGCCCATAGTCTGGCTAAGCATGGGTCCACCTGCATCCAGAAAAAGAGTGCTGAAATCCTAGCAAGACATATAAACAATAGCCAAAAATGATCCCAACAGCCAGGACATTTTAAAAGACAATGTATTAGACACATATTACCCAAACAGAAGTACTGCTTTGGAAAATATGTGCCATTACCACATAGACCAACATTTCTCCTACAAAAATAATGTCAAACCAGATGAAAAATGTGGAAAATACTTGGTCTCAAAAGAGCCTCGTCAAACTTACCAAACCGAGCCTAATTAATCATATGAAGTTATCATTTAAAACTCCTTAACATAGAGAACTTTACTACATGGCCCTACTGCAACTTTTTAAACCATGGAGAAAAGAAGTGGATTTATTAGGCAACCATGACCCATTTGAAGCTGCATTCAATTGAAATGAAAGCTGTATAAGAAATGTCAATTTCAAGCAATACAAAACATGTTGGACAATGAACGCCAACAAGAGGAAGAAGTTCAAGCACAACTAAATGAAGACAATCCTGTTGGCAGTCAACCTTCTGTTACAGGAAGCAAAGAACCACTTGGAGAGCCACTCATAGTAAATGAAGCAGAACTAGCCTACCTGAAGTAGAGAAAACCATTTATCAATATGAGCAATCAGACGAAAACTTGGAAATGATAAAATCACAGATGAGCAACTTAGAATTTTCCTAGAAGTGACTAAAGAAATTGAACATGGTTTGAAACATGAAAGTACAACTTGTAGTTGTCAAAGACATAAACCTCTACACCTCTATGTAAGTGGGGCAGCTAGTTCTGGAAAAACTTTCTTAATAAAAATCCTCAGCAAATTCCTACAAAAGTTAACAAACAACAACCTTTCAGCTGTTGTAACAGCCCCCACAGGTTTAGCTGCCTACAACATAGGAGGTGTTACTTTACACCGACTACTGCTCCCTCCAGTAGAACTCCAAAACAAATTAGAGTACTACAAACTATCAACAGAAGCTGCTACTGAAGTATGCAGAATTCTAAAACAAATGAAAATGCTCCTAATAGATGAGGTAAGCATGGTTTCCGATCTAATGTTGGCTTTAAATCACCTCAGATTACAAGATTACAAGAAGTCCTTAAAACAGACCACAAATAACTCTTTGGAAAAAACCACATTATTGTTTTTGGAGATCTCCTACAATTAACACCAGTGAAAGGTCAACCTATTTTTAAAACGTTAGGACACAAAAAGTGCTGCAACACAAAGGAAATGTAAATCCAGTGGCCATGCCCCCAAGAATCTAGGCACTGGTCAAAACCACCATAGCATAATATGGCCATGCACCCAGCAAATCTGGTCACTGGCCACAACCACCACACCACAACTTGCCCTGACCTTTCCAATTCAAATGACATCTGCAGACATTGAAATACATTGCCAGCCCTATATTTTACCTGTGCAAATATCCCCATATCATTTAGATTCCACTCCCCTACCCTGACCAAGTCCACTTGCAGTCACCAAATTAACCCAAATGTGCTTATCAAGCTGACGCCCAAGAGTCTGCCCACGGTGTCCGCTGACGGCCGCGCCGCCCATACACTCTTCTTCCACCTAAACAAAGAGCCCCATATCATCTTTTTTTCACTCCCCCACCCTTCCCAGCCCCTCCTTCCAACACCAAATGACCCAAAATGTGTTTCCCAAACTTTTCCCCAGCTGTCCATATAAATGTACATTTGTGAAGTCATCTTTGATGTCCTGGGTGTTTTTCTTAACAGTGCACGGCGATGGCGCGAGTTATAGTTGCTTAGTTTACCATAACTGACGGATTTCTGAGGTTTTTCAGTTTTACTTGTAACCATAATGTCCCTTTAAAGGTTTTTTCATTGACTTTCATAGGTTTTTATTAGTGCAATGAAGGAAGGCACACACGCATGTAAGTGTGCTTTAAATGTTCGTTATTTTGCGGCCCTATTGGGACCAACACTGAGCTGCCACACGCCCCATCAACCGTCTCAGAATGTGTCTCCCGAGCCTTCCAGGTGCTATGGATGGAAGGCTCAGGAGATGGCGTACAACATGCAACTTAACCATAATGTCTCTTTAACAAAGCTTTTTCCGTGAATTTTATAGGTTTTTATTAGTGCAACTTAACAATAACGTCCATTTAACAATGTTTTTTCAGTATATATTCATATATATATATATATATATATATATATATATATATATATATATATATATATATATATTGACGCCTCAGCAAAATCACTTTGCTACTTGTTGGGAGGACTGGATTATGACCTCTTTTCACTTTTTTTGTAAAGGAAAAAGTAATTTTTATATGAGCCGTGATTTTTTCCCAGATTTTTTGTAACAAATAAAGGAAGAAAAGAAGAAATCAATGAAAGTGAATACTGATCATTTCATTTTGTGATCCTGTGTAGAGTGCTGCTCATTTGGTTTAAAAAGAAAAAGCTAACTATAAACATTTATATATATATATATATATATATATATATATATATATATATATATAAAAGAGGAAAACCGCCATAAAAATAGAACCGTAACACACAGTTAACCTGCACTCCGAGTCATGAACACATGCCAAGGAGTCCCATTCATAGAAAAAATAAGCCAGAAACTTGAAGTGAAAAATACTTACAAGTTTATTATATAACAAAAATATATATTAAAACCACCATTGACTTAACAACAGAGGCAGGACACCTAGAGAACAGTCCTGTATGGACATGTTTCGCGCTCTACACAGCGCTTGTTCACCAATGGGGGAGAATGGTTCAACATGGTATAAATAACAATGTAAGTTCCTTCATAGTGTCTACAGCTCAGCAGATGTATACAATCATGAGTAAACCAATGGCAGACATCTTGTAACGTAGTTGCACAGTGCTAAATCCCTAACAAGATGCAGGAGTATAGTACACAACACAAGGGCAGACAATGTGGTACAAGTTATTATATATATAATATATTCCCTGAAAAAACTTTGTTAAAGGGACATTATGGTTAAGTTGCACTAAGAAAAACCTATGAAACTTAGTAAAAAACATTGTTAAAAGGATGTTATGGTTACAAGTAAAGTTGAAAAACCCCTGAAATTCGCAGTTATGGTAAGCTAAACAACCATAACTCGCGCCACCACCGTGCATTGCTAAGACTAACACCCAGGACATCAAAGATGACATTCCAAATGTCATTGATGACATCACTGATGACATCACGTGTCTAGCCCCTTCTTTTTTGTTCACTGCCATATCTAGGCCAGTTGGTTTTATTTACTGACAGTCAGAAACTTTACTTTCAAAAGTTATTACATTTATGTATATTGCTATTCTCACATGTTCTTACACTACTTTCCTTAGATTTTAATTGCATTTTATGATGTACATATATAGAGGAAGAAGCAGGCCTGAAACACAGCAATCATTTTTGTGTGTGAATACAATCATGTAGATTATACACAGTTTCTAATGATACTGCCTCTTGTTTGCTTACTTTACTCTCCATATATAAGCCCCATATTTGTATGCATTGTAGTCTATTTATGTTTTGTGTGTATTAGTAGAAATATGTAGTAAATGATCCATTATTAGCTACTAAGTACATCTTTCACAGTACGGAAAAGTTTGATACAGAACATTCTTTTTTTATTGTATATAGCTGAATTAATCAACTTTTACAATTTCTGATCACATTATATAAAGACAGATTCATAATATTACACACTCTCATATAGATGAATCAAATTGATTAAAAATTGATAAAATTAAGTGAAGAACAAATCCAGTACAAAGAAAATGTATAATAGAGCAAGACAAATACTAAAAACACATTTCATTTGGACCATTTTCAAAATAGTACCTTTTAGCTAAAATTGATCCACAGAAAAGGTTGAGCAAACAATAAAAATAGTCTTGTTCAAAATATCCTTTGTCAACGGCCATGTCCCCATTAGTTAGCAACATTACTTGATTCATCA
Organism: Ambystoma mexicanum; assembly: GCF_040938575.1. Classification (NCBI taxonomy): domain Eukaryota; kingdom Metazoa; phylum Chordata; class Amphibia; order Caudata; family Ambystomatidae; genus Ambystoma; species Ambystoma mexicanum. The sequence goes on from NC_090934.1 coordinate 362,302,222, forward strand.
CAGTAGAGATTGTTACTTAATTCTTTCCTATTAGCTTGATCAAGTTTTAAAGCTCGCAGAAAATTAATTACAGCAATTCTCAAAGACGCCAAATTACCTGAGAATATCAATTCCCACATATGTTCAGGTGACAACTCTCTATACATCATTAGAGGTTTTTTAAGAAACTGTTTACGTTGGTTACTTACATTTTTACATGCTGTTACTATATGTTTTAAAATTTCTATTTCACCTGTAAGGTTAAAAAATCAGCAATAGGGCGTAGAGTTTGCCGTAAATTTGAGTCTATGCAAAATCTGATTGGTTGGCCATATATTAAATATCACGCGCATTAAATCTGCTCTATGCTGAACCGACGGGGAACATTTCAGATATTTTTCCGGTTGACTATATTTTTTCTGAACAAAAGGATGACTATAAAAATCTTGATATTTCATACATTTATCTCTAGTCCGAATCCAATCTAATTGAAAAAGCAACGTTTTTGCTTTAACCGTATTGCTTAGTAAGGTGTCCAAAGATATATTAGCATCTGTTAGAGCTCTTGTTGCTGTTAATCGCCATTTTCTGGCAAATAAATCATTTGATCTAAACATATGTCTTGATAACATTCCTATCAGCAAATGTGAGTCAATTGCTAGCAAACACTTCCTAAAAAGAGAAATTACTTGCCAGATGTAACGTGCATACAGTGAAATAATGCCTAGTTCAAGTCTAATTTAACACCTGGAACACATCCCGGTAGTTTGAGAACTTGTTTCCAAAATTGAAATTCCAAACTATTCCACTTTATTTCAGTGACAATGTTTTTTGTTTCTGCACCATATAATATTATGGGGGTAGTTTTCTGTAGAAAAAAAGTTAAGGTAGACAGGAGCGAGAATTTGCCATACGAGCCATTAATTATGGTCACTTGTGACATAGATCTAATTAGTTTCAGCTCCAAACACTGATAATGTGCTTTGTCATCTGCTTTACTTGTTATGGTTACACCTAGATACATGTAATGCTGTACCTGTTCTAGGACTTCACCTTGAAGCACCCGCTGACATTTCTTTCTGCCCTGGCTTCTGTTCTTATGACAGATCATCACTTTAGTTTTTGCCAGATTCATGGTCATACAGTTCTCCCTTACATAACTAGATAATGCATTCAGTAACCTCTGTAGACCTTGTGGTGTCTTGGAAATTAAAACAAGGTCCTCCGCATACAGAATGGCTGCAATGATTTTTCCAGCCAACTTGGGAGCATCAGACAAGATGTTCACAAAGGCATCTCCAATATCAGAGATGAAGAAATTGAAGAGGGCAGAGGCTAGTATACATCCTTGCCTCACCCCTCTCCGTGTCTCGACATCTGCGGTCAGAGAACCTTTTAGATCTAGTCTAACCTGCATTTTGGTGCCGGTATGTAGATCTTTTATTAACTGTACCAGATGCGCCGGACATTCAGCCCCAATCAGTTTTTGTAACAAAAGTTCCCTAGAAACAGAATCAAACGCTGCTTTAAGGTCAACAAAAACAATGTAAAGTGACTGATTCAATGGGAGAAAATGGGTCATCAGAGCCTTAAGGGTAAGCAGGTTAATAGATGTACCCATGTCCGCTATAAAACCTGTTTTAAACGGGTCACGTTTAAGATGTGTTATTGACCATGTGTTAAATTCTCTCAAAATAAATCGAGAGAATAACTTACCCGGGGCGTCGAGAAGGGAGATCGGCCTGTAGTTGGCCGGACATGATCGATCGCCCTTCTTGAACTTTGGAACGACAACCGAGCATCTCCATGACTCAGGAACAGTGTTACATTCAATGATTTTTTTAAAGAGATTAAATAGGATCTGAGTCCATTTTTCTGGATGCTGCTTGAAGACCCAATTACTAAGCACGCCAGAGCCTGGTGCCCTCGAGCTGCTAGATTTATTTATGAAGAACAATATGTCTTCTTTGGTAATTTGTAATTCACTTTAACTGTTCTTAGGATAATTGTCTATCTCAATCTGATTTATAGGAGAAGCATACATCCGCGAAAAGTGATCTCTCCATTGTAGTTCCGTGACTCCGTTGACCTGGACCTGCAATTGTTTCGGAGCAATAGCATTGTTTATCAGGACCCAGGTATCCACAGTATTTTTACTGCAAATTGCTTTCAACATCTTTCCACCGTCTTGTTGGTATAATGTGCTCCTATACATATGTGACCAATTTCGGTATCTGCATTTTGCTGCCTGGATTAGGGCGTGTCTCGAGTCTAGAGGAGCAAGGCATGCCCATCTAAGCTTGTTATGTAAGGCTCTCTTACGCTCCCCAACCTCGGTGTCAAAATTATGTCTTTATTTAGATCTCGAGTGAGTGGACTTGCAGAGGGGAGCTTGATAGCATTGGAGAGTTGTCGTGTATTGTTCCTCCCGCAACTTCCTGCGTTATTAATGGTTGTCAAGTGAATTTAAATCATCTCCCCAGAACAAATAAGAATTGGATCGACCGACCATTTTGTAGTAATTAGGTTATGATCACTATGTGTTTGAGAAACTATCTCAAAATCACTAATACTGCAAAAGGTGGCCCGATCAGTAAAGATGCAATCTAGAATGGATTCACTTTTATTTCTGGACCAGGTATATTTCGGAGGCCTGTCTTTTATGAAAGCACCATTCAGCATTATCAACTGTCGATCTTTCATTAGGGTTATCCATCGATCCACACTCTGAGTCTCTTTCTTCATCTTTACCTTTTTGGCTCCTAAGAGATGCAAGTTTAAATCACCCATCAGAAATATATTAGTGATATCAGGAGTTTGAATTACTATATCTAAAAGAGATTCTAAATCACCAAAAAATACACCATCTGGGACAGCAATAGGATTACGGTATACATTGATTAGCGCTATGTTCTGCTTGCCGAAAGTGATTCTAACTCGTTGAGTATTGAGATTGGGTGTCAACCATGGTGAAATCTTGAGACCTGCCTTACGGTTAACTACTACCATGAAGCCAGAAGATGGCCTTCATTTAGCATTTGCTCTGTCAGGATGTAAGCTAATCTCATATCCATTCCAGGTTGGGGACGTAACTAACCATGTCTCTTGAAAAGCTTGTATCTGGAATGGTAATTGGAGGAAGAGACCACCAAATGTAAAAATCCACATGTGTTCCAGCTCACTAAATTCAAGATGCTGCAGTTATGTACGGTAGATAGTTACAGGTCTCTGGCGGAAGGCTACCTAAAGTTTTCATAGGAAACACCATTTGACTGAGTTCTAGAAGCCTGAAGTCTGCTAATACCTGATCTAACATTTTGAGTTTCGAGAGTGTCCTTTTCTGGAAACTCCTTTACTGCTGAAGGGTCTTGAGCTAACAGGAAACCCAATGTAAATAGTTCAATTTTTGCTTTCCAAATAACATTACGTACTACACTGGATGAGATCCAGATCCTCACTATAGATAGATCTTGGTCATTGAGAAACTCAACTTGTGAGATGTCATTGGTGTTAATGTTCTGCAGACTTGGAACTTCCTCAAAGATAGCCAATATTGAGGTTCGATTCAAGTCATACAGAGGAAAAGGAGCCTCCCGACATTTCAGAATAAAACAGTAAGCGGCTTGAGAAATAGATTTTGGGCCATATCTTTACAATTTTGCAGCATTATCAGCACACTTGGCAGTGCCATTTGTGTTGTTATCCCACTGCTTCTGTTTGTTAATTTGGGGATGATGAGTATCTCTTGTGAAACTCGTTGTGTGAGTCTCACCTTCATCTCTAATATCAAGGTGGTTTTTGTTGGACAGTATGTTTTTAAAAGTAGACTGTATCATGTCTCTAATCTGAGGGAGAAGACTTTGAGCTTCATCTATCTGTTGGATAGGTATTTGTGCTTTAGATGTAGCAGCCCCGATACTACAAGCTTTCTCACAATTTACAGCTTGCGCGACCTCCACTGACTGAGGATTGTGCATTTTATCAACGTTGTTATTTTGCACATTAATCTCCGCAGATGGACGGCCCACAATCGCTTGGGATTCTGGTTGCTTGTTTTTTAAGGATTTTTCACCACTCGCCAATGCAGAGATCAAGGCATGCAAGGGAGCCTAGTTAGGAGACTCATATTCAGACACAGAATTGTCCATGTTTTTTCTTTTAAGAGATCTGCAAGATTTTTTCAGTATGGAAGGCAGGGTTTCAGCATTACTACTTGCTAGCACTCTGCCAACAAACTTCTGAACCCGATTTTTCGAGATTTGTGTAATTTTTTTGCAGAGATGTTTTTTCACTGCTCCCGTTAATCTGCCTTTAAATTTTTTAGTAGACCTCTCATTAAACATATTGTATGTTGATTTCAGAAGGGTTACCTGCTTGTTTGTTTAGATCAGAAGGTAGAGTAACACTGGGCATTTGGGTGTCTTGGGTAACTTTCAACATCGGGTCACAAGGATTAGTTCCCAGGCAGTCAGATATTGTAGTTTGTTTATTTGAAGATGCTGGTGGAAGATATGCTCATTTAAATTGTCTATCCTGGAAATAGCAGCAGGTTCAACCGGCCTAATGATTGAGGGAAAGATGGGTAAAACACTCTCCACATTTGTTTCAGGGACACATGCGTTTGCTTTGCTAACTTTATCATAGACAACTAGGTTATTTCCTATTCTGATGTCAGGATTGTTCTGCAGTTTTTTTCTCTATTGTATGCATCCATAGTATTAGATCATCAATCTGTTTTGACTGATGACACATTTTTTCCTCAATGGTGTCAAACAATTTTAGTAGCGAGGAAACGGATGTGTTAATTGCTGTCAAAGTAATTTGCAACAAAGGCGAAAGCTCCTTATGGCCTCCACATACTTCCCTCGCTTTGGGGTTAGTTGACGAAATATTCTGAGCTTGTCCTGGGGTAGGCTGAATGTAAGAAACTGAGAGATTGAAATCTGTTTGATTTGCCGGCTCGAACAAACTATGGGAGTGATTTAGTGGCTGAGCTCTTGCTTTAGAGCTGTTTGGGCGAGAAAAACACTGTGGAATTCCAATTATTGCGTGATCTACTTCTTTCCCAACATTTTTTTCTAATTTGGCATCACACCCAGATTTCACCTCTCCTATTTCATCGCTTCTTTCAGCATCATTTTCAACACTTAGAAAAGTACTGTTTAGATTTTCGACAATTTATACCTTGGGCGTTTCATCTACAGTCTCGGGTTCACTAGTAAGATCAACAATGGGGGGCGAGAGAACATCTCTGGCCTGAGAATAAATCCCCTCTGACAAAAGTTGGATATCCGATATTGAGACATTTTTAAGATTTACCTGGGGGTGCGAGGGGTACTCCTGCCGTGATGGAAGCTCGCTCTGCATGATTGTAGCAACTCCTTGAACTGGATCACAGGGTTGACAAAAGTCGCATATATCCCGATTGTCCTCTACCATTGATTTCTTGTCCACCAAGAAGGAATTAACTCAGGTGAGTTTTTTCCTGTTTGCAATAATAGTAGAGGACTTAATAGGGGTGGATTATATAATTAAACATTCTTTGGAAGTCACCAGATTGGAAGGCATGCCTGATTTGAGGGTATACAACCCGTTAGACATGCAGTTACAACTGTCGAGTGACTAGATCTCCACACAAGATGAAAGGTCATGTTTTGTGTAACTTTCCAAAAGAATTGAGGCACAAACACGTAAGTGATGTTGTGAGGGGCTTACATCGAACACGCAGAACAGCCAAACTGCATTCACCTTAGCATGCAACTTCGCATGAGCGTGCGCTATGCGCGTGGACCTCGCATTAAATGGAGTCCGGAAGAAAAAAGAAGGCGGGACCTGAGAACAGAGCAGGAAAAAAAAAAAACAACACTATTAGCCAAGTGTCCTGTTCGGCAGCACAAGTTGTCCAAGTTGTCTCTGAAGACAAAGTCACACAAAGTGGAGCAGTACAGCCCTTCATGTCCATAGGCATCAACCGACGTACCGCGGGCAAGACATTTTCTTCACGTAGTGATTCCAAAGCGCTGCCACAGCCAGCCAAACAGCATTCACCTTAGCATGTAACTTTGCATGTGCGCACTATGCGCGTGGACCTCGCATTAAATGGAGTCCGGAAAAAAAGAAGGTGGGACCGCGGGCAAGAAATGTTCTTCACGTAGTGATTCCAAAGCGCCGCCACAGCCAGCCAAACAGCTTTCACCTTAGCATGCAACTTCACAGAACATTCACTGTTTTATTATATAACTTTGAAAAATTACAAATATAGCACCTCTGTGGTGTATGCTGCAGCCAATACCTACATTTCTGTATGAGTAGGTTCCTGCACTAGAAAGAACACTGCAATGGAATGTTCTTTAGAACACTACATTGCGTAATAAAGTATGTAGTTTATTACACATTTCCCTATAATCCCTGATACTTTTTTGCCAGTATTACATTCTCTTGTATGAAAAATAAATGCACATGTGTTGTCATCAGTGATGTCATCAATGATATTTGTGATGTCATATTTGATGTCCTGGGTGTTAGTCTTAGCAGTGCATGGTGTGGCGCAAGGTTTGGTTGCTTATCTTACCATAACTGGCGAATTTCAGGGGGTTTTCGATTTTACTTGTAACCATAACATCCCTTTAACAAAGTTTTTTTAGTGAATTTCATATATTTTTATTAGTAAAACTTAACCATAACGTCCCTTCAACAAAGTTTTTTCATTGAATTTCATAGGTTTTTATAAGTCCAACTTAACCATAATGTCCCTTTAACAACGTTTTTTCAGTGAATTTCATGTGTTTTTACCATAGCATGCAATTTTCCTACAACTTACTAATATCATACTTACCAAATATAACAATATTTGTGTCCAATTTACAAAGTGTCACCTTAACACTTTGCCATTTCCCACCTTCTAGAATCATTTTTAAGACTTCTATACATTTTTTCCAACTATTTCAACTAGTTTTGCATCCGTAGACGTCTATGAACATCTGATTTCATTGCGGACCTTCCGGACAGCGCCACATGACCATGCGTTGGTGCGCGGCATGATGATGTGTTCGAGAACCCGTCCGCACTTCACGATAAGATCTGTACTTCGCGGACAGTTCAGAACTGCATTTTCTACTGATCTAGGAACTTTCAACTTCAAAATTTCCCTTGCACACCTCCTACACCTGTTCACACTCATTATCCATTACCAATCTTGTACACATTACATACTTGGAAGAATTTTATCAAAACTGCTATTTATCTTAAAAATGGCATCAGTTATTGCCATCCCTCGTCCCCAAGAGCCACCACCACCACCAGCTGGAGGACCTTCACAAAAAAAAGTGCAGTACTTTCAAAGACAATGAAGAGGACCAAGAAGATAAGGTAGAGGAAGTGCCTACTTCTAGCACCATGATCAGGTGTGCCAGTTCTTTGCTACTGTTGGGGGTGTACCAAAGGCCAAAGCTACCAAAGTGAAATGCACTGAGTGCAATTTTGTACTCAGTCACAGACTACCTGGACAGTACTCCTACGGGACCATCTCCATGTGCCGCCACGCCAAACCCAGTGACCGCAATGCTCTCAGAAATGTTGTTCCTTTCTCAGCAAGTAGTAAGCTGTCTTCCTCCACCTCATCTCCCTCAACAAATACTTTAACTACACAGCCTGATGTCTGCGGGCATTGGTGCGTTATAAATAAATAAATAAGGAGGGGTACAGACCATTATCGTCCATTGCAGCCCCTGAAGCGGGAACCCAGGGTGCTAAAACATAGATTTGTCTTCCTATATCGGGATGCCTGCGGCGTCCCGCTGTAAGAAGGAAGAATTATTCTTCCTACAGGAAGGAAAATCCTTTTCCAAGCCATCCAAGGCCCTCTTCCCTTGCCATGGCAGCCTGCAAAACCCTATGAACATATTACCTCAAGCACTTTTTTTTCCCTTTCAAACCTATACTACCTTCGATTAACTTTATCACATGGCTAGTAGCCGGATTGTCTGCGTCATGACCTTATGCCATGATCCAGACAATCAGTCACCAAAGCTATATGACTATTTTTTGTACCTACATTATTACACTTGTAAAAAAATAAAACACGGGCACATTTTCAAAACCATGCTTTAATGTCCTTGCCAATGCTCCTCACGAGTTTGCTCGAAATCCGCCCATGTTTTATTTTTTTAAAAGTGTCAAAATGTATGTATGTACAATAGTCATATAATTTAGCCCCCACGGACAAAATCCATTCAGTCTTTACACAAACATTGAAGGTTGGGTCTTTAATCTTTCTCAAAACTTTTGTCCACATTCGTCAAATGGCAACAAAGTTATAAGCCATCTAAAAATGTTAAGACCCCCCCTCTAATTTCGTCCCCTCTTGAGAAAATCCCACCAAACTTCAGAAAACCATTTATATCTAGATCCAAAATCGTTTTGCCAAATGTTGTGCAGATTCGTCAAATGACACATTTATATGGATTTACAATATTTTGGGACCCCCCTCTTATTTTGCCCCCTCTTGACAGAATCCCACAAAACTATGCAAAACCATTCAGGATTAGGTTTAGAATAGAATTGCAAAATTACATGCAGTTTCATTGAAATGCACAAAAGTTATAAGCCATCCAAAAACTGCTTTTCCCCAACCCTGTAATGCCGTGAACCCTGTGAACACCACAGCACTTCCCCAGGACATCCGGAGTGTTTGCGGACTTTTGGGGGGTGAAACAACCCATGTTTTGGCTTCTTATGGCTATATCCAATCCAATCCTCACCCCCCACATCCCCAAAGATTGTTTGTTGAGTTTGACAAGTCAAATGCTGCTTTTTTATAAATGTTTTCACCGCGCTGTCCGCGGACCCCAAAAAAGTCAGTGAATCCAATATGGCGGGCGCTTCAGGAAAACCGATGCATTTCACGTTTTCTCAGCGGCCGCGTCCAGATGTCCGCGGACCATGCAAAAGTCAGTGAATTTTCTGGCCAATCGGAGGCTACTCCACGGACAGAACAGCCAATCCGAGGCCAGTCCGCAGACTGAACAGGGAAGTGTGTCTGTGCAGCGGAAATAGATATCACTCATTTTTTTGCCTCACATTTTGGTCATTTAAAAAAAAAACAACCTGAAGGATTTAAACCAAATTAACAAAAGCACGCTTTCGGGACCAAGCCGCCGCTCCTGCTGCAAATTTGGTGAAAATCCGTCCAGCGGTTTGGGCTGTAGGCGTGAGCAAAGTGTTTTCCCATTATGTCTATGGGAAAAAAAGAAGTTTTGGGACCCCCCCTAGAACTTTGCCCCTTCCGGACCAAACCTCACTAAATTCTGCAGGGAAATTCAGAGTGGGCCATATACCTTTTTTGCAGAGTTTGGTGAGGATTCGTCCAGGGAGCGAAGTTATAAGCCGCCCAGTAGGTGCTCTTCCTATGAGATGAGCAACTTAACCATAACTACATGGCCGCTCCCGCAGGCCATATAATATAATATTGCAGGGTCTGCTTTAGCGGCCCTGTAGTTATAGATAAGTTGCACAACTCATAGAAAGTGCACTTTTTGGGCAGCTTATAACTTGGCTCCCCTCCCCACACCCGACGAATCCTCACCAAACATTATATAGCCCCTTGAGAATGATTTTGCAAAGTTTGGTGCAGTTTCTGGCTCAGGGGCAGGGGTTTGGGGGGGATTTATAGGGGGAGGTCCCACAATTTGTGGAAATCCTCATAGATGCCATGGAAAAAAATATTTGCTTGCGCCTATAGCCCAAACCGCTGGACAGATTTTTACTAAATTTCCAGGAGTGGCACCTTAGTCCTGAAAGCATGCTATTGTAAATTTGGTGTAAATCTGTCCAGTAGTTTATTTGAAAATGGCCAAAGTAGGTTAAAAAAATGAATGATATCTGGGTCCGGTCCATGGATTCATTTCCTGATTCGGTGTCTGCTCAAACCTCTGGACCACTCAGAGAGGGGCGTGAAGTTCACTGATGTTACAAAATGCTTGCTATTGGTGAATTAAAAACAGGATGTGCATCAAAAATGTTCAGATGGATGCCATGTTGGTTTCACGAACAGTGCCCATAGTCTGCGGACACTGTGGTAAATACATATTAAAAAACACAACATTGCACTTTCCAAACTAATTAAATTATCTCTGGGCAGGTGAGGGGTGATGAGGATGGGATGTGATATGGCCATAAAAAGTCAAAAATCGGCTGTTTTTTCTTCTACAAAGTCTAAGAACATCACAGATGTTCAGGGACACCCTGTGAAGTTCGCAGACATCTCAGATGTGCGGGGACACCCATGCATATTTCTGCATTACAGGGTTGGTGAAAAACAGTTCTTGGATGGATTATAACTTTGGCACCACTCAATGAAACTGCATGAAATCTTGCAATATCATTTTAGACCTGGCTCTGACTGGTTCTGCAAAGTTTGGTGCTGTCTCACCAACAGGGGGCAAAATTAGAAGGGGGTCCCAAAATATTTGAAAGGCTTATAAATTTGGTGCTGTTTGATGAATGATATGATGTGATATGATATGTCATTTGTAACGCCCCTGTACAAATGTTTTTCTATGCACAACAAGACAACAGAGAGTATGGAGGGAGGACAAGACAAACAATTTTACTAGGCCTTGTGTCATTCAGATCATCCAAGTGCTGTAACGCAAAGTGCATGGGAAGGGAACGGGGAAATGCAAGGGGGAGGGAAGGGGAAAGTGCATTTGGGGCAGTGTTGCTCTGAGTAAGTGCACCTAGGCCAGCCCGGATCTGGGTAAATTCAATGAGGCAGGGGACTGTACAGGTTGCAGTTACAGCCGCTAGTGCATGAACGGCCAGGAGGCAGTACAGGGGAGACTGGTCAAAGAGGAGTTCGGTATCCAGTGAGACTCTGAGGGTAACCAAACAACCAGTCGGCACAGCAGAGAGGTTGGTTAGCAGGAGTGGGAGGGAGAGGAAGCAGACAAGAACATTAAGGTCTTGAGCTGCTTCTGGAACTTCAGGTGGTCAAGTTTGGGAGGGTAGGGAGGCCATTCCAGAGGGAGGCACTGGCAGAGGAAAGTGATCTTCCTCCTACTCTCTGCCTAAAGAAACGTTTGACCCTCACAGAGTTGGAGGCAGCAGAGCAAAGGGCTCGAGAAGGAACGTATTTAGGATGAGAGCTTTGAATGTATTGTGGGCCCCTGGCCCCAGAAAGCCTTGTGGACGATGCAGATGGTCTTCTACTTGATCCTTGCAGCCACCAGGAGCCAGTGGAGGTATTTCAAGGCTGGGGTTGAGCCCAAGGACAGGTCTTGCGGTCCTGTTCTGGATTAGTCACAGAGGGCGGAGAGTAGAGGTAGACAGATTGAGAAAGAGGCTGTTACAGTAGTCCAACCTACAGAGAACCAGGGCTCTGGAAACACTGAGCTTCTGGGGGAAAGTGAAGTGAGAAAAGGAAGAGTTTTTTGCCTGGCCACAAGGCGAAGGGAGAGGGCCCATGGAGGGCAGCCAGAGAGAGAGAGAGAGAGAGAGAGAGAGAGAGAGAAAGTTGGAGCGCTAGTCCCGATAAGAAGGATCACTGTCTTACTGACATTAAGGCAGAGATCGTTGGAGGCGGAGGCGCACCAATACTGCATCGCGGATAGACAGTCAGTAATGTGCAAGAGAGGAGATGAGACTGTAGGGAGCCTGAAAGAGAGCTGCATGTCATCTGAACAACGCTGAAAGTTAGAGCAAAATGTAGAGATTAGGTGGGCCAAAGAGGACACGTAGAGGTTGAAGAGCAGGGGTGAGAGGTTAGAGCCCTGGGGAACACCACATGTGAAGATAGGGATGGTGGCAAGAAAGGCCCCAATTTGGACCTAGGAGGGTCAGTCCAGGAGGAAAGAGTTCAGCCACTCCAGGGCCTGATCTGTGATGCCCAGGTTCTCACGGAGTCGATTTATCAGGATGGCATGATTGACTGAGTCAAAAGCAGAGGAAAAGTCAAGGACGATGAAGACAGAAGGGGTGCTGGTGTCGAGATTAGAGAGCAGATCTTCACAGGTGTTCATGAGAGCAGTTTTCTTGCATCTGGCTGCTCTGAAGCAAGACTGGTGGTCATGGAGACAACCAACAGTTTCAGTGTGGAGAGTAAGCTGGGCTTTTCCAGAAGATTGCCAGGGAAGGAGTGGTAGAGATTGGGTGATAGTTAGATGGACAGCTAAGATCGGCAGAAGTTTTATAAGGAGGGGGTGCATGAGGGAGTACTTGAGGAGAGAGGGGAAAGCACCAGTGGCGAAAGCGAGATTGCAGAAATTGGCCAAGGCTGGAGAAAAAATGTCAATGTGGTCCTTGATGGTTCTGCAGGAGCAGGGCAGCACCTGTTTGGATGACACTTTCATAGATCAGACTTGTCTAGAAACATTGTCAGGTGTTATCAGAGAGAAATGGAAGAAGGGATGGGGAGAGGGAGAAGTGGCCAGAAGGGGGCTGAGAGCGGTTGTGCGTGAGGAAGATGAGAATGAGGACAGTATGTTCTGAATTTTAGTAGTGAAGCGAGAAGCCAGGGTTGTACAGAGGGCCTGGGAGGGAACAGGAGAGATGGAGACTGCAGAAGGATTTTCCAGCTCCTTGCAGATTTTAAAGAGTTTGGCTGTGCTGTTAGAGGCTGCATAGGTGCAGGCTTGGATGTGGACTCTCCTCTTTGACAGGAAAGAGAGTCTGTATTGTCTTAGGAGCAGGTTGCAGGCCAGTTTGTCAGAGGAAGCCCTCCACTTTCTCAGCCACTTTGCACTTGCATTTCAGGGCGGCGAGGTCAGAGTCATACCACAAGCGGCACTTGGAGAAAGGCCTTCAAACGGATTCTCATGGCAGGGCCAAGGATGTCCAGAGTGTTGGAAATGGCAAGATGCAGATTAGAGAGAGGTGGGTCCAGCTGTGAGTCAGCCACAGGAGTAGGAGGAGCCAAGAAGGTCGAGGCAAAGGCATCAACTGACACACACTTCATAGGCCGAATAACTAAGAAGGTAGGTGGCAGTGCTGGGGAGAGTTTAGCCTGGGGCACAGAGTGTGTCAGGTGAGAGGAAAGAAAAAAGTGGTCAGTCCAAGAGAGAGGAGTAGTGAGAGGGCTAGGAGAGGGATGTCTGAGGAGATGAGAACATCCAAGGTGTGTCTGGCAGTATGTGTCGGACCAGAGGGCAAAATAGAGAGAGAGAGTCACAAAGGTTGCGTAGGAGCCCAGAGGAGGAATCAGAAGCTTCCAGGTGGATGTTGAGGCCTCCAAGGAGGAGAATTTGAGAGGCAATAAGAGATGTGGAGAGGTCAGCCCACTGTGAGAGGAAGAGGGCAGCCTGGCCAGGTGGCCCATAAAGATGGTGGCCACAGTCAGAGAAAGGCCATGGGGGATAAACAGCTGCATACCAGGCCATCAAAGGAGGAGTACACCTGCATAGGAATGACAGAGGCAAGGACCAACTCCGGAACAATGAGAGCTACCCCGCCTCTGGGTCGGTTGGTTCTGGGCACAGAGAGGATCTTGTAGCCATCGGGGAGGAGAATGTAAAAACTTGTGGCCAAGCTGGCCATGAACCATGTCTCAGTGAGAGCAAGGACATCCAGCTCAAGCTCTTGGTGGAGGTGGCAGATGTCAGAGGAGTGTTTGACAGTGGAGAAAGGCAACGTGAAGCAGGTTGCCACATTTGAAAGACTTTTGGGAAGGGGCACAGGCTTGAGATACACCCAGTGGAAGTGGTAGAGGGGCCAGAGAATGGGCAGAGGTGATAGCAGGTGGTGGTAAGGTAGCCAGAGAGGAGGGGGAAGGTGCCAAAGAGGTGGCAGAAGAAGTGGGTTGCAGAGGAGCCAGAGAGATACTAGTAGGATTAGCAGGAGAAGGAAGGATGTTGATAAGATGCAAGAGATGCCTATTGAAAAGGAGGGGGATTGGGCTCAGGCCCCTGGACCAAGATGGTGCCATTAAGGTAGACATTAATGATGGTCTTGGAGGAGTGAAAGAAAGCCAAAAGGACCTCCCACTACATGTCACCATTAATGGGAGATAAGGAGATAGGAGAGAGACCTGAGACCATGTGAGGGGTGCATAGGTCTGGTGAGGGAACTACAAAGAAGATGTTGGTGAGAGTCTGTCTGGAGGAAGCACTAGTGTAGGTATCAGCAATATGGAGACCTGGGGTGGATACCAGGATGCTCCTCTTGAACTTCTTCCTTCTGGACTTAGTGAGAGGGATGGGATAGGAGATTGAATAGCAGTTAGAGAAGATTGGGGAAACGGAAAGCACCATAGTGGGTTCTAGAACAATAGTAGGAGTAGGAGTCGGGCAGTGAGAAGGAGAGAAGCTGGGTATTGGTTAGTTTCCCACCTAAAGGGCGCTTGTGCATAGGGTTATAAGCATCTTGTAGTTGTCATTCTATCTGTAATTCTATTATTCGTTGTTCATTGTAAAAAGGTTTGGAGGTCCACTCCGGATAGTGGACAGGACCGATGATCGGAAGACCGAAGCTCCAGTGCATTCGAGCACCGCACGAATTAGACGTATCAACCACGATGAACACACCCAAACTGGGTCACCAGTATATACTGCAACGAGATTCTTAAGACATTCTATCCGAACCGAGACGTATCAGATACCTAAATCCAAGCATTAATAAAGACCATCTGTTGGTCGAAACACGTGTTGGCACCTATGGTGATCAAATCAACAAAAAATGCATCTTTAATGGTATAAAGGAAAAAAACGAGTGGAGCTCCAAACCTTTTTACAATGAACAATGAATAATAGAATGACAGAGAGAATATCAATGGCAAGATGCTTATAACCATATGCACAAACGCCCGTTAGGTGTCAACCTAACCAATACCCAGCTACTCCAGATGCAGGGGCTTTAGAGCACATGCCCTTTGGTTCCCATAACTGGCAGCTTGCGCAAAAAAAACGATCATTCCAGTGGAAGGCAGGCGCAGCAACCAATAGTTGCAAGTCCTCTGACCATCCTCCTGACTCACTGAGAAAGAGAGACGCACAGCCCAGTTACACACAGGGCAGGATGTGCAAAGGGGGAGAGCAGGGGTCAGACACTGGGGAACACACAGGCGGAATAGACAGGTGATGCACAACAGTAAATGGGACCGCTAGCGGTGTGGGGACCTAGAAGTGGACGAGAGCCTAGTGGGACAAAACTGCAGCAATGCAAAACACCCAGTTTCAACTTTTCCTAAAGGTGGAAAAAATACCACATTTTTAACACAACAGAAATGCAAAATCCCACAGATCCAATTTTTCCTAAAAGTGGAAAAGACACGAGGTGTTTAACCCAGTAGCAATGCAAGGACAACGAATATCAAGGGGAGAAGATTGGGGAGGCAGAGCAAAACAGGTTACTAAGATGATGTGATTAGAGAGACGACAAGGAGTGAAAAGGGTGACGATGAGTCTGTTGAAGGGGGCAGGGAGAACTGCACCCCTGACCGCCTACCTTATTGGTTGCAGCGGTTGATGGCTCAGGCTTCTAGCTTCTGTGGTGGACACCAATGGGGCTATCAAAGAGGGGGCTGTCCTTTACCGAATGGACTGCCACTGGCAGGGGCTGACCTGCATGCCTGGATTAAATGGGGCAAGTTAGCCAATGAGGAAGTGGTTCAAGTGAGGCAAATGGACCCAGGTCAGGTGCTCGTTCATGAACCAGCTACAGAAACCAATGAGGGAAGGTGGAAGGACCAGAGGGGGGCAAGGGAAGAAACACTCGCAGGCAATGAGCACACAGCGCTGAACAGGGGGATTACCGGCACAATTACAATTTAATGCACATGAGGGAGAAACATATGCACAATTCCCCAAATGCAAGACACAAGCCGCATGCAGGGCTCAACTCGATGCCCTTGATGGAGGTGGCTCGGGCGAGGAATTACAGGTGCAATAAGTACAAACACGAAGGTGAGGCAGTAATTAATTAATACGGCTGCCTTTAGCTGCTGACAATCTTACCTCGGAGCCCTCGATGGAAGTGTCTCAGGTGAAGTAAATGGACACAGGCTAGGTCATCGTTCACGCACCAGTTATGGAAACCAATGGGGGAAGAGGGAGGGACAAGTGAGGGAGAGCAAGGGAATATCCAGAGGCAGCACTCAAAGGCAACGAGCACACAGTGCTGAACAGGGAAATTACAGGCACAATTACAATTTAACGCACATGAGGGAGAAAAATATGCACGATTCTGTAAATGCAAGGCACATGCTGCATGCCGCCCTCACATCGATGCCCTTCTTGGAGAAGCATATAAGTGTGCAAAAAGATTTTAGACCTAGATTTGAATGTTTTTACAAAGTTTGGTGGGATTTTTTTCAGGAGGGGGCAACATTAGAGGGGGTTCTGAACCTTTTTAGATGGCTTATAACTGTGTTGCTGTTTGACAAATCTGCACAAATGTTTTCAGAAAGATTATAGACCCATCCTTGAATGTTTGTTCAAAGACTGAATGGATGTTGTCAAGTGGAGGCTGAGTTATATGACTATTCTTTGTACGTATATCTTGAAACTTTTCAAAAAATAAAACATGGACGGATTTGCAGCAAACCCGTGCAAGGAGCATTGGCAAGGTCCCAAAAACATTGATTTTGCAAATGTGTCTGTGTTTTTTTTTTTTAAAGTGTCATAATGTAGGTACAAAAAATTGTGATATATCTTTGGTGACTGAGATATAGCCAGATTATGGTCATGACCCAGACAATCAGGCTACTGGCCATGACCACGAGGGATCGGCAATGGGTTTAAAGTGGGCATGGCCACCAGGGACAAGTTTCATGGTTACGTTTTTTGAAATCCAGATAGGTTTGAATAGGAAAACATGTTTTGCTTGTGGCTGAAGCCCAAAGTGCTGGACAGGTTTGCAGCAAACATTTGCGAGGAGCATCAGCAAGGACCTCAAAGCATGGTGTTGTCCTATGTTTTATTTTTTCTAAAGTGTCAACATTTTGTACAAGAAATAGTGATATAACTTTGGTGCATGGACAGTGGGCCTGGCCCTTGGCAAGGGTAAATGTCTGCTCTGGTTTGCCTATTGGGAAATGTGGCACAGCTGAAGCCCATTCCCCATGTATTGTGGAGACTGGCCATGGCTGCAAGCCATGAGCACTGGCCATGTATCACATTATGAGGGTGCAGTGGACACTAAACTAGGATGCAGGGTAGGTACAGTGGATAACGGGGGTGGTTTGGTGTTCCTGGGGTCATGGTCGAGCCTCATGCCCTAGGTAACTCAACCATGACTTGCATCCCTGGCATGCGCTGCTGATAATGACACACATCAGTACGCATTGCAAAACATATGTTTGTTGAAGGAGGTTTACAGTTCTTTCATATTTATTTCATATATAATAAAAGAGGAATTTTAAATAATGTATACACAGTGATGTAACATCATGAAACATTTTCACTCATAAAAAGCGATGAAATTCACAGAAAAAACTTTGTGAAAGGGACATTATGGTTAAGTTGCATAACCATCCATCTAATCCATAAACCAACATTCTCCTGAAATATCAATCAGTCACACGAACCGACATTCTAACTGCAGGACAAAACACAGCATTCAAACCCACATCACAACATCTGCCTTCCTTCCAAAGAAATAGTCAAGATCCAACAAAAAGTGTTTTTCTATTTCGAATGTCAGGGCACTAAATATAGAAAAGCACCTTTTCTATTCGTATTGGAAGGGAACTGACTTACATTTAACATATAGATTTGTCTAGTGCAAGTGGCCTGCTCGTTCTAGAATTATTTTTTTTTTCTATTTTCTGAGCTTGTAATGAAAAGAATATGTATTTATGTTTGTAAGAGGGGGTCGACTGCCAATACTAAAAAAGTAATTTACAAAAAAAAAGGTTTCTGTTTCTAACACGGACTAGCCCACTCATGCTTAAAGTAAAATTGTTTCTATTTCTGGTGTAGGTGGGCCAGCCTCTGTTAGAAATAGAATGCAAGCAATTGTCAAGTGTCCATGGTGGAAGGGCTGCAGGGAACCTTGCCCACAGGGGGAATCTATGTAACTGTTGGGTTGCTATGATCTGTTTCATGGCTGTCTGCCCACCAAGAGAATTGTTGTAGATGGTCGCGTTCCTGAAGGGGTGGCGCACATACTAGGCACACTTTCACCAGGTCTACTCAGAAGCAAGATGGCGTTGAATGGATGAGTGGAAGCTTGAATTCTGATTGGAGAGCTGCCTTTCACACCCTAGCTCTGCCATTAGGACTTGTGAGAAATTCCTCAACTCTACTAAGTTATTCCAGTTGTTAGTGATTTCCTTTTTCTTGCTTGGGTTAGCGGTGCTGCCAAAACTAGACTGGTAATAAGACAACTATGTGCAAGGTTTTATTTAGATATTGCAAGCGTACATGTATCATAACACCTACAGTATAATTTCAGTGCCAGGCAATCATTCAGTTTGTCATGTGTGCTATGTAATTGTTCAATATTACTGGAATAAGCATTTTTAGATAAGCAATTGGATAATTATATCCGAGTATCACTGGAAAGATTTCCTAAAAAGGCCAATTAAAAAGGAGAAATGATCTTACTGATTAGCATCCCATTAGTTAGAAGACTCTGAAATGTGTTGAACATGGATATATGGATCAGTTTTCTTTTGCTTTGGGCCAAGATTTATGATCAGTTTTCACTGTCGGTCCAGGTTCAGTTTCTGTCTATCTCGCTGTTTTCTGCTAGATCTGCATTAAAAGCAGCGTTGAATATATTTGCATGTTATTTACATAAAAAGCGGTGTCTGTGAATACAATTATAATTTTGACAGAACAGCGCTGACAGTCAGTGTATGCAGAAATCGCACACGTGTTGCGCATCATGGTGCCTCATGTTGGCCGTGTGCATCCCGGTTTGTACACAGACATTTCACACTGCGATGTGATGTGGCTATTGTGTTGGACGCTGTGTTGTGACTCAAAACAACTCCTGGAATCAAAAGCAGCACTGCCAGGTGTGGTTGCATCTAGAATTGTGATTTTACCGAAGCTCCCTCTAAATGCAATATAAAGTAAATCAATCTAAAACGCCATGGTAATGTGCCAGTTACAACCGTAGCGGTCTCTGTATGTCGACAATATTGTGCTCACACCTGGGTTTTCCTGACCTGAGCAAATCGCCAAGACGGAAACATAATCATGATGGAATAAGTCAAAATGCCAGCATGTCTGTGATACTTCTAGTGGTTCAGTGGAAAATTCAGGCAAATCAGTATAAAGATGGGTGTCCCAATATTGATGTGGGCTGGTGAGTCCTAATACAAGTGGATCAGAAAGAATCTGATGACACTGTATAGTAAAAGGTTCAGTAGTAAATCTAGTGGCTCAGTTAGGAGGCCTTTAGTTATACAATGATTCACATAGCACCAGTATGGGAAGTTATTTGGTTTTTGGAGTGGTTTAGTCAGTGCTGGAAATGGCCAAAATGTAATGGAGGACATGACACCCCATCCCCCTTTGCGAAGGGGGTGTGGGTGGTTTGGGGTAGTGGATTGTCAGTGGTGCAGGTGGGACTGAGGGGCTGGCAGATCTAGCTATCCAGTAATGTGGGTTCCTCGAATATGGCTGCTTTGCATAAAAAGAAAGTGAAATTTTGGAACATAAGAATGACCACCAATTTATCAAAAATGCCTGTCATAGTAATTCAAATGCTCATTCCTTTTGAGCATGCAATGCACACTTATTATGGTGCTCATTTTATCTGTCAAAATAGTCACCATAACATTAAAATGTGTGCTCAGTATGAGACATATACAGCTTTGGACGGATTTATCATTTTGAATTTGGACTTTCCTGGTGAGCAAATGATTACTTTCAGATGCAGTTTGAAGTCGTAATCGAAGTAATGTATCTATCTATAAGTGAGCTAGAGGGGGGAGATGAAGAGGCTGAGAAAGACAGCGTGAGAGTGAAAAAGCGAGCTGCTTGTTGGAGGGGTCGAAATGAGAAGGGTGAGCTGGAGCAATTGCGGCATGGATGTAGTGTAGCAAAAGAAGACTGGAACATAGGAGCCTCTGTTGCAATGTGTATGTGTCCACTTGATGTGCTATATTCAGCTTTCCTCGAAAACAGGGAGGGTCATCTGGATGACCAGCCCCTCACATGCCCCTCAGATCCACCAGGACCTTCTGCCACAGTTTCAGAATTCAGTGATAGCATGAGGAGATCATCATCACATTCTAGCCCCATTCCCCACAACACAGACATGCACACACGAACAAACACTTCATCCCAACATATCCCGAATGGAAGCAGTTAGAGAAGTAATACGCTATATGAACCCTTCCAGGATTTACCTCTCAAAAACATGAATTGGAAAGCACAGGGGGGAGGGCTACGTTTCTGAACCCCTTTCAAAGACCATTCGACCACTATACTATCAGACACATTTTGACTTCCTACAACAATACAACATTCAGTGATCACATGAGAAGATCACCAGTGCCACAAGGTTGCCAAATGGCAGAGGTACACTTGACAAGTCCCACAAAACATAATGTGAGTGGATGAAAGTTGGAGCAAGTGAATATAGGTCACATGACCTAAGCCCCACCCACCCATCAACAACGGCTAAACCTTTGGTGCCTTTTTGTTTTGCTGCTCTCTTTTTTTAGCATTTAAGCAGCCTTCTAAACTCTTTACATTTTCAATTGGTAAACTGGTACAAGTGGGCCCAGATGATATGATCTAAACCCCACCCACATGCTTAGCCCGGCACCTTAATTTCCTTTCTTAACTATTAGATCACAGGGTGTCCGAAGGGAAGGGCAGATGAAGAAAAGGGTAATTCCTATCTGGTCCCTGTTCAGACCTACAGGAACAGAACCCCTGCTACTCAAACATCAGCTAATCTCCCTCAAATATGTTTTTCCCTCATCACTCCCAGCATCCCATGCCCAAATCACCATGTATCACTGAACAGGCTGCACACTAACAACATCATGGACACAGCATCACAGCAACCTTATCTGTGTCACCAAAGACCCCATCATCACTCCATCCTTCCCTACTACATGAAAACTAATGCTCGAGATGTCTTTTCAGCAATCAACCATGCAACAGATATTGCCAATATTATCTCCACACATGACTTTGATGCCATCTTCCTTCCAGAGAGGTGGGTGATATTGCCCTCCACCCACATTCTACATGCTCTCGTCCCCAATGGTTACAGCATTCTACAAAGAGAGAGCCTTTCACAAACGTGTCCTGCCACTTCTCACTCTCCCCAATGGACAGTCACCTTGAACCTCATATAGAGCAACACCAAGCTCAGCACAACACCACCAGGGACATTCATTCCAGCTGTACAGGGCTGCCCGCCAAGATCATGGAGCCTACAAGAACCACCCAGGATCTATCTAAGGATGATCATGTGACCCCTAACTCAGGCTAAGCCAAATTTAAATGGCCTTTCCATTGTAAAAAGGGGCTTCAACAGGGCTGAGAGCAAAAACAAGCTCAGCACAACATGACCAGAAGCACTCGCTCCACTTCTCGGCGACTGCCTGCAGAGATTAGTGGACCTACAAAAAGCACCAATGGTTTTTCAACTGACTGGCCCGGGACCACTGACCCTGTCATTTTTGAAGGATATTTCCTTCCTCAGAAGAAGCCTTAACTGGGATGAAAAGCATCACAGAGCTCAGCACAATATCACTAGAGGCACTCACTCCAGCTGCTTGGGGCTGCCTGCAGAGCTCAGGGGACCTACAAGATCCACTCACAGTTGATCTACCAACTGATCTTGTGACCCTTGAAAAGCTTTATGGGGAAGCTCACTTAGGGGTATCCTGCAAAGGGCGTATACTTACGGGCCAAAGATAGGTTAGATTCCACCCCTCCCCCGCCCCTACAGGGTTCCGTTTTGCAGCCTGAAGCTTCCCTTTCAGTCCTCTGTTCAGTTCCTTACCATCATCCTATGATCCTGCAGCTGCTACTTTTACTTTCAAATGAGCACCAGCTTCCTGTTTTCTATCTATATCTGTCTCTTGCTAATGTACTTCTGGTTGATGTTGGGAATTGAAGTGCTTTCCTTGGGTTGTCAACTCACTGGGAATCCAGAGAAAAGGGCTGACAGAGCTAAGGTTTCTGGCACTGATCTTTTTCCTTTTTCACTCTTTGCCTCCTGTTAGACCCTGTTAGCCACTGGTTGCCACTAAACATGACACAAACAAAACACACAAACAACATTCACGTCAAACTCCACCACAGTACTCCAATGAAACAACTCATTACATACACCTGCTTTATGATTAACTGTCACTATTCACCTGCTCATACACATGGAATCAATGAACTCATTAGCAAGCACTTCCCATAAAATACCTGTCCTTACAGAAACATGGCTCAATCCCCCTACGTTCACCCGTTACCCTTGGCATGCTGCCACCCAACCACACAAATAAGGTGATGGCATTGCAATCGTATATAAGCTTCATTCACACTTAGCAGTTCTACACACCCACAATACAGAACATGTGAAGCCCTCTCTACCACTGGGCCCCATCACCATCTCTAAAGGAATGCTAATTCCTCGATCTTGTGCCCACCTGATAGTAGCCTTTTCTCCAAGAAGGCCACTGTTCCGGACTTAGCAATCCCTTCCAAATCATCTTCCTCAGTCCTCATGACCATAGCCGAAATCTTGGCATGTTCATCTGCAACAGAATTGAACCATCATTCTAATGAGTCTGTAGCGCAATGTGAATCCACATGATACACGGTCACCTCACTATGAATCAACATTTACGGCAATATCTTTCCCAATTCTCTTCCCCATAATTCTTTTGCATGAATGTTCCATCAAGTTTTCTGCCATGTCAGCATCCGAACAGCTAATCCATTTGCCACAGACCAAGTGTCGGTTTATATATAACAATAACCAGGCGCTTCTTGTTTCAATGCCTGATATACTGCATACAACTCTACAAATTGACTACTCTTCCCTTTACCCGATGTTGTCAACGTTTTCTTCATTTTTGGATTATATGACACCGCCTTCCAGTGTTATTCAGTCCCTACATATTTGGCCGAACCATCAGTGAACCAGGCGCGTTCAGTTTGTTTGCTAGTTATCTCCCCATAAGTAACTCCCCATTTTACAGGAGACTCACAAATTTCAGTCCCCTCCGACAGTTCCAAATCAACCAGTGGAACACTAGCGACTTGCTCATGTCATTTTGCAATTCCACCCTTCCCTGTTTTGACACGGTCTTGTTCCACTTAATGATGCTAGCCTCCTGAGCATGTCCTATTCCATGTGTTTTGGGAGAGCTCAGTACCCATTGCATGATCAGAATTTCTGGTCGAATTAATACATCATGACCCTTGGTCATTTGTTCTGTAGCCACAAGAGCCCAATAGCGTGCCAATAATTGCTTCTCAAAGGGAGTGTATTTGTCACCAGCTTTGGGTAACATACGACTCCAAAAACCAAAAGGAACACGCTTCCCATCCTGTTTCTGCCACAAACTCCAATTGGCATAATTCTCATGCACCTGGAGTGCCAACAGAGTGCCTGTGTCGCCTGGTTTTGCTCTTCACGTATCCTATGCTTGTTGGGTCATTGCCAGCTGCCGTGTACTTATAACAACTCAAATTGAATTGCAACTTTAATATCAGCGTTAGGCCATGCCCCCTTGCCTATTTAGGCACTGTACTGCACGCACCCACACGCGCACACCCGGATGGCCAACAGAGTGTCTCTGTCGCCTGGTTATGCTCTTCACATCTCCCATGCTTGTTGGATCCTTGCCGGCTGCTGTGTACTTATAGTACGTGGAATTCATTTCAAGTGGACATTTAAGTTTGAGTGAATGACTATGTTCTAATACGTTCCTTTTGATTTATATTTACAGACAACACCAATTGAATTGCAACATTGATATCAGTGTTAGGCCATGCCCTCATGCCTATTTAGCACTGGGCTGCGTGCGTGCACCCGGAGTACCAACAGAGTGCCTGTTAGCCTGTTAGCTGGATAGCAGGCGGTTAAGCACATTCACTTATTTTATTGCGTGGTGGTATTAAGTGCATTTTTGCAATTGCATTATAGGTTTCTGTTGGAGTTTAAGTTGCTCTCTAGCTTTGCTGAGGGCTTATGATTATACATTGGTTTGAAAAGGCGTAACTTTGTTTAGCTGGTTGGCCAAGATGATAATGAAGTTTCTTGTTTTTTATTTTTTTTTAATTTTCTAATTATAAACATTCAGCCATAAAGCAGGACCAGGAAAGGGAAGTCATCGGGATGTATGATGACATTCTTTCTGCTCCACTCGTGTTCACTCCGGTGAAAAATATGATGCGCAGGGCGTTGGCTCTCCACCTCCCTCCCTCTCCTCCTACCGTGACCGATCAAACCCTACTCGAGATAGGGAGAAATGATTAATCATTAATCCTACTGGGTACGGGCAGCTCCTCTCGAGAGGCCGAAATTGTGGAGTCCTACTCTAATGTTCCAACACTACCTTCTGTTCTACCAACTGTTGGGAATAATTTAGCATTTCTAGATATGCCTCCCATATTTATGGAAGGGGAGGTTCAGTTCCTTACCATCATCCTATGATCCTGCAGCTGCTGCTTTTACTTTCAAATGAGCACGAGCATCCTGTTTTCTATCTATATCTGTCTCTTGCTAATGTACTTCTGGTTGATGTTGGGAATTGAAGTGCTTTCCTTGGGTTGTTCACTCACTGGGCATCCAGAGAAAAGGGCTGACAGAGCTAGGGTTTCTGGCAATGATCTTTTTCCTTTTTCACTCTTTGCCTCCTGTTAGACCCTGTTAGCCAGTGGTTGCCACTAAACATTAGACAAACAAAACACACAAACAACATTCACGTCAAACTCCGCCACAGTACTCCAATGAAACAACTCATTACATACACCTGCTTTATGATTAACTGTCACTATTCACCTGCTCATACACATGGAATCAATGAACTCATTAGCAAGCACTTCCCATAAAATACCCGTCCTTACAGAAACATGGCTCAATCCCCCTACATTCACCCCCTACCCTTAGCATGCTTCCACCCAACTACACAAATAAGGTGGTGGCATTGCAATCGTATATAAGCTTCATTGACACTTAGCAGTTCTACACACCCACAATACAGAACATGTGAAGCCCTCTCTCCCACTGGGCCCCATCACCATCTCTAAAGGAATGCTAATTCCTCGATCTTGTGCCCACCTGATAGTAGCCTTTTCTCCAAGAAGGCCACTGTTCTGGACTTAGCAATCCCTTCCAAATCATCTTCCTCAGTCCTCATGACCATAGCCGAAATCTTGGCATGTTCATCTGCAACAGAATTGAACCATCATTCTAATGAGTCTGTAGCACAATGTGAATCCACATGATACACGGTCACCTCACTATGAATCAACATTTACGGCAATATCTTTCCCAATTCTCTTCCCCATAATTCTTTTGCATGAATTTTCCATCAAGTTTTCTGCCATGTCGGCATCCAAACAGCTAATCCATTTGCCACAGACCAAGTGTCGGTGTATATATAACAATAACCAGGCGCTTCTTGTTTCAATGCCTGATACACTGCATACAACTCTACAAATTGACTACTCTTCCCTTTACCCGATGTTGTCAACATTTTCTTCATTTTTGGATTATATGACACCGCCTTCCAGTGTTATTCAGTCCCTACATATTTGGCCGAACCATCAGTGAACCAGGCGCGTTCAGTTTGTTTGCTAGTTATCTCCCCATAAGTAACTCCCCATTTTACAGGAGACTCACAAATTTCAGTCCCCTCCGACAGTTCCAAATCAACCAGTGGAACACTAGCGACTTGCTCATGTCATTTTGCAATTCCACCCTTCCCTGTTTTGGCACGGTCTTGTTCCACTTAATGATGCTAGCCTCCTGAGCATGTCCTATTCCATGTGTTTTGGGAGAGCTCAGTACCCATTGCATGATCAGAATTTCTGGTCGAATTAATACATCATGACCCTTGGTCATTTGTTCTGTAGCCACAAGAGCCCAATAGCGTGCCAATAATTGCTTCTCAAAGGGAGTGTATTTGTCACCAGCTTTGGGTAACATACGACTCCAAAAACCCAAAGGAACACGCTTCCCATCCTGTTTCTGCCACAAACTCCAATTGGCATAATTCTCATGCACCTGGAGTGCCAACAGAGTGCCTGTGTCACCTGGTTTTGCTCTTCACGTATCCTATGCTTGTTGGGTCATTGCCAGCTGCCGTGTACTTATAACAACTCAAATTGAATTGCAACTTTAATATCGGCGTTAGGCTATGCCCCCTTGCCTATTTAGGCATTGTACTGCGCGCACCCACACGCGCACACCTGGATGGCCAACAGAGTGTCTCTCTCGCCTGGTTATGCTCTTCACATCTCCCATGCTTGTTGGATCCTTGCCGGCTGCTGTCTACTTATAGTACGTGGAATTCATTTCAAGTGGACTTTTAAGTTTGAGTGAATGACTATGTTCTAATACGTTCCTTTTGATTTATATTTACAGACAACACCAATTGAATTGCAACATTGATATCAGTGTTAGGCCATGCCCCCTTGCCTATTTAGCACTGGGCTGCGTGCGTGCACCCGGAGTACCAACAGAGTGCCTGTTAGCCTGTTAGCTGGATAGCAGGCGGTTAAGCACATTCACCTATTTTATTGAGTGGTGGTATTAAGTGCATTTTTGCAATTGCATTATAGGTTTCTGTTGGAGTTTAAGTTGCTCTCTAGCTTTGCTGAGGGCTTATGATTATACATTGGTTTGAAAAGGCGTAACTTTGTTTAGCTGGTTGGCCAAGATGATAATGAAGTTCCTTGTTTTTTATTTTTTTAAATTTTCGAATTATAAACATTCAGCCATAAAGCAGGACCAGGAAAGGGAAGTCATTGGGGATGTATGATGACATTCTTTCTGCTCAACTCGTGTTCACCCCGGTGAAAAATATGATGCGCAGGGCGTTGGCTCTCCCCCTCCCTCCCTCTCCTCCTACCGTGACCGATCAAACCCTACTCGAGATAGGGAGAAATGATTAATCATTAATCCTACTGGGTACGGGCAGCTCCTCTCGAGAGGCCGAAATTGTGGAGTCCTCCTCTAATGTTCCAACACTACCTTCTGTTCTACCAACTGTTGGGAATAATTTAGCATTCCTAGATATGCCTCCCAGATTTATGGAAGGGGAGGTGTTGTTGCTGGCGGTGTCAGATACTTTTCTGAGCAGGGGAGTGAGGTGGAGAATGCAGTCTCCTCTGCACAGGTCTTGCAACACCAAGAGGGGGTAGGGGTTGAATGTAGAGGGGGGGGGTTATCTCACACAATTCAAAGCGAACTCACGGAACACACTATGTGCCTTAGAAGTAGTTTATGCTTCTGGCAAATATCCAGAAGCAAGGCCGGATTTAGTATGTTCATGTAATCGTAGCAAGCTAGTAGATATTGCGACTGATACTGCTGAATTTGGCTGTGACTGAAGGGGAGACCGCTAATCACATCAATGTGGATCAACAAACACGTGTATCTATGACCTCCTAAAAAGAAATAGGAAAGGAAAGAAAATCTTAAATTGGTCTCAGGGAAGGGTTCCAATAGGCCTGCTCGTAATTCCTGGCACAATATGGTGAGGGAAGAGGTGAGCGCCTCTCAAGATCTTGAATTTGGTCTGCTGCAGATCATCGAAGAGGCAGATTGCTGTATGATTGGGGATACATCTGGTAGGGGTGAGGCACATGATATTTCTGTCCCCTAATGTTGTCCCCCCACCCTGCTTGCCTGAACTAATTTTTCCCCTTCCCCGTATCCCTTACTTCCACCCCCCCTTCAGCTAATCACTGCAAGAGTTGTTTTGATTCACTATGGTTTCACAATCACCACCTGTTGCCAATGCTTGGATTTTACTTTTTTGACACAATGACTCTTGGTGCTTCACCTTCTCAATTCTCAGGCTGGATCTCCCCTGGATCTTATACTTAGGATGGTCCTTTATCATACTGTGACCATTGCAATCGTGAATCCTTGCTTACATTTCCTGTTCCCTGCAACATATTTGTGTTTTACTGATCTCTGCAACTGTACTCACATTCCCCTCTTCTTCTCTGCTTTTTTTATTTGCTGTTTTATTCTCTGTTCTCTCCTCCTCTCCCTTCTCCATCTCTCCTCCCTCCCTTCCTTCCTTTTCTCTTTGCACTTACTCTATCAGAATTGTCCCTGGACCTAGTTTGATAGCAACAAATGTTTGGCTCCTCCCCCTTTCCTTACTTGTTTTCCTCCCCCCCAGCACTATCTGAAATGTCGTCAGGAGTAGTACGATTCTCGCTTGTTTTGTTCCTCTCCCTCCTTTGTCCTCCCCTTATCCCTCACCTCTTGTAAATCTCTGGCTCTACCAGAAATGTCATCAGGCCTAGTACAGTAGTCACCTGTCTGTTCCCATTTCCTGGAACAGGAAAAGAAGATTCAAACTAGGAATCCTCCAGTCCACTGCACACTTTCAGGTGTTGGCATCTAGCCAAATATTATATATATAGCACTAATATTCAAGTAGTATTTTGTGGAAGTCCGGAAGATGGCGTCTCATTCTGTTACTACTGTAACAGCCAGAGCCATCTTACTGGACAATATATGTAGATGAAGGGCCTAAACACAGAAAAGGGACTCATTTCGATTATAGTATGGCGGTCGCCATATTGGAAGAAGAAAACCCATATTACGGGGCATAGCTCGGAAAACAGTGCAAATATACACTTTAAATGATATGAAGTTCATACACTCATTAGAATTGTATGATTCTGTTTTTTCAAAAATGTCATTAGATAGAGAATGTATATTTTCACCAAACTTTCCTCATATATATGTCCCTTATTGGTTATATGACCTGTTAACATTGTTAAATGTAACGTTTATTTCTTTAACTAAACAATTGGCAGTATTTATGAACTGTTAAACATGTGGATTTAATTAATGGAATTTTGTTTTCTTTAACAGTCCGTATTTGGCCAATTGAAGAAGGGGACATTTCCTTGAAACGCCTCGCCCTAAAATAACAGACTAATTTGTGTTTGCTTCTCTGTACAATGACCTTTGCCCTTGAGATATCTTGTATATAGATTTTGATGTACCAATTATATATATTTTTCTAACATAGATCTTTTCTCTTTAATGGAATTCTTTATTTTTATACTTACAAAATACTACTTGAATATTAGTGTTATATATAGAGTATTTGGCTAGATGCCAACACCTGAAAGTGTGCAGGGGACGGGAGGATTCCTACTTTGAATCTTCTTTTCCTGTTCTGTTTTGTGTCAGGATCTTTGTGCCAAGGTCCTAGTTCCTCCCGCGCACCCAAAAATGTACTAAGAATCATCTCAGTTATTTATTTCTCCAGTTTAATTTCTAATTACCTATAGGTGTCCATTTCTGTTTCTCGATAGTGTTCCCATTTCCTTCTCACCCCCTCCCGCCCTATCTGTGTCAAAGCTCTTGAACTATCTGAAATGTTGCAAGGCCGAGTACAATAGTTAATTTCACTTTCTTGTTGTTCATGGCTTGTAAGAATGTCATTGTATTTTCCCTTGTTCCTTCCCTTGCCTTGAAGTGCTTTAAAACACATTGGCCCTCATTACGACCCTGGCGGAAAGGGGTTTACGCCGGCGTAAACCATGGCGCCCCTTTCCGCCTGACTACGAGTTCCCGTAGCGCCATGGTGATTTTTACGCCTGCTTTTTGCAGGCGGAAAAATCCATGGCGCTAAGGGACCTTGTTGTTAATTACGCCACCGTAATTTACGGTGGCGTAATTAACGCCTTCCCCACTCCCATTATACCCTATGGGGCAAAAATGGGAATGGGGAAGGGTAAATGGGGATTGGGGACTTACCGCCCCGCCAAGGTCGGAATGGGGCGGTAAGTCCGCCAACCACCATGGCGGAGTTGGCAGCTTAGCGCCATGGACCATGGTGCAAATAGCACCATGGATCTCCGCCAAGGTCGTAATGAGGGCCATTCTGTATAGGCGCTATATGAATAAACTATCTGATCATATTTCATATCATATATCAAATCATATCCCCTTCCTCTGATTGAAGCTGTGAAACATAAAGGTAAAAAGCAAGGGAAAAATAATCACAATGAGAATCAACAAAATCATGCAACCAAGAGTAAGATGCTCCTCTCAAAATCACATACTCCCTTGTATAACCTTTTTACCAGAAATCTAGAAAAGGGGATACCATTAAGTAGGGCTGAACCATGCATTTTAGCCCCTAATAAGGGCTGTAATGTGAAGGCGGGCCCTTCGGTGGGTTAACTAGGCTCCTAGTAGTGAGGTGTTGATTGACTCAGGGATGCAGTTACATCTAAGACACCCTGTATGGAATGGCAATGCCAGTCAATTCTAGTTAACAAACCTTGTCAAATTTGGAATATATCTGGTGTGCCATCATCTTCTCCTGGTATAATCGCTGGAGCCACTGAAGACAGCGAGACAGCGAGACATGTGGTGGAGAGAATCAAAATAAGAATATGTTATTAGAATCTTCAGTCAAGAAGGCCATAATGGAAATTTTGGGTGCTCAATCTTCCCACCAAATATTACTTATATGGGGAGGCCCTCCTCCCACATGGGGGAACAGATACAAAGCATAAATCTCCAATCCTCACCCATTGGGGACAAAAGAGAGCAAGAGGGAGTGGCTCTTGAGTTGGGGGGTGTGCTCCCAGGTGACAGAAATTAATTTCATTAGTGGTGTAAGTCCACCCCAGTATGGGGGGCGGGATGGATCAGGGCTGGTTCCAGTGATGGGCGGGGGTCAGCGGGAGGAAGGGGTCAATAGGAGTTACAAATCAGTTTTCAAAAGCAATCTCAATGGGGTCCCATGCAGACAACCCTGCTTCCCAGATGACCCAAGTGTCATCATATATTACCTCTTTGGTTATGGGGACCCTAATTTGCTTAATAGATGTAGGGTTCTGGCACTCCTCAATGAGATTCCAAGTCTACGATTGGTCTCTTCAGCAGACATTAAGCTGGTGGTTTTTATTCATCCGGAAAGATATGCCCCTGTGCGCCTGGTTTTGCACTCACAAACGGTTTATGAATTATTATTGAAAGAGGCTCCTCAGATTAACTGCTCTTTGGAAATGCATATATGTCGGAAAGAAATGGTCTCGCTTATCCTATGGACATATTATATTTATATGGACATATAAATACAGCCTTATTTTCAATGAGAATCATTATATTCCCTGAGTCTGAGCCTCGGTGGGAGTCGGAAATTCAAAGGGTTATTCACACTATGCAGTTCATATCAGAACATAAATTCGTACATTCATAATTGTCGATTCTCACATTTGTTTTGGTGCAGATGTGTAATACGCTTACGCATAACCATCACTTGTGCTAAAACAGAGGCCTCATATTTACAAAGCTAATCACAATAAACGCTGGAGGCGTACTCACAGCGAAAAGGGGAGGGGTTTATAATAACCATTCTAGTGAGTGCCAATTTTATTGGAAGGGGAATTAAAAGATGTTCCTACTAACCAGCTATTTTGTCGTAGTGTGTTTTTTTTCTGTTCGTTTCATGAAGGGATCCAGATCATCGTTTTACTTGGGGAGAAAAAAAGAGGAGGATGTGGACCCCTGCAGTTAATTACAGGTATAATAAACCATACTTGGACTTACCTTAGATCGAAGTGTGGTGCAAGAATCTGAAAGATCTAATAAGGGGAGAAATATCAGAGGGGTGCAGCTTCCATCCTATTGGCCTGTCTCAATTAGGGATAGAAAATGTGTTGTGTTTTACAAGATTTCACAATGGCAGGCCCTTTAAGTCTGCATTCCTCTGAAATACGTGGGTGGTGGGAAATGGTCAGCAGGCTCATGAGTCATGACAGTAATGTCTGCAAAGTGGTTGGCCAGCTCATCATTTTTGCTGCCACCCCCTGTGAATAAGCTAATCTGCACATTATTTAACTAAAAGAAACATCAGCCACACTTTTTTGGTAGGTTTTTGCGAATTTTGGATTATGAATCAGAGTTAAAATATGACCATAATTTGGAAATGAGACTAGTCATGTAGAATATTCAGACACCTTTAAATCATTTTGGGTCCTGTAATGCTGACAGTTTTGGCACTTTGAGATTACATGAGATCTCGTGGATCACACATTTTGGTTTAGTGGTGAAGCTAGTATTTGTGCCCAGTCTGAAATTTCGGCAATAAACTGTAATGTATCTAAGTTCTTGACAAACAGTGACGTGCGGTTATTTGTGAATGTTTGACTTTCATGAACTAAAATAGTACCCTGTTTTGAAGACCTGACTTTAAATTGTACTAATTACTTCATAAACTAACGTGATATAGGACAATGATTCAAGACAAAGATGGCACCCACCATACCCTAATGCCCTGTTCCCATCCCAAATAAATGAATATATACTAAAGAAGCCCCCTACCTCTGTGCAAACCTCAGCTCAGAACCACCGACTACTTTATGCCAACACTTGCTGACCTCCTGGTTTTCAATTGAGTAAGCTCAATCAATCAAAAGGAATAACATCTACTCATTCCTCCGCCAGCACATTGGCACAGACAGCAAGCCAAGGATGTTCACAAGTCTGTTCCAGCCTTCAATGCAACCAATTTCACCCATCGATCCACACTAGAAGCTTCTACATCCTGGTAATCCTTTTGCCACAATCAATTGGACTGACCCTGGACTAACTGCTTATTATCTCCCCTTAGCAAAGCAATCTTGTACCAGAGACCAAAATACTAGTCTCAAATGTATTCAAAAGCGTTCTCCCTTCTGACCATATGATTAGTCCTCAGATAGAAGGCTTTAGAACTACACTCCAAATTAACCCATCTTTTTCTTCATCCAAAAGGTCCAGGCAAAAACAATCTTGCAGTGAACTATCTGGCTCTACCTTGACTCCATCTACACTTATTGTTAGGGGATGGCACATATACAGAGAATCCTGAAAAATAACCCATCCCTTAGATCACTTTGCAGCAAATAATCAAGATTAAAGCCTTTCAGAGGTGTAACAGTGTGAGTATATATTCTTTAAAACAGGCGAACTGTTTGAGAAGTGGCATAAAGCATGATTTTCCTGATGATGAAAAAGTGTGTGCAAGGTGTCACAAGCTCTGAATTGACTCTGGGCACTGTGATAAACATAGCGGATAATATGGAGTGGGTTGCTAAAACACAGGGTAGCACATTTCTTATTTGTTTAAACGTGAACCTAGCTCGAGGGAACAGGAGCACCATACAGGATGGGGGTAACCAGGAATTGGGCTTGCATCTTTTAAGAGTAGTGCAGTACTGTGAGTTGCAGTCTGTATGATGGTCTGTACGTTCATTAGATTAGCCATTGGTCAGCTGTTGTTGAAAAAGTCACGTTTTGAGAGGTTTGGGAGAATTGTGGTGGCATTCTGAGCCTATACCAGGATTGAGTTCCACAAGGTGGGTGTGTGACAAGAGAAGGATTGTTTATGGGTCATCTGTTTGCAGAGAAGTTGTGATTCAAGCATGTTGGTCAATTTGCAGTGTGAGGAATGCACACTACCAGATATGTGGAGATATGTACCAGGTATGCTAGTGTGCTATTCAAGACTGCTTTGTAGATGATACATGCAATCTTGAACTGTTTCCTGGCCGGTAGAGGCAACTAATGTAGTTTGCTTAGGATGTGTGTCCAAAACCCACCCTACGGTGTCTGTGCACTTGTAACAAGATGTGCTGAAGCAGATTGGACTGCTTTTAGGGGATCCACATGAGGGGCTAGGATCCCTGTTAGGCGAGCATTTCCCCCATTGATGTGAAAGACCACAAGGGCCTTCACTACAGTCGGATGTCCTACAGCAGGATGAAGGGTTTCATTTAGCAAAGGATGGAGATATGAAGCCTGACCTTCTTGACTATGTTTTTATGGAAGGACAATCTGCTGTGAATAGTGAAGCTGAGGGATTTTGCTGCATCCGAGAGTTGCAGATGAAATACCTCTAGACTCATATCATTGAGTCATCATTGGACAAGTTGTTTAGCACTGGGATAGATGAGGATGAATTTTGTCTTGGAGCGGTTAAGTGTGAGATATCCAGAACTGGATGATGGCTAGGTAATCACTGAGACAACTGATGTCCTTTGGGCTTTTACTCATATGTTCAACTGAGTATCAGCCGAAAAGTGGTGCATGGCTATTTCAAGATCTTTGGGGAGTGGGTCCAGAGGCTTCAAAGAAAGGTTGAAAAGGATTGGTGAGAGGATGAAGCCTTGGAGGAGTGTGTTAGAATGTAACATGTTCATATGGACAGCCTGGCGTCTGTTCAAGTGGTAGCAAGTAAACCAATTCAGGACAGTGCCAGAGAATCACATCCTGTCAGAGAGGAAGGAGAGGAAGAAGTGGCGGGTGACAGTATTGAATGCAGCCAAGAGGCCTAGTAAGCCAAGGAGTCATGAGTCACCATCATCCATCTTTGGAAGGCCTAATTCACCACATCCATGGTGGCTGTCTCGAAGCTACATTTGTGGCAGAACCCCGACTGATAGTCGTTTTGGAGGAGTAGTTGAGTAGCGACTACTTTTTCCCCTTTTTTTACTGTTCACATGAGGTTCTTAATGGGCCAGTGGTTGGCCAGGTCTTCTGGGGGGTCTAGGGTAATTCTTTTTAAGTAATATGAGACCAGTCTTAAGGGTGTCTGGGAATAACCTTTCAGTGAGGGAAGCATTCATGAGGCGGAGGAGTGCATTGTTCGCTGGACCCATCCATTGTTCAATGATATTGGGATGATACTGTCAGAGTAGGAGGGTTGTTTCATCAAGGTAAGTGTTTTTAAGAAGTTTGAAGAGAGGAGATAATTTGGTCCAGAAGGGCATTGTGCATGCCGGGGAGAAGGTCGGATTTCTGTCCTATTTTTTCAATAAAAGGTTGCTGATTCCATTGAATTTTTCCTGAGTGGCTGGTGCAGCAGGGGTCGTGTGAGGGGTTTGGAAGAATGCTGTACTACTTCAAAGAGGGATTTGTTCCTGTTAAAGTCTGCAACGATGGAGGTGGAGTAGTAAGTAGCTTTGTCCCTGGTAATTAGAATCATTTCACTTTTTACAGTAAGGTACTATTGATAAATCTGATTACTGAAATTGTCAATATTATATTTCATGATATTTCAAGCTATGATGACTGCATTTTGCTTACCTAAGAACTCAGCATTTGAAAATAATTTGTGTTAGAGAAAAAGTATGCTTGCTGATAGTGTTCAGAAGGGTCTATGCCCAACAGTAGAAACAATGAAACTTACTTGAGTAAATTCAGGTCATTCATTAAAAAAAAGAAGGTTTCACTTTGCCTTCTAAGACATATTAAATATCTGATGAACCAATTGCCTGCTTGTCCAGTGGTGCCTTGTGAGGTGTGAAACTGTTAGTCCAGACATTGCAGAATGTTCTTGCTAGCTGCCACCTCGATATTTGAGCGACTATAGGGTGTCTATACATGTAGGGCCATCTCAGGAGCTGCAAGTTAAGACTGAATGAAATTTGGTATTTACATATTTCTCTTAAAATATCCAGGGAGTCCTTAATATACTGACAGATTCCTTGTCACTGGGAGTGCCTGAATTCTACCACACATCTGTCGGTTGTTCGATTTAGACTTCAACATGGAATAGCCGAATTCTTTCATGGTGGGGATTTAAGCCCTGCATTAGAATGCTGGTCCATGAAGGGCAGTGTACTATTTTTATTTTTTAAAAGGCTCTTCCATCCAATTCGTCTTGACTTAACTGTTGTTCTGCCTATTTCACCAATGTCACAGAATGTAGCATGTATTCTATGCAAACAAATAAAGACGACTACAATTCTGTGTCTATCATATAGACTTCAAGGTGGCCCTTCTACATATGGAATGATTCTGGTCTCCCCTTCTTGTAAACGTCAGAGCTTCATGCCCGCAGCAGGAAAATAGCCAAGGTTTGCACTTAGGTCATCTCTTCACCAATCCCTTAGCTTTTGGGGTCCCTGGCAATTTCCCTGGAAGTAATCTACTTTGCAGCAGGTGGGAGAAAATGCTGGCAGTCATTTAACATCAATCTCACTTTTGGTACCTGTTCAAGTAACTGATATCTACTCTTAGTGGACGCAATTCTCTTTCTGCGGTTTTTCAAAGTTAACAAAAATAAGTGATTTTCATATTAAGGTTTAGCATTAATAGCATGTGGCATATTGCTGTAACAGGGTATCAATCAATACTGTTTTATTCTTCCTTCAAATAGGTCAAAGGGGTACGTTTTCCCCTCACTCCGACAGCCCATGGAGTGTGGAAAGCCCTGCTGTTTCTTTCTTGATGGTTTGATATTGGTGCACGTGGGGCAGGTGGTCACCTGTGTGTGTGCCCACATCATTTGCCCCTGGTGTTTTCTCTGTTCTTAAACAAATCCATCTGCCTTTTTTTCTCATTCTGCTGGTTGGCAACTGTGCCAACTTCCAGGTCTTCGTAGGGAAGAATCATAGACAAATGAACACTGCCTCAATTTAAATTGGAGAGGTGCCGGAATAATGCCTCCGTATTCCCATGTGTACGTATATGCTTTTTCATTTACCTTGGCAAAGTTGTACCTGAGGGATGCAGGCAGTGACTTGCTTCCATGAGCAACAGCAACCAACTGACAAATGGCATAGAGTGTCACACATACCAAAGACTAATTTCAAATTAATTTGTAATATGAACTTTAAATTGACAGCAGGACATGTTGAAAGCTGTAGTGTAAAACCACTCTCTGTATTTGTCCAGAACTATTCCTGTCACACTGGAGAAATGTGATTGACAGCACTATGCAAACCCGAAGTATTGGTGAGACACAGAGCAGCATTCCATTTCTGCAGATGTTGCTTCCTTCCCTACAAATCATGGTACTGCATATAAAAGTCAAGTGAACTATCCTGTGATTTTATAGAATGTTGTCATGTTTTCCAAAGATAAACCTTTCTCGGGCATATGAAGAAAAGACTCCAAATGCATATTCAAAACTTTATAGCAGAGAGAAGTGAACTGGCTAGCCCAGCCCTTTAAGATGAGTAGCAATTACCCTGGAGATGTATGGCGATGCAGATTTGTATTCATACATCAATAAACGAAACGACTCAGGTAGTTGACAAAAGGAAGACTGTTTTAATATCAACTATCTAAAACAGGTAGCATAACGAACATCAACGAACTTGCTTGATTCTATTACTCAAACATTCTTAGTAAAAACTGAGATCTTATACACAAAACTCGTCATAAATGACGTTGACCTGCGTCACTACCAATGTCATCCTACGTGGCAAACTACAAAAATCTATGAGTATGGGTGATTGGCTCTGAGTGAACATCTAAGTATACAATCCATACTAGTCTAAAAAAGTGAAAGAAAGTGATTGGTTACTTAACATCAGGTGGGGCAGCTAAGCCCTCCCCTAAAAATGACCACTATGAACGTCACTAAATACACAACGTCCCATTGGTTTACACAATCATAGGACGCCTAAATACGCAGTCCTCTAAAATTGGTTGGCACTGTAACCTCTGTCACTACTTTTCCATCTATGTCTAGTAGCACGCAGGCTTGCCATCCAGGTGCTAGTGAGCTTGCCTTAACCATTGCTTCCCACCAATTAGCATATCAATCCATCATCCCCTCAGTGGTCTACTGTCAATTAGGCTTTGAAGCTTGGCCTTGAGAATGTTCTTAGCTCTGAGAAATTCTGGGAGTGAAAGCACGCTCCGCCCCCGTGCGTAGGTGTGACCATCTCATTCGTCCAACTTCATCCATCCATGTGACTAGAGACCATGGAATCGAGCTTCTAGTGTATTTTAAAGGGTTAAGGTATCGATTCACAAAGCTTTCTTGAAAGTGCAAATGTTCTTGCAGCCCATTAGCGTGTGTGAGGGCACACTCTGTTTATTTAATCTGACTCGTGGTCACAATAGCTTTGGACGTGAAGTGAAAAATCAGCGCTGACTTTGGCAACTTTAAAAATAAAATGTCTTCAGAGTGCTCCACTTCCACCTACATTTTTGTTATTTGGGTTTAGAATAATGAAATGGCCAGATCAGGAGACCTCTCTAGGAGCAATCACCCTACCCGCTTGTGAGGAGAAATCTGCTGTACGCTTCGGATGTGCACTCTCAGTATATTGTTTTAACTATTTATTTATTTATTGGTCACTTGTTAGGCGCTTATACAGTTAGCAAAACTGTGTCAAAGCGCTCACAGTACAACAGAGGGGGGGCAGTGGAAGGTAGACAATGAATGACATCATGATAAATAATTGAATTAATAGTACAAACAAAGAATTTGAATTAAGGGAAGGTGAGATGAACCTACTATGCCTTGTGAGTGTTCAGAACGTGTAAGTGCAGAGGGGGCAGGGTTGAGGGATAGGTGCATTGATGGAGAAGAGCTCAGGGTAAGTGCTAAGAGAAAAAGAACGTAAGTTCAACCACCCATGGGTAGGGAGAGCCCAGGTAAGTGCAGCAGAAAGACAGCGGCTGGGATGAGAGATGTGGGGGGGCAAGGTCCTGAGGACACATAAGAGACTTGCACAACAGTCACGCTGCTGTAAGATTAGCAGGGAAGAGAGGAGGAGAAGGAAGAGGTAAATAGAAAGGTCTTTAGGCTTTTTGGGACTTAAGGAGGTCATGCTCAAGATGCAGAGAGGGTGGGAGGCTGTTCCACAGGACAGAACCAGCCGAGGAAAGTGATCGCCCAGCAGCTCTCTGTTTAGCAAAGCACTTAACACGCAGGGGGTTGGTGCCGGTGGAACAGAGGAGTCTAGAAGGGGAGTATTTGGTCAGGAAGCATTGAAGATAGAGAAGACCCCGGCACCAGATAGCCATGTGGATGATACAGAGGGATTTGAATGTAATCCGTGCTGAGGCCAGGAGCCAGTGAAGGCTTTGTAGGGAAGGAGAGATGTGATCCCTGGGATTGAGGCCAAGAATAAGTCGTGCTGCCCTATCGTGGGTTATTTATTTATTTATGAATTTATTTATTTATTCATTTTTAGTAATTCTTAGTAACACGCCACCTCTCCCTTAGACCTCAAGGCGCACTAAAAAAGACAGACAGCGACCAAGAACAATGTAAGACGCAGATTCGGTAAAGTCAAGAACAGGACCTAAGGAGCCCTGAAAAGGAAGGTTTTTAGCTTCTTTTTGAAGTCTGCAAGAGATGTGATGATTTTGAGAACCAAAGGAATTGGATTCCAAATGGCTGGAACCAAGACATCAAAGATTGTTTTACCAAATTTAGCTAGGCGAAACCTGGCAAACTTTAGCCTGATCAAGTGACCTGAGAGATTGTGTAGGCACGTACTGCTGGATGCGCTCACAAAGATAGCTGGGCACAACCTGGGTCAGGCACCTGAAAGTGAGTGTCAAGATTTTAAGGGACACACAATGCTTGAGTGGCAGCCAGTGCAGATTTTGTCTGGCTGTAGTGTGGATTGCGTTTGGGAAATGCATAGCACCGCCCTGACGGCTCCATTTTGCGTAACCTGATGGGCGGCCAAGTTGGAGTGGACAGTGCCTACCAACAGGCTGTTGCAATAATTGATTGTGCTAAGCTCGAGTTTGCCGCCTTGTCCCGTGCTGAAAACATGAGGAAGGGAAGCCAACAGCTTGAATATCCTGACATATATCATTTCAATATGTTTATTAGCATAGGCCCTTTTATTTTGACAAGACACCACTAGCTTGCTCCCATCTTTAGAGTTATGTTTTGATAGGTGGTTTTGAAACCCAATTGAAGTTCAATAAAGACGCTTGAAAGGTGATCACTTGTATCTGTCTTGCTGTTTGATACCATGCCTTCCTTACACTTAGCATTCACGCCCTTTGTAATACACACATATTTACTTAAAAGCATACTGATTGCTTCTTAATTGTCATTAGGATACTTCTTGCCAAATCTGTGTGCATCCTTATTTTGGCCACTTACACGAATAAGAAGATATTGACAATTTTCTACAATCTATACTTCAAATTTGAAGCTACTGTTTAGAGCTATCTTTTTTAATACTTTGGATAGAGGCCAGGGTGTAGCCTTGAAATACTTTCCCGGGTTTCCAACCAACTGGCACACTGTAATTTGAGGAACCCGGAGGCAGCAGCCACGGACATGTTTCTGTAGTCTGATATGCACTATGAGTTCCCCTCCTTTGTGACAGACAGATATGTAGTAAAAAACATACTGGGCCTCATCACGACCCAGGCGGTAAGTTACCGCCTGGGCCGTGACTTTACCACCATGGCGTAAACTACATTTACGCCATGGTGGTTGGCGGACTTACCGCCCCATTCCGACCTTGGCGGGGCGGTAAGTCCCCAATCCCCATTTACCCTTCCCCATTCCCATTTTTGCCCCATAGGGCATAATGGGAGTGGGGAAGGCGTTAATTACGCCACCGTAAATTACGGTGGCGTAATTAACTCCATGGTCCCTTAGCGCCATGGATTTTAACACCTGCTAAAAGCAGGTGTTAAATTCGCCATGGCGCTAAGGGACCTCGTACTCAGGCGGTAAGGGTCGGCGCTGTTTACGGCGCCGTAAACCCCTTACCGCCTGGGTCGTAATGAGGCCGACTGACTTTGTCATAATTGACATTACAATAATTCTTCTAACATCTGTGTGAATCCTTATTTTGGCCGCCTACACACATAAGAAGTTAATGACTATGTTCTTCGGTGTAGAGATCAAATGTAATTTTTGTTTATAGCTGCCTCCTTTTCTAATACTTTACTTTTTGTTTTAGCTCTCTTTACTTCTGTTTTCTTGTTTCACATTTAAACAGTTATGTCAAGGTTCACTCCCTAACACTCAAAATAATGTACATAGAACCACTTATATAATCCTGTACTTGTCTGAAACACTTTTACATGTAAACATAAACATTGTGTTTTACATAATACAGCAGATGGAGAAGATTGCAGGTTGTAACTTTATAAGAGTTAAGAGTGATAAGGAAGAAGAGAGGCAGGATGAAAATTAGAAAGTAGAGATGAATCTAAAGAATGTTTTTTCAGGATAGGACGAATAACAGCAGTTTTAAAGGGCAGAGGAAAAGCAGAATTAACAAGCGGGAAATTAAAAAGACTAGTGAGATACAATTAAGGGAAGGTTAGATTTGTGAAATAAGAAAGGAAGGTATAGGGTTGTTAGGGTAAGCAGTAGGATGAGCCCACGAAAGAAGCATGGGTATATCAGAGTTAGAAACAGGGGAGAACGAAGAAATAATCATTGATGACAATAAGAAAGAGAGCAATGAGAAGTTGGAGGAGAAGCAATAGCCCTAGCTGTACGAAGAGTATCTACTTTAGAAGTAAGATTCTTGGGGGCATGGCTATAGGCAGAGTGCATCCACAGTGCTGTTAGTGCTGGAGAGACTGGCTGCGAAGGCTGTTATTGTGTTTGAACTGTTTTAAACCTGACATGAGGTATTACAGATGAATGAAACCTGCGCTTTGAGATCTTCAACTTGGAAAGACTGACTTTTTATACCATTTTGTATTTGTTTTAAATTAAAATTGGCCAATTCTGGCCTATTTTCTACAAAATGTTTAGATTACTGATTGGCCATGCCCTTTTTTGTTGGTCGTACACACAAGCACGTGTGC
Organism: Ambystoma mexicanum; assembly: GCF_040938575.1. NCBI lineage: Eukaryota > Metazoa > Chordata > Amphibia > Caudata > Ambystomatidae > Ambystoma > Ambystoma mexicanum. Next base: position 362,343,853 of record NC_090934.1, read on the forward strand.
ACCATCGAGTCCACCCAGAATGCTGTTAGGCTGTTGGACGGTGGCGCAGCAACGGGGGATTGAAAAAATAGGTAACAGGTATAAACATTGTATGTTTCTGTAAATGTTGAAGTTGTCCCTTGACTTAACAATCAGTTGAGATTGGTTAGAGGTAGCTTGCTTGAATAATTATGAATAGGCCAAATAGAAGACTTTTTTGGGTGCAAAGTCGATCTATTAAGAGAATACGCTCGCAATACTGAAAAATATTGACTGAGGAGCAATGCTAAGGTTGCTTGCAAATGTCCTAATGGCTTCTTGGTGGGAAACAATACAATTACAAAAAAGAAGGTAGCTCTAATATAAAGTCTGAAGGGGTGGCATTAGGTGTATTTGAAGCCATATGGGACAAACGAGGTGAACCTAATATGGCACAAGATAAAATCACTACGTATCTAAAACCGATTAATAAAGAAACTCCTCAAATATATTGTTGGTGGCGGTAGAGGCACACCTCCAGGTCAAGGACCACGAAATAGTGAAAACATCTGAGTTGGATCCTATTGAGAATAATTTTCTTTTAAACATGTGATTAAATCTAAAAGGTGTCTCGAAGGTGGAAGATAATGAGGTAAATAATGTGATCATTGTTTTATCTTCTGCAGGAGAGGTACCAGCAATTGAATTAGATAAGTCCCCAGATTTGAATAAGATTGTGGATGAGGAATATGCGTCATCTCCAATTAAAGAAGAGTCTTTTTCTTCAATGGAGTCATCTGAGGATGAGTTAAGGAGGTAACCCGAGCAATTGAAAATAATGAAAGCAATGTTCACAAGGTGTAATTCCATCTTTAAAGAACAACGGATCATGAAAGAGGGTACAGCAAAATTGCGGGGGCGATGCTCATTATAATGAAACCAGAGGCTAGAATCATAGAGGAAATTGAAGTTCAGCAATTAAAAGGTCAAACGCTTCTTATGTTACTACTTTGAATGCAGAGGATTGTATCCGCACATTACATTAAGATACATATGCAACGCACAATGATGGCAATGTAGGGTGGAGATCCATAATAAGGCAAACAATGTAAAAAATATGGTAAAAAGAGACAGATGGTAAAAAGAGACAGATATCAGGTTTCTAAGCGTGGACCCAGGGATCAAACTTTTGTTGCTCTGTGTCGTCTTGCTTCCAAGGCAAGCATGTTGCCCATGAGCTATCCTCCCAAATAATTGCCATCCCGAGATGGTGATTATTAATAAAAATAAAAAGAAACAAAAAGTGTCAAGAGAGGGGCATTGGCCCTGACAGAAACAAATTCTGAAAGAGTAATTTCTATTTAACGGTTGGGAAGGCATCCAATAATACTCAGTAGGTCCAGAGGGAAAAGAAAAGAAGGGGACCTGACAAGCAACCAAACAACGATCGATGGAAACTTGGTTTAGTAGGGGAGGAGAACATGTGGAGAATAGTAATAAGGATATATTACACACGTGGATGAAGATGGTGGAAATGTAGATGAGTACTTGGGAGAAGATAATAAGTTAAATGACTGTATGGATGACATTGATAAGATTATATTGGAGGAATATAAAACTATATCCAAGATACAGGGTAAACAAGTTATACTATGCCCCTTGGCAAAGGGGATTGTCTAGGACAAAAAAGATACAAATCCTTGACACATATGCTTCTTTTAACAGTCCTTTCTTAAATAGGAACAACGTGATAGAATTGTTACGTCCAGTACTGACTTAAAAGCTATATATACTCAAGACATTACACTGGTTCAAATTCCTCAAAATGCATGGGTTTCTAATTGTGAAATTGTACACTTTGTGTCACCCATTGTTTCTAAATGTATATTGACATGTTCCAATTATTTTGGAGAGATGGGATACAGACCTTAAAGAGTTGTATATAAGGATTTGAGGTTGGTGGTTAAAAATTCTAAACAGAAGAAGGGATACATTGAAGTGGTACACTGAGCATTGAACATTTGGTTAAAAAAAACATAGAGGGACTGCAGGTAAATAATTTGAACATACCCATAAGGGACAAAACTAGTTGGCAGAATGAAAACTGTGAGGATATAGACTGACAGATTATATCAGTGGGGGATTGATTATATCTGATAACATGGAACACTAGAGGGTTTCACTCCGTCATATCTAATAGTATTGATATGTCTTTTGTTTGGGGGGCTGATGTATTTAAAATTCAAGAAACATACTGGCCTAATGACTTTTATTGGATGATTATCAAATAATACACAGGAAGGCAAAAAGCAGCTATTTGGGTCGGCCATCTGGAGGCCTTCTGTTGGGGGCAAAAAAACATCTCATATTAAAAGAACATAAGTACCCTGTGAACCATCAATATATACTTATGGCATGGCTTCCCTGTAAAATTGGCATGGTTGATCAAAGTATATTATTTATAAATGTTTATGATCCACCTAGCAATTTGTATAAAATGGATATTATAATGGAATTAGAGAAAAATATTGACGATTGGATTTCTGTAAACGCTATGGCCCCCTATATAATCATGGGGGATTTAAATTACACACATTTCTCCACTAGGAAGCAGGAACTGTTGGAATCATTTGAGATTAATATGAATCATCTGTGGGCACCAACAATACAAGAGTAGAGGGGGCTATTAGGACAAATGGCTTGTGGGCCTCTTTTATATACATAACTTGTCTATCTGAATTATATTTAGATAAATGTGAGGATGATAATTGTCCAAACACTTGGTCTGCGAGGAACACCTGTTCATGCATTGACTATATACTGCTGCCAGCTTCAATGATTGAAATTGTGGATCGACTTCCTACTACCGCTGCCACGGTTAGTGATCATGTGGTTAAGAAGTTCTCCATTCAAATGAATTTGGGAGAGAAAGTGACTATTGGTGGTGGACGTACTGTGAACCAGGGAGGAAATAGGATCCAATTGTCGGTGAAGAACATTGAGAGATATGTGGCTTATTTTGATATGATTTTAAATGAAAAATGTCTAGATCATAATATTGGACCTAATAGGTTTAATTACATTTCAGAGAAGGCTGAATAGTTTATACATACACATACTGTGAGAGGGAGATTTGGCCAAATTTCGTCTTTTTGAAAATTCTGAACAGACGAAAAGTTCAACCAAATCCCCCATTCATTCCTAACAGCTGCAGGTGCTGCAGGGGTGTCCCCTGCACCATGGTTCACTGTATTGTGAGCGGGGTTGAGGGGTTGTGCCCCGCTGCCGATCCTAAAAAGTGTTTAAAGACATTTTAAAAAACCATAGAACCCTGCAGCGCTGGTTCCCGATCATGGAAGTGAAAGGGAACAGGCGTCGCTGGGACACAGCGAGGCAGTGGCACACAGCAAAGTGTGCCACTGCAAGGTAAGTAGAGGGCTGGGGTGGGGGTGGTTGTGGATTTGGGCAGGGGCCAAGTCGGAAATGTTCAGGGGAGAAAAGACCAAAGGATATGTTTGTAAAAATAAAACTTTGGTCTTTTCTCCCTCAAACATTTCCGTCAAAGGCTTCTAACCCCAATCCCGAAGGGAACATTATATGACATAGTTATCGCTATGGAAAATCAAAGACGCAAAGGGGAGCATTTGAAATAATACTCTGTTAAACAAAAATATAGTGAATTAAAAAAAATGTAAATGTCATTAACAGAATCTGCTATCACATGGTTCCAGCTGTGTAATATCTTGAGAATACTGATGGTCATAGAATCTGGGAGTCATATAAATCACATAGCGATACCCATTGCCAGAAATAAAGAAATTAACCTAATAATGCAGAAATAAACATATTGGTCAATTGTCCTATAGGTGGAAGTCTATACTCACAAAGAAGATTCATTTATGGGAGTGTGAGAGCTAGGACATTCTAAATATATACATAGAGGATTTGGAAATAATTATTGTCAAAATGAAGCCATTGAAGGCCTCCGGCCCTGATATAATTACAAATTTGATTTACAAGCATAGGTCAGCATTCTGGGCCTCAACACTCTCTCATCTATTTTCTACAGTAATCAATATGGGTCTCATTCCAATTAGTTGGAAGGCATCAGTCTTGATTCCTGTTTAAAAAGGGTGCCAGAGAAAACCCTGATAATTATTGAATGCAGGCTATGTCCAATGCCTGCTTAAAAATGTTTTCAAAGGAATTATTAATTGTACTAAATACCTGAATAAAAATGAATAATCAACTTTGAAAATGCAAACATTCCTTAATGAAACTGATTTTTCAGTGGATGAGGATACTATAGCCCTGGTAATAGAAAAACAGATACAAAAGTGTGCTAACATATGGGATCGAAATGCCAATATTACAAAATTGGGCAAATATTGAAAATACGCATTATGTGTTAAGGTTTTCCAGTGGATGTGCCATGTCAATATATAATGAATCATTATGATAGAAATATTAAAAGGTTCATAATGATGCTGAGGTTAGACCTATTACCTACCCTTGACCGAGTTGGGGCTTGGAGGGTTATTCCTTATGCTAAGCGATTATGTAGAATATGTAAAATTAAAGTGGAGGACATAAGACACTTTTTAACTGGTTTCATGAAACTAAATGCATTTTATAAAAAGGGGTTGAGATTGAAAGCTTCAGATCGGATCAAGCATGGGCCTATCACGTATGGCTAAAAAGCAGAATCTGTAAGAGCCTCATGAAGTATTTACCAGATATCCATACTATATTTAATTTATTATATAACTCGAGGCATATAATTGTATTTTAGTATTGTGAGCCTGTATTGAGGAATGTGTTACACAATGAGCCAGGAAAGTTGTGATTTTATTTGTTTTATATTTTTTGTCAAGTTTGATAAGTCATATAAACTAAATCAGTTTTTTTAGTGACTGTACTTTGTGAATGTGTGATTTGAATTGTATTTCTTTTACTGTGTATGTATTATTGTTTTCTCAGGTTTATTTAACCATAACAACACTAATACAAAGAAATACAAAAATAAAACTTCTATCTATTAGGAGCACTTTCATTTGGTTCAGAATTCTGTGTACTTCACAAGCAGCTTCTGATGATCATTTGTAGTTTTCCAATTTGTGTTGGTGTTCTACTGGAAGGAGCATGAAAAGAGGTACGCAGGAATGACCATCCTCACCCCCATGAACATGACGGGTTGAACAGTCAAGGACACACAACCTCACTCAATATTTGTACAATCCCCAAGTGCACCACTGACTGGCACGTATGAAGAGGGGTATCCCCTCAGACATCCATTCCAACCATATCCAGTACATATCCTTTTATATTCAGGGGACCAGATGGTGATTGTGGATCCAAACACTATGATGGACTACATTGATTAAATGCCAAGAAAACACTGGGCCACCACGACGTAGCAGCGTTAGTCATGAAGCACACCTGCATGCCCTGCACAGCATCAAACAAACACACACTTGTATACACGAGGAACATGCTTTCGCAGTTCTGTAGATAGAGGACAGTTACATATACATACTGTCAAAACTTTTATTATTTTTCTCATTAGCCAAATACAATAACACTGAAATGCAAGGCAACAAGAGATCCTGAGCAAGCTTGCAGATGCTAATGGTAACTAACCCTATGGGACTAGAGGAGTATATATGGAGCCTGGTAAGACCATGTATGACTAACCTACAGGAAACATAGTGCAGTACGAACATGTAGAAATCACATTATAAGTCTAAGGAAATTATAGAACTCCTAAGCTACAGAACGCCAGATAAGAGAAGCAGGCTCAGGCTTCACAAAGTGAAAACAAAGCTCACAGCCAAGGTGAGAGATAAAACAAGAACATTCCAAGCTCCAAACAACAAGGGTCCAGCTGCAGGAAAACAGAATACATCCTCATAAATGCTGACCCAAAAAGCTCCATTTTGTGGTCAACAACCATGTGGTGCAGCCGATGTAGACAATGGGCATTCACCCGTGGTGGGAGGACGAGCCGTTCTCAGCAACCCAGACGAGAAGTGAAACAAATCTTGAAACAGGGAGCACACTCTTATAGGCAAAGATTCTCTCTACTACCAGATACACTTGGGACACATAGTCATGTCATATCACCATTCAATCAGCCAACAAGAACTGCCAATTCTAATTGCCTGATGGTACCAAGGTCTAGATTTACCAAAGTTGGAGAGTGTAGCTTGCAAGTCAAATCTGCAGAGCTCTGGAACTTTCTACCCCCTTCTTGGAGGGCAGACCAAACCTTCCTGCACTTTAGGCACAACATTATCAAATGGATCAAAGAAAATGACCGCTAAACGTTGAGCTTCCGCTGGCCGGTTACAACCCGTACCCTGCATTGTACATAGTTATGCTTTTCGTAATATCTTGATGTTAGGTCCTTGTCTATTTGCCTGTATATAATTTCCAAATATCTTTGTTGACTGTATATAATACCCTTTCATACTATGTTTATCCTTACTGTATATATCTGCATTACTGTGTAACCTAAGCTGAAAATATAAATGTTTCTTCTGCGCCCTGATACCCTCGGGTCTGGTGCACATTACAAAAAATAAAACAACCAAACAAACAAACAAACACCTTGAAGAGGTGCACAGACATCTGAGAACCAAACTGGATCTCTGGCCTGGGGAGACCAGATCTAACCAATCAAGAGACAGAAATCCCGAAATCCAAGGGTGGATAGCAGAAGGCATGGAAGGGCCAATGGTAAGTCTAAGACCCTGCAACAATGATAGTTTCTTGGGACGGGGCAGTTCAGCCACCTGACATGTGAGGACATGTGACATGTGAGGGCCAGTAGAATAGCCTCTACATGGGCTAGCCATAGGTGATACCACTCTCAGCACTCAATCATAAGGGTTTTTGGGGGAGGGCCCAGGCTAGGACGCCATTTGAGGTCAAAACTGGCACACGCCTTGGGGAGCGAAGAAGTACTGGAGAATTGTGATTTTCTTGTATGATCCCTGTCCGTTTGTGTAATAACTGACTTTTTGAGTTGGCCTTGGATGAGTCCTCTGTTATTCTGGGGCGAGGGTTGTTGGGCCCTCGGGAGAGAAATCCCCATACCTCTGGCATACCTGCTTTTCTCACCAACAAGTTGGTAGCAAAGGAGTGGGTTGGGATACACCAGTCCGGCACAAAGCCGACTCTCCTGTTGCGGTGCCTGGAGGGCTATGGTATGCCTTGCAGGATTTGAGACAACAGGGAAAGCACACCCCATGCAAAGGCCGTAAGGAGCCAGCTTGAAAATAACCTGCCCGTGGTCTGTGAGGAGTCCAGCAGATCAGATAGGTGGCCTGGCAGCTTTGGGAGACGTGGCAGCTGTGCAGCATCAGCAGATCATAGAGTGTAAGTATTGACTCAGCCACACGACAATTGAGGGGAACGGGAAAGTAATGGGGGTACGAGGGTAGTATCAAGTAGTATTGAATATAATTGAGTATTTTCATGTATCGTCTAGTAGTGTCGAGTATTGTCAAGCATAGTAGGGACAGGACTGGAGGTAGATGTCCTATTTTTGTGGTTAGGGCACATTTGGTTTCAAGGTCAACGTTTCTGGTGAACAACCTAGACTATTGACTCGAGGGCACCGATGACAGAAGTTATGTGAATATTGCATTTCCTGTTGGTTGGGCATTTTATCTTGGGTCATAGATGATGGTATCCCTGTAAGGTTTAGCAAAGGGAGCTGGCCTAGATTGCTCAAGGTGATTTGTCTGGGGCATTTTATCTAGGCGACGATGTATGTACAGACCGGACACAAACAATACAAACAATATTGTATCCCCGGTTAGCAGGCACGAAGACAGCTGTGGTTTATGTGGGGTTTTCTTTATAAATGTTCATGTAAGTGAGACCTTAGCATTGTGCGCACTGAAAGTGATCTAAAGCATTACCTTGCTCAGTGAGTTGGTGACATCACCCTGCAGGTTTTTGCATTGGACTTGGAAAGCATGAGGTTTGTTTGTTTGTTTATTAATTTGTAGGGTGCACCGAACCCTTAGGTAGCTGGGCGCAACATACAATGGATACTTTAGTCTTAGTTACACAGTAGAGATAATTTATCTCTACTGTGTAACTACATACATTCATACATACAGATTGATATATACATGTAATTCCATATTGGAGGATTAGTCAGGGTTCAATATAGATGTAAAAAAGATGGAGGGGTAAAATACAGTAGGAGGCCGGAGACAATAGTTGAATGCCAGAGAGGATCAGAGGCTAGTACATGGGTGCAGGTTTGTTAGTCTTTGTGGTCGTTAGATCGTAGCCAGTTAAGAATGTTACGCCTAAATCTGAGGTAGGACTGGCCTGTTCTAAGATCTAGTGGGAGTGCATTCCAGTATTGGGCAGCTTTTACCGGGAAACTATTTCCTCCTGCCTTTTTTAGCCTACATCTTGGTATCTGTAGGCAGTAGGAATTAACGGCTCTGGAGGGACGGGTCGATGTTCTTTTGGTTATTCTCTCTGTGAGGTAAGGGGGAGCTAAGTTATTGAGGCACTTAAAAGTTAGTGAAACAGTTTTAGCAGGATCCTGTCACTTTTATTTAGCCAGTGGTGTGCTCTTCTCATATTAGATACGTGTTCTCTAGAGGGTAAATTGAGGGCTGTTTTAAGGGCATTATTTTGAAATGTCTGAGTTTTGTTGGTGATGTATTTATTAGCTCCTAAGTATAGGGTAATACAATAGTCTTAGTTTAATCATATAAGGCGTTTGGGTCAAGATAATGCAGTTGGCTTGTGATAGAAATGGTGTGCAAGCCCTAATAAGATTGCAAGTATAGGCAGTGCATGATGCTAAAGAGTTTACCTGTTTCCTCAAGGTTAAGGTAGAGTCAAGGTAAAATCCTAATATTTTCACTACTAGCTACTGTGATAGTATTGCCATCAATGTTAAAAGCAGAGTAGTTGGGGTCAGGTTTTTTCAAATTGGAAGCAGATCCAAGAATCAGGATCTAAGTTTTGTCGTCATTCAGGCCGAGGCCATGGGTTGCCATCCATGCCTGAATGAGGAGGTATATTTCATTTACCAAGGCCATATCTGAGACAAAATTGCCCGAAAGGGGAATGAGGATCTGGGTGTGATCTGCGTAATTCGTGCAGGTGACACCCAGTCTGTCCAGTTTTTCAAATAGGGGCTTGGTAAATATATTATACATAGTTGTCGAGACATAAGAACCTTATGGGACACCGCATGTGGTCTGGATTGGGTCCGCCGATGCTGAGATGGAGAAAACTCTCATTGTTCTATTGTTTAGGAAAGACTGGACCCAATTTATAGCTTTGCTCGAGAAGTGGGCAGCCGATGCTAGATGTTTGCATAAAACTGCGTGGTCCACCAGGACAAAGGCTGCTGACAGGTCAAGGAGGAGCAACATGGCGGTTTTCCCTCTGTCATTGAGCTGCGTCAATTTGTGTCTTGAGATCAATTAAGGCCGTTTCTGTACCATGTTGTGGTCTGAATCCAGATTGGTGGGCGCCTAGGAGCTGATTAGCTTCAAGATAGTTCTGGATTTGTAGATAGGCTACTCTATCTACTATCTTGAGGAGGAAGGGTACTGTGGTGTTGGGCCTATAGTTAGTGGGGATGGCCGAGTCTAGAGTTTGTTTCTTGAGAAGAGGTAAAACCCAAGACTCTTTTAAGTTACTTGGGACAGTGTTGGTTGAAAAGGAGGAATGCATTCGTTTAGTGATAAATGGGGCTAAATCTTTTGCTGAATCCTTAATTAGTTGGGCAGGGCAATTGTCACCCTTGCAATTAGAGGGCTTCAGAGATGCGATGATTTTTTCGGTTTCCGAGCTGGTTACTTTGGTAAATTTGAACGGTGCTGGACCAGGCATGTCTTTAATGGGGCTAGTGAGTAATGTTTCGGTCGGAGGCAGGGAGGCTTTTTTGGCAATTGTAATTTGCAGTGTTGTTATTTTATTGTGTAGGGCCTTCTGGATGCTGGTGTACCATTGTTTGTCTTTTGGTATTGTGGACATATTATTCAGACCACTTAGATGGACAGAGGAGGTTGTCGAGTGGTGGAGCATGGAAGGCGCATGCGCAAAATTGTTGGGTGTGCCTGAGAAGGTGGAGATTGTGGCAGGGCGGTGCGCAGAACACACCTGACAGGTTGCTCTGGTGCCAGAGAGGCTCAAAGAAAACTGAAATAATTGCCATTGTATTGTGGGTTTTGTTGTCTCCAACAGGGGATTATCGAAAACCTTGACTTGAGGTCAAGTAAGAACAAATGCAATATATCAAGGGAAGTGAAGGCATAACATGCCCCTACAGCCCTTATTTAAGGCCCTTCCACCCTATAAGGACAACATTTGTAAATATAGCGTGGAATGGACAAAAAGCACCAAGGGTAAATTGAATAAACCATGGCCATAATGTGGAAGTTTCTACAAGAATGTGCAGCAAATTGCATGGCAATATTCGAGCTGTGGCGGATGTTTCAGGAGGGTGGGGGGTAAGTAGTGAGGCATCAACGGATGCTAAACCAACAGAAGGAACCGGGGCCAGTCCCTAATCTCCGCTCCCTCACCCTCTTCTGCAAACAAAAACTCTGAGAGCATATACAATGAACAAGGAATTTCCCCATTACGGGATTTAAAGGCAGCTGAGGGGTATTCAAACCCAGTATTTCAACCAACACCATATACCAAGGAGAGGGGCAGAAAGGAATCAGGCAAACGATCTGTGAAAGGGAACGAGCAGTGAGGTGCTGAAAGGTGTGAAGGAGGGGCTAAAGGGTATATCCACTAACAAGTCGGTGGGGACAGATTCTTCTAAAGCTACTCGGAAAGGGAACCAGAAAGGCAGCAGGGGCGACCAAAGAAATGGAAGGCCTTAAGGGGAGCAGCGAAGCAAAGGTTTGGGCAGAAATAATGGAGGACGTAGACAGAAGGGAGAGGGAAGCAGAAGAGAGACGCAAGAGAGGAAGGAGCAAGAAGAGACTGAGAAATGAAGGGTAGCAGGTGTAAAGGCAAATCAAGTGTTAGTAGACAGCTAACGGAGAAAGTGGGAGGTAACAAAGCTTATGCAAGATTGCAATCGGAAGGAGGAGGAGGAGCACATTATCACAGGCATAAGGGTACGATGGGCAATGCGCACTGGAGACAGCAAAATATGAGGGGATAGGCAAGTGGAGCCAGACAGCACAACCACGCCAAACAGGACTGCCACAGTATCAGAGAGAATGGGCATGGGGTCCTATGGGGATAGGGGTGACATATACTTGATTGAATCCAGAGGGAAGCCCAGGGAAGACACAACCTTAAGGAGACTGAGCTTTGTGGACTATTTTTGTAGTGATATGGAAAATTACTCAGAAGAGGACGTAGGGGACAGTGGGGATGAGTAAAGAGGGCAATCTAAGCACAGGTTTCCAGGGGACAGCGTGGAGAGAAGTGTAGCATGGGGAAAGGGAAGGAATACAGGGATGGCCTAGAATGATAGGGACAATCAGACGCCACAGACTATAGATGTGTCACACAATTATGACGACTTGCTCCCATACATGGAGAGACTTAGAGATCTCGCAGGACAAAGGAAGGGGGAGACGGTCATATCATGTACAGACACTAAGTACACTGGGGGATCAGATAGATGCGCACAACTGAAACTAGAACCAAATGGGGAGAAAGGGTTAACACAGCTGCCCCGGTTGGAAAAAGGAGGGGCTGACCTCAATATATTCCATGGAAACACATAAACAAGGAAAACCGTAGGTGTAGGCTACCCTTGTTAACCGTGGTGTGGGGAAACGGATATATGTAATGGAAAGAATGACAGTGGGTCCGAAATTAGCATTAGGGGACATAAAGGGACTACAAATGGCAATCCTCGGGGAGGCCGCTGATGATGTATGGAGAAGGGCAGGGTACCCAGGAGTAAACACTCATTACACGGCACACAATGGTTTGCCATTTGCAAACGTATGGCAAGCTCTATGGACACAATACCCAGACACGTCAGACATTAGTTCGATTATGGCACGGAAGATGGGGAATAAGAAGACCCCTTACACTATATTCCGATGATTCAAGAGCTTTGGCACCTTGAAATGTGAAAACATGTGATAAAACAGAAGCACCATTTTACCATTTGTTGTTCCAATGGTTGCCAGAACAGGTACAGAACAGCTTAAGAAATTATTAGGCATGGAGGGAAAACCTTGTCCGGAAATACAGCTTAGGATAGTACACCATTGTAGGTTATTGCAAGAAAATGCGAGGAAAAAAGCTTGAGGAAAGAAAGCAAGAGGACTCAAAGTTAGCGCAGAGGAAGTTATCCAAATATGCCATGGAAGGGGCAGTACTGACAAGCACAGCAGGACAGGGGACACTGCAGCCACAGTACATACCACCGCCCATGTGAGAAGAATTTATGGGGTGGGGGAAAATGCACCATGGCTTTCGAGCAAGAGGGCGGCCACCCATAGGACATGGGTACGGGCCACAGATACATCACAACCAAGGGGGATTTACAGGGAGGTCTTGAGGGTATGGCAGCAGGTGCAGCAGGGCCCAGTGGAATTTCTGGGGGTGTCCAAGGCCAGAGGAGGGAGCCCCCGCACAGCTGTGTGTGTGGGCAGATAGGGCACATTTTGAGGGTGTGCTGAAGCATGCCGGTGCAACTGATTGGGGGGATGCAACACCAGCCAGCATACCAAGGGGAACAAGACTAGTATTACACACAGGACCAAGCACAACAACAAGGACCTGCACTGAGCGCATACCCGCAACAACACAAGCTCATGACACAGACACCACAGATGCAAGCACCTATATCGCAGTATTTTCAGTCACCACAGATGCACCAGGCTCAAGGTAACATACAGCATGCATATGCAGCACTGCAGGTGCTGCAGACACAGAATGGCATACAATCAAATGATGGGACAGTAGCATGCACGGACTCCATAGCAACAGCCCCCATTAGGAACCTGGGATATGTCACCATGGTAGAGAACAATCCATTTTCGGGGAATTGGATGCCCTTATACCATCAAATGAACAGCCCACAGTCGGACTTGATGTGTTCCATCCTGTCGATTACACCCAACCCTGCAGAGGGACCATGCATACCGGGGACGATAGGTGACAAAACATTTTCCTTTCTTTTAGACACAGGGGTGACTAAATCCAGCATCAGGGAGGGCAGATATAGATTGTTAGGCGATGCCATGAATACTCCAGGATTTTCTGGGGCTATGGAAGTGGTTCCTTTCACAGACATTTCACTTTCTATAGGGGAACACAATCTATCTTTGCCCCTACTTTACTCCCGACAGACACCTGTAAACATACTAGGGAGGGCCATTATGAGCAGATTAAACATGACCATTTCATTCACAGACAAAGGGATAGTGTGCTGCACACCAGGGATACATTTTCTCAATGTATGGGAAATAATGCAAGCCTATTGTGGATGATGGGTACAGAGGGGAGTCCCAGTGGATGAGTAACTGTTCCAATATGGGACTGAGATTGCAATAGCATGGCTTCCAGGGATTCAATGGAAGATGTGGCACATTCCAACTGAGAACTTATTCAGACATGAGATACTATTGGATGATGCGGAAGGGACAATAGTGCCAAAAGAATTGGAGTCATTAATTGTGGGAGACAAGTAGATAGCAGTGCATGGGACAAATGACACAGGGCGATCATGACGAGCAGTGATCCCCATAGCTGGAGGGTACAGGTTGACCACAGTGACAGATGAAGAACTATTAAGGGACAACAGATCAGACCATGCCAGAGTGTTCGAGATGAGCATCACATATTGGGTGAGGATACATTACAGGGAGGTACTGCAGAGAATTCTGATGGTGCTAAAGGCACCAACAACCTTTCTCGAGGAGGATCTGGCCAAGGTACCCAGCATCTTATGGAACACTAGTCCCTATGTTGTAGGGCTTCGAAACAGGGTGAAAGCGGTAAAGATTAAGCTGACGCCAGGAGTGATTTTACCCCAAGACAAACATTACCCACTCTCAAGAGAGGCAGCTGAGGGCATATATGAAATAATTGCAGCATTAGTGAAGCAAGGTATCCCAGTACCATCAGAATCACTATGAAACATGGCTGTGTACCCTGTTAAGAAAGAAACAGGAGGGTCATGACATTTTATACAAGACTTGGGCCCTCTTAATCATATTGTAGAAGCCAAATATCCTTTAGTTCCGAATACAGCAACAATTTTGTGCAACATTCCAGTGTTAGCTGCCTGTTTCACGGTAATAGACTTGAAGAATGCTCTCTTCTCCACACCACTAAACCCAGACTCACAAGACTTGACTTCTTTTCTATATAGAAATAAGAAGTGGAAACATACAAGAATTCCTCAAGGGTACTGTGAATCACCCCACACTCCTCCAGATGGACCTAGGCAATACACAGATGGAGAGCACGGTCATAGAGTATGTAGATGACATATTGATCTACAGCATGACTGAAGAACATTCTAGAAATGACTCAGTGCACCTGCTGACATTATTAGCGGACAAGGGATACAAGGTGGACAAGGCCAAACTACAGTACTGTCAGAAAGAAGTGCTATATATTGGACAGATGATCTCCCAAAATGGCTGACATGGGACTCCAGAAAGGGGGAGGCAATATGCAAGACAGCAAACCCCAAGGGCATGTGTCTTCAACTGCAGCACTTACACCAGGCTTCTACTCAGTGCACTGAAGGAAGCACTGAAAGGGGGCAAGACAATACAATGGACAACAGAAATGACTGAGGCATTCAATGAGCTTAAGGAAGCAATGTGCACAGCTCCAGTGTTAGGGATCCCAGAGTATAATAATAAATGATTTTGTTCTCACACTCTGATGGGGTAGTGATGATAGCAGTACTGACCGAGAAGACAGGTTTGGGGTACAAGCCGCTAGCATACTACAGTGGGAAGTTAGACCCAGTAATGAGAGGGCATTATACATGTGAACAAACTTTGGCTGCAGCCGCATTCGCAGTGGACAAGTCAGCTAGTATTACCATGCTGCGCAGCACCACTCTTTATGTGGAGCATTCTCTCTTCACAATACTGGAGAGAAAAAGAGCACACTGACAACACAAAGAGCATCAGGGTAAGAGGTGTTACTATCAAATCCAGCTTTTAAGTTAGTGAGGTGCAGACTTTGCCAATCCAGCTACCTTTCTCACCGACATTTTACAAGAAGGTGACTAAGCACATGACTGCACAGCAAACTTACAAGAATTTGACACTTGCAAGGTACAGGAGGACACCTTCGAGGGGGAGACATGCTCTACATTAACGGGTCATCAACAATTGACAAGGCAGATAGGGTCAGACATACAGGGACAGCAGTGGTGAGGCTAAAGGAGGATGGAACCAGTGAGGTAGTGGTCGGTGCACGATTGGCATCACATTATTCAGCACAAGCAGCAGAATTAGTGGCCTTAATATTGGCATTGGAGCGCAACAGGAAAATGAAGGTGACAATCTACTCAGATTCAGCCTACATGACATCCACAGTACATTCAGAACTGTCACAGTGGATGATGAGGGATCTTAGGCATGCTAAGTGGTCACCAGTGCAGCAAGCACTCTTATTAGACAAACTATTGGACGTCAACATTATCCCGAGCAACTACCAATAGTGAAATGCCAAGCACACACACAAGGGGAAGACCCTCTTTCATGGGGTAATGAAGCAGCTGATGCAGAAGAAAATAGCACCACATATTCTGGAGAGCTCCTGGAAATTGAGTCCTCGTCACATGCCTGTGACTATGCAAGGACTATGATACTTAAGGAAGGGAAAAATGTATTGCCAGCAACACAAATTATGGAGCTGCACCCACAGAGGAGAAGTACCTGTGTATTAGAAGGGGATGTGCAGTATCTCCAACAGATGCTCTATGGCAGCAGAATTACACAGGGAAAGTGGCTATGCCACTCCCATTGTTGCACACAGCACTGAAACAGTTACATTATCTGACACATACAGGGAAGGAGGTGCGTGCCACCCATATTTCGGAGAAACATGGTTATGTCCAAGCTTGGCGGAACACCCGGCTGAATTCATGAGGAACTGCTTGATGTGCAAACAGTTTACTGGGGGACATACATTGAAAATTGGGAGAGGAGCCATACCTCACCCAGTCGGTCTATTTCAACACCTCCATGTCGATCCAAGCCTGCCAAGGATATCGCTACATGATAGTATTTCTATGCAAATTCTCTCAGCGGATTGAGGCTGGCCCCTGTTCTCACCCTGACGCCCTCAGAGCGGCAACGTTTCTGGTCAAGAAGTGTTCCCACGAAGGGGCATGTGTGAGGTCCTGTGGTCTGTCAATGGCCCACACTTTGCCAATTAGATGTTCCAGGACAACAGCATTTCTAGGTGTTCAACACAAATTCTCCTGTGCTTATCACCCACAAGCAAATGGAGTGTGTGAACACCTCAATGGCCTCCAGAAGGAATCCATAGCCAAAAACTAAAAAGTGTATCAACAAGGATTGGCTACATTGTCTGCCTCTAGCCCTGTTTGCATTGCACAATAAGCCCGGGTCTGGACACCATTTAACCCCTCACGAGGTGGCAACAGGACAGTACATGCAACTCCCATTGGCTCCTCTCACTAGGGCGTTCAAAGACGCCCAGGTTAATTTGAATGTTCTGGGTGAAGAAATGTATGAATATTTTCCTTCCTTGATTGTTAGTGTCTCTTTTATCTCTCGCCAGATACAAACACACCAGGGAGGCCCTGGAGCCACAGGGGAAGCAACAGTGTCAACAACACAGAGACATTACATAAGCATGTGTCTGTGTTCCCTGTGGACAGTGTTCTCCTCTGTAATTTCACCAGGCATTGGGATGCACCCAGATTATGGGTCCTCATATTGTAGAAGCAGTGACTCACATCAATGACATCAAGTCCTACAAAGCTGTGGCCTCACCTGGCAATGAGATCGACAGGGCCAATGATCATCAGCAAGAAGAGCAAGGAGATAAGTTGGAACTAGCACGGCTGAGTAGAGGACACCCAATGGTTACTCGCTCACAGGCAGCAGAGTTAGGGCAAGGACTTCCTACACATCCAGATTGAGGATACACTGTCTGTTATTTTTCTCTTCTTGAAAGTGTGACATTTTTTACTGCATAATTGTTCATGCTGCCCAATGATTCACAACCTGACACTTTTCAGAGCCAATTTGTCCACTTCATTAGAATGTCCAATAGATTTTAAGCATGCCCTCCTAGTGTGTACTACCATGGTTTTATAGCATATTTGGCCCAAACTTACTACATGATTCACAGGCTTAAAACTAATACAACACTAATTTATTACTGCACAGTTTTTTGCATTTCAGGCAGACAAGTGATATCTTCAAGCTGCACAAGGATCCAGCAGAACAGGTAAATGGGAGAAATCATTTAAAATATGCTTATTTTGTTTTGTATTTTATTCCCAAATGGGTTTCTTGCATTACTTTTTTGGTGAATATCTTTTGTGTCTAGTCTAACCTCTGTATCCTCTGCTAACATTACCCCAACCGCAGCAGGTGGAACAACCATGCCCGGTGGAAAGAAGAGCACTGTAAGCACGGTAAGAAGAGGTAAGTGCAGTGCTGACACAGACATGGGGGGTGAAACTATATTTCACCAACACTGCTCAAGTGTCTAATAGCATGTGGTTTAAACACATGACCAAAGTAGGCAAGTAAACCACCATGGAGATCTGTTATGTTTGCTCACTAATCCCCTATGCCATGAGTGCCTCCAGAGTGTTCATAGCAACTGAAATACCAGCAACAATGCCTCATGTAATTATCCATGGTTATCCGAGGAAGATTCCAAGGGAAGACAGCGACATTGAGATGGATGTCTCATACAATATTCCCCTATGAAGACAGTTACATAAAGACTCTTGACATGATGAACAATTACTGGCCGTTATACCAAGCTATACAATACATAATTGATGAGCTCCAGAAAGGTGAGATGAAAACAACAACACTGAAGAAACTTCCCTGCCCGAAGAGGGGGGTGAAAGAAATAGGAGGAGAACCATGATGTTGGTTAAGACCACAGATAGTCGTGTACTGCCAAGTATACACAGAGAAGGGTGGAAAGATGAAGAAGTATGAAGCAAAGCACACACCCTAGTACAATCACCAGTGAACACAGTGCAAGGAGAAAATGACAAGTGCCTGAAAGATTGAGATGCAAGTGCCAAATCGCTTACCTGGATAGACAATGACGCAGGATAGATGCCCACCTCTGAAGAAACCAGCATTGTGTTACAAGAATGAAGGAGCAGTGAGGGTTGGAGATAGCATATGTACACAGAAAAGCACCCAGCAATGAAGGTCGGCACAGCAGTACTGATGGACCACTACTGGGTGTGTGGGCCCAAGCCATACGAGAAGCTGCCACCCAATTGGGGAGGAGTTTGCTTGTTGATGCATATCAATATGCCATAACTGGTAGTGGCCCAGAAGGACATAAAGATAGATGACTTCCCAAAGATGCATACTAACATGAGGAAGAAGAGGTCAGTGGAAGCAGAAGAAAAGGGAAGAAAGAAACAATACGTGGAAGCGAGCAGAGAAAAGAGAGGAAACTGTTTCTCATCAGAATCAGAAGCATCTCTAGATGATGTAGCACCTGGTCATAGGCTATTCAATAGGACAGAAATGTTTTTCGCATCAGTGGTTCCTGCAGTCCAGTCATATACAAATGCAAAATGGCTGCAAATAACCATGCTGGAGCAGATTCCGACAGTAAACTCATCAGTAAATGGTTTCAACTCAATGAAAGAAGAGCTACAAGCAGTAAGGGTGATGGCTCTCCAGAACAGATATGTTGTAGAACTCCTCACAGCAATGGAAGGAGGAGTTTGCACAAACATTGGTAGTTCCTGTTGCACATTCGTACCTGCTAATAACATAGAGAATGGTACGCTGATGTAAGCAGTGACATGACTGTGGAAGATGCATGCCAAAATGGAGGAAGAAGCCAAAGCAACTGGAAAATATCAAATCTGGATAGCATACCTATGGTCAAGGATGCTGGCATGGCTGCGGACAGAATGAAAGTACTACTAGGGGAACTAATATTAGCACCAGTGGGGCTGTGTGTGTTAAAGATCTGCATTACACAATGCCCCAAAACTTCTTAGAAATCAAAATGAATGAAGGTGAAGCTGGATGTGAACATGAGAGAAGGAACAGGACAAAATAGTGAAATAAAGAGATACATGGAGAGCAAGAATAAGGAAATGCCCACTGTTCCAACCTGAGATGGAAATACTTGATAAGCCATTCGACAACAAGATGTATGGGGAAAATGGGTATGGGGCAACCCTGAAGGAGAATGCAGTTATATGACCTGGTGTTTTGACAATCATGCAAATTACTATGGATATCTCAGAGGAGTGACTAAAATGTGGCTACCAAGAATTAACGTGACAATGTATGGAGAAGTGGTCAACAGGTTGACCAGAGGGGTGACTGAAGCGAGGGTCCCAGTAATGCCCCTCCTCACTCCCATGAACATGACAGGGAGAAAGGTCAAGAATGCATGAAGTCACTCTTTATTTGGTCAATCCGCAAGTGCACCACTGACTGGCACGTATGCAGAGAGGTGTCCCCTCAGACAGCCATTCTAACCATATCCAGTGCATATCCTTTCAGATCCAGGGGACCTGACAGAGACCATGGATTCAAACACTATAATGGACTGCAGCGATTAAATGCCAAGAAAACACTGGGCCAACGTCACTAGTGACACCCCTATGTAGCAGCTTTAGTCAGGAATCCCACTCAAAGCCCTGCACCTCAAAACCGAAAGTGACAAGACTTCTCATTTCTTTGCTCTATATACTCAACTTAATCCAATGTCCTACATCATTAAATATCCAGCACCCTGGGTAACGCGGTTCTCACAAACCTTTTTCCTGTTATTTATGTGTGTGCAAACAAAGAGTTGCTACTTCAATTTTGAACAGGAGGTGGAAAATGTATTCTACATTTAGTCTGAATCTTTGGTTGGTCTTCAGAATACATAGCCAAAGAGAAATATTATGATGCACTAATTTGTGTGAACGATTCCTCATATCTTGCTGCTTTTCCTGTAGGAAAGAGTAGAGGAAAATAACCTGCTAGTAAACTTGTTTCCCATATACTCACTGGGGATCCTTTGGCTTGATGCATTTGATATGTTTCTAATGCACCTTTAATGGTGTCTTTGGAGTGTAGTGGGTGAATTATATATTGGTCTAAAATGCTGGATGCAGTAACAGGATCTACTTTTTCAAATTGGCTATAGTTGCTGGTGAATCCTGAATTATTAGGGTGGTTTCTCTTAAGTTTTCCTCTATGTTTATATTTTTCAAGTATTCATTGTTTTATTTCAGATATTGTAGAGCTTGTCTAACTTTGTTTAAGTTGACTTGTTGTTGCCAAAAGATTTTTTTTTCTTTTGTTGGTACACCATTAAGTAGCACACACAAAGATTGATCTATTGGTCGCTATACTCCTAGAGATTCTACATTTTCTTTAAGATATAATGGCAAATATACTGATTTGCCATAGATGCCCTTTAATACTTCAGATGGAGGTAATTTGGCTGTTCTCAGTTGAAGGTGTATTATAGCTTGAAATGGGTGTACTATTTGGATTATAATGCTCTCATACAAGGTAGGTTGTTGGACAGCCTTTGGAAGTGGAAATATTTCTAAGTTATTAGTGATAGCACATGACAGCATTTGGTTACTATTTGGTCTACTATTTTTGTGCTCTTTTTATAAAAGGTTATTTGACAACATACACATACTCTGTCTGGTATTTCAGTAGATGTGTTTTGAAACTTAGCTATTTATGTGCTTGTTAGGAAGTTGGTGTTTGTGAGGTTTTCGGTAATGTTTTCTGATGTTACTGAATTTTCTAAGTCAACTTCAGTTTCAAAGTAATTACTTTGGAAGTGCTCTATTTCTTGGATGAGTTCTCTGGCTATTCCATGTGGGAGAATGTTATTTAACTTTTGCAGTTCTAGTGCAGGACATTTTACATTCTATAATCTATACACAAGATTGCGTGTAGCGGTATGGTGTGTTGCTAACATTTTGATGTGGTGGAAGGTGCTTTTGTAAACAGTTCCTAAAATGCAGACTAATTAATGCCCTCAAAGTCCAGTGTGGCTGATCATTGGTTTTCACATTTGTCTACTAGTTTCACATAGTGATTGAGGAATTGTCATAAAGATTTAAAGGACTGTTGGCTTACGTTCCACATCGAGGTGCATGTCCATTTGTACACTGGATGGTTTGTTTGGCCGAAAGTAACATTTTGATGAATGTTTATTGGGGACGCTTTATCCATAAGGGTTTCTTTTGCCATAATGGTATCACCTACCATTTCATACCCTTGGCCACTCTCTATAGCAATTTGTTTTTTTTTGGTCTTGTTTATATGCCTCTGAAATATGGTTCTGTGCTGCGTGTGTGAATGCATTCACCTTCACAGAAGTTTGAAAAGATATCTATATTGACATTGCACATGTTTAGAAGTACTTTTTGTAATTATTGATTCATTTAGTCAGTGGTTTCATTCTGTTTAAAGGGACTTTGTAAAGTCCTGCCTAGTGAGTTTGTCAAGTCTTGCCTAGTGGTATACATAGATATGTCCTGAAAATAACTCAAAAAATGTCAATTCAAAGGTATGGTCCTAAGTAGTGCTCCTCATTCATCCCAAGTGGGGTTATTGCATTTAAAAGGTGAATCCAGTGTAGTTCTCTGTGAGCAGGTTCCGTGGATAACAGAACAAATATATTGAAATGGGACTCCTGTTGGGTCATTTATCTACAAATACATGTTTGGCTAGAGTCTTTGTTACCAATCTGTATGTCAAGGTTGTTTTTAACTCCCCGCACCTTGAGTCAGACTGACATATTGATTAATATCTCATAACCTTTTTTGCTACTACTCTATCTAGGAGTGCAGTGTACACCATCTTTGGTATTTCATTCTGTTTAAAATCAATATTAACAATGTTCTCTTTAGTAACAATATGCTGCCAATTAGAGATTCGGAGATTAGTCTCCTGCAGTAGTTTAACCTTTTTTTTATAAGATTGCGAAGGACTCTACAGTGGAAACATTTTTGTAGCAATAACTTTTGGATTGCTTTTCAGTAGCTACGTTAACACTGGTAGATATAGTGATAGGTTCATTAGTAGGTCTGCTTTTCTTTGTACATCTTTTTTACTTTTAGTTTTTGCAAGAGGGGGGCATTACCTTTTTTAGACGTGGCTGGTTTATTTTTGTTGAGTGAGGTTACTAGCTTTTTTGTTTTAATGCTTTCTATACATTGATTTACAGGAGGATGACTATATGATGTGATTTTATTCGTGTGTGCTCTATTTCTTCTTTCTTTTATACAGAGTTGCTTTTAAGAAGGCATTTTGCTGTGTCTTCTGGGACAAGAGAATGTTTGTGTTTGAAAGTTTTTGAATGTATTGTGTATGGTTGTGTGGGTGTGACTGTATAAATGAATACAGTGCTGTGAAGTGGCATAATAAATGTGGTTGGGAAGGTTGTGAGAGTACGAATCTGTAGCGGTGTGATGTGTTGGGTTAGTGAGAAATGGAGTGGTGGTGTGATTGAATCAGTAGGGACATTATGATGTTTTCAGGAAAACTATGGGTGTTGTAATGGTGGTGTTTAGATGGGAATAAAATGAGTGTGAATGGTGCAATATAATGAGTATGAGTGAAATAAATGTTGATTGGAAAGAATACTGCAGGCTTTATATATATGGTGGAAGTATATTGTTACAATTAGAGACATATGTATGGTTCATTAATGTACTAATTTTGTAGGCTGGGAAGGGTATTCTTTTTTCGGTAGCTGTCTTTGGCAATGTTCTTCTTTCCTGCAATTGTAAAAGAAAGTTAGTCGGGATATGTGGTAATGATGAAGTACTTTTACTAAGTGGGGTTGTTATTTATGATGGTAGGAGGAGTTTTGGAAGAAGAGTTAATGAAGTGGTATCATGGGTGGTGTACTAAAGTGTGTTCAGTATGTTGTTGAAAGAATTGGAGTAAATGAAGTTCTGTTTCGCACATTAGAAGGAACAGGGCAAACATGAGTGTTGGAATATCTAGGTTATTTTAGTGGTGTTGACTTCCATTAAAGAAGTGTTCTGTTTGTGGTGTAATGTATTGGTATTATGTTGCAGTGTTTTTAAAGAATATGGAAACTGTGACCTAGTGGAAATGTAAGGGCAGATTGTTGTTGCAGCAGTGCATGGTCTCTTATAGTAGAGGCTGAGAAAGAAGAGTATTTTATATGTAAGGTGAAGAGTTGTATACAGATACGTTGGCAGTATACAGATATCTGTGAGCAGGTGGAGAATGGTGGCTGTGTAAGGGATGAAAAAGTGAAGTTGGAAAGTGTGCCAATTAAATTGAATGAAAAATGTAAAATGTTGACCGTTTAAAAATGTTGTTAGGAGCATTTTCATGAATGTTAAGAAATACATTTCTGCATTTATAGGAGGTTTGTGGGTATTTTTTTATAAAAGAGAAAAAAAGTAGATGGAAAAGATTTGTAGAACATTTTTAAATGACACGTGGTGTGTGGAAGTTTCATATGTTGAGAGTACATGCATATTTGCCAACATGATCCATTCTAATCTCTAGGTGCTTTTGTAGTCCTAGCCTTTTTGTTTGTGTTCTGGGACATGTAGTCCACTTTTCCCATTATAAAATTTGGAGTACAAGTCCCAGATTGCAGAGAGAAAATCAGGACTGAATAAGCAGCTGCGGACATTAATGGTTTATGTTAGCAAGTATGCATGTACTGCCAATATATTAAACTTCCACATACTAGGTGTCACTTAAAAATGCTGTACAAATGATTTTCATCTGCTTTTTTCTTTCTTTCACAAAAATGTTACACATAGTGCTGCCATAAATGTACATATGCATGATTTTACTTTCATCAGAATGCTCCTAAAAAGACACATTTAAAAATGCACTACATCTTATAGTTTTTATTTGATATAAATGTCACACTTTTGAATCTTCCAGTACTGTCCTTTTTTTTCTTTGCAGTGTGGAACTTGTAGTTTAATTTTTATAATAGGAGAAGTGGAATTATTAGTCACAGAATGAAAAGAAAAAAACAGAATACTTGATAAGCCCTTATAGATTGGGATGGGTGATGAAGGGCTCCTAAAAATAAATATTTTTAAATGAGCAGCATTGTAAGTATTTGCTGTTTCATGTGCTTCAGGTGCTGAATGCTGCAATGCATGATATTTGCTAGAGTGGTTAAAAAAAGAACATACTTACAGAGAAGCTTATTAGAGGGTAAGTGGCAGCAACCCTTCATATTTACATGTGTAAAAGAGTTGAAGAAATACTGTAAAAAATACAAACATACCTGTACTATGTACTGTTAGGTGCAGATGTTGTTGAATCTGGAAATAGAAATGTTGGAGAGTTTCACAGTAATTTTTGATGCAGATGGCTGTGAGTAACAGGAGATATGTACTCCCAGGGTTCAAGTGTACATCTGAAATGTTTACCTAGGTTGACAAGGTTAGTTGTAGAGTTTTGGGATGTGATTGGTGGATGTATGTGTGACTGTTTGAACGCAGCCAATGAGGGAGTGTTACAAACATGAAAGTAGAAAGGGTAAAAGGCATTCCTGTGCTATGGTGACTGTGGTCACTGTGGTAGTAAACAGAAACTGCACATGCCATCTGGGTCTTTTTGCAATGAATGACACATTTGGAATGTTGATGGAACTGTTTTCACATTCAAAAATTAGTTTTTCTTGCATAGCTCAGAGACAAATATGGATGTGTTCGAATTTATTTTGTCCTCAAATTGAAAAAGCAAGGTGCAATGTGAACAAAGAGTTATGTGCCTTTTTGCGGGATGTTGGCATGACATCTTTTCATAATGAAAATATTAAATTTCATATTGTCAACTTTTTCTGAATGTTTCTAATGTATGTAGGTAATCAGATTTCTCTTCAAAATGTTCAAAATGCATTGAAGCAGTTTCTGTAAACACAAGAAATATGGATTAAAGTATTCACTAGAAGTTGCATAAAAAATAAAAATAAATTAGAAACACTTTTTGTGAAAGTTTAAAAAAATTATTGCACTCTGTAGATTCTTTGTTAGTTTAGTATATACACGAAATAATAAAAAAACCCATAAAAGTCAAAAATAGAGAAACATGATTTTCATTTCCCCACCCCACGCTAGGAAATTTCGAGATGTATGTGGACTACCCGCTGTCCATGGACTATGCAGGCTGCAAAGGGTCCTGTTAGTTGTTCTCAAATCTATTTTTTAACTGTGAAAGGTGGCTCATAAATGAACGCTTTTTCTGTGTTTTTCGATTATGTATTTGTTTGGGCTTTTTACATTTTTTTCCAGGAGAGGCATGCTAAGGTTGGGGAGGAAAGGGGCACCAACCACAGAGACGGAGGGGCTGGTAGACAGAGGAATATGTTGGGCAGGCCTTACATTTAAAGTGGGGAGCACTGTTTCTCATGCTCCTTGACCGTGGCCTCGAAAGCACTATGAAACTGTTATCCCCTGCAGATTTGATGCATCACAGTACATACATAGTGCTGTGACCCTTAAAAGGTAAGGGTCAACAGCATTCTGCATGGCCTGCTAGGCAGCTGCTGGGATCCTCTGCCACACAGGAGTAGTTTGTGTGGTGACCAGAGAGGTTGAGGAAGAAGGAGTAGAGGCCGACAACCTGCTTCTCCCTGAAAAAGATACCACCTTTTTCAGAGCACCTGAGCAGTTGGATCTGGTGTGGTGGTGCATGAAGGTGGTCCCGTAGGAGTACAGACCCAGTTTTCCTCGACTGAGTACAACATTGCACTCAGTACATCGAAGTTTGGCTGCCCCGAGCCTTTGGTGTACTGCCAATGGTCGTAAAAAACCTCCACACCCAGGACTCAATTCGGGTGCTGGGGAGAGGCACTTCCTCCACCTCATTTTTGTTTTCCTGCTCATCCTCTTCTACATCCTCGCGTCTTTTCCTCTTTCCAGGCCCTCCAGATGGTGATGGTGGTGGTGGTGTTGGGGGTTGCTGGGGAGGAGGGATGGCCATGACAGAGCCAATCATGCAAAAAACAAGGTCTGCAAAACATGGCTGTAAAGCAGGTGCTCTTTCCAGAACTGCCAGATAGAGAATGAGGAAAAATAATGGGTAGGTCCCTTTGGAGGAGCCATCTGCAGACCATGTGACTGTCCGCGTACAACCACGTCAAAAAGACACCTTGCTAAATTGTAAAAATTTGCTAGATCACTTAATAATGCGTCAATATATTTTTATTGTATTTAATTGTTTTTTTATAACATGCCTAGTACCATACCTGAGTTTGGTTTCTAAGGAGGGATCTGGGATTCAAACCTCTGTTGCTCTGCATGGTCTTGCTTCAAATAACAGCATGTGGACCCTGTGCTATCCTCCGTTCACTTCCTATCAGCTCTTGAAGTGCAAACATTCAACTTGAAAAACCCTAGATTGGCAGAAAATGCAATTTTAAACTGTCTATGGAGCACCGATACTGTCTGCGGTCCTGCCGTCACGCCACACAGGCAGTCACATGATGAGGTCCGGGGACTTCTACAGCACTGATGGCTTCCCGCGAACACCCATGGGGCTGGAGCCACAGGGCGCATGCGCATAATTGTCCACAGAGCAAGCGCTCTATCTGCGGACTAATTAAAAGTGCATCATGCAAAGCCAGACATGTCCGGACAACGCGCACACCCTGGACTGTTGTGGTGTCCATGGACTTTTAATTGGCATTTTAAAAATAAAAGAATATGACAGCAAAATATACAAGATATGTATAGTATCAAAAATAAATGTATTTAAGAAAGGGATGGGGTATTGGAATGGAAAACATAAATGTGAGAAAAATGATCAGGGAAGGAAGAGAGTGAGGTTTCATCAAAGCGTCTTTCATTTAAATTTTGGGTATTTGATGGGGCTGATTGCTGGGGAGAAGGGGGATAGGTGCAAGAAGGACAGTCATAATGAACATTTTTAATCACATGATTTTGGACATAATTTAAAAGTTCCTTAAAGTCATTACTGATTTGATTCAATTTTGCAGACAACATCATAATTGCATTACGTAAAGTTGGGAATTCGGCTTCTCTTTGGGATTCTGCATGATTAAATTGGGGTGTTGTTTCTTCGTGAAAACTATGTACTATAAGACATTTTTTTTATTTCATTGAGGTCTGTACAAATAACATTATTTATTTATATTAAAATAAGTATTGTATACCATTAGAGCTTTTACCATCACTCATTTCTTCTTTTGTAAAATTTTCTTCCAGCCACTCAAATGTGTTTGACATTTCTGTGAAAATAAATAGTGTTTTTTTTTCTAAGAAATGTTTGTATAATGAATGGTAATAATAGAGAAATAAATGCAGTGTACTTACTATTTAGTAAGAGCTTGTTTTCGAAAAAGTGTCTGGTGTATGTGAGTCTGTATGCAGAGTTGTACTGAGGTGATAATATGAGGTGTACCATTTTAGTTTGTGCTTGGTGTATTCAATTATGGATTGTGCTAAATGAAAAAATAATGCGTACATGTTCAAAAGATTTTGTACAAAAAGGTATATTTGAGTGTAGTAAATGTATTTAATGTTGTTTTATGTATATTTGTTTGATGGTTGAAGGATAGAACATGTTTTGTTCGCCCCTGTGCTTTTAGGTTTTGTGAATGCTATCTGATGTCCATGGACATTCGTACTGTCTGTGGACTCTAGTGCTGCTACATTGGGGGTGAGTATAATACAAGGAACTTGTAGCAAATTAAGGCTGCACTGGTAAAAACTTGAAAAACAGTGAAAAAACTTGGAGAAAGGGACATTATGGTAAAGTTGCTCTAATAAAAACCTTTGAAATTCAGTGAAAAAACGTTGTTAAAGGGACGTTATGGTTACAAGTAAAACCGAAAACCTCCAGAAATTCACAAGTTATGTTAAGCTCAACAACCACCATGCACTGATAACACTAACACCCAGGACATCAAAGATGACATCACAAATGCCATTGATGACATCACTGATGACATTACTTATTAAATTAATTGTGATAAAAGGTTCCTACAAGGGATTGTGTTTACAATGTTGGTAGCAAGATGCCAGAGGTGATAAGGAGATATATCATGAAGTAATTTATGTATTAAAGAATGTACTCATCTAAAGAAAATATTATACTAGAGTGTTGTTAATACGGAACATAATCATACATACACATAGGCAATGGCTGTAGCATGCACCATAGAAGTACAATATTTGTAATATGAACATTTTGGATAGTAAAATAATGGATGCTAAATGATCAAAGTTTTGAGTAATATTAAACAACGAATAAATAGCTAACAATGCAAGACTTACTACAGATTTGTGTTAGTACACACAAAACATATAAAGAATCATAATGCATACAAATCAGGGGCACATACAGGGAAACTAAAGTAAGGAAGAAAGAGACAACATCACCAGAAAAAGTAATTAACATTAACGTTGATCTTTATGTACACAATTGAATTGTGTGTTTGAGACCTGCTCATTGCTCCGTGTATATGCACCATCAGCTGAGACGAAATGCTATGCAAACTACTTCAAGGTTAATATCTAGATATATAGTGCCTTTCAAATTTACATATTCTGACTGGCAGTGAACAAAACCACCAGGCCTAGATATGTTAGTGAACAAAAACAAGTGGCCTAGATATGTGATGTCATTAGGGATGTCATCAATGACATTTGTGATGTCATCTTTGATGTCCTAGGTGTTAGTGTTGGCAGTGGACAGTGGTGGCAAGAGTTATGGTTGCTTAACTTACCATAACTGGCACATTTCTGTGTTTTTTTGTTTTTGCTGTAACCATAACATCCCTTTAACAAATATATATTACAGGCCCGGTGGTAGTGGCCCTGTAGTTATGGTTAAGTTGCTCAATTCATAGAAAGCGCAGTTTTTGGGCAGCTTATACCTTTGCTGCCCCTGGACGAATCCTCGCCAAACATTTCAAAATAAGTGTATGGCCCCTCTCAGAAAGATTCTGCGAAGTTTGGTGTGGTTTTGTCAAGGGGGGACAAAGTTATAGGGGGGTCCCAAAATGTGTGGATATCCTCATAGATGCAATGGAAAATAATTTTGCTCAGACCTATAGCCCAACTGCTGGACATATTTTCACTAAATTTGCAGCTGAAGGCGTGCTTTTGTAAATTTGGTATAAATCTGTCCAGTAATTTTCTTTAAATGACCCAAAAGTAGGTCAAAAGAAATATGTGATATCTGGGTCTGGTTTGTGGACTAACTTCCCTCTTTAGTCCACGGACAATCCCCTGGATCAATCAGGGTCAGGTGTGATGTCTGCGGACATCATACGCTCCCACTGATTGGATGGTGAAAAAAAAGCGCAGTGGGGAAAATGTCTGGAAAACACATTTGGGGTTATTTGGTGGTCGAAAGAGGGCTTGGAAAGGGTGGAGGGGTGGAATAAAGATGATATGGAGCTGTTTTAAAAGGTGAAAAAAGTGGACGCTGCCGAGTCCTCTGTCACTTTTGGTGCCCACGGATATCATTTCAATTGCAGGGGGCTCAGGGTGAGTTTTGTTATTTGAAGGGTGTATTGTACGTACTTGTTATATGCTTTAATTCTACTGTGGTGATTGTGGTCAGCAGTCATGCCCCAAGAATCTGGTCACTGGCCACAAACACTATATTGATATATGTATAGTAGTTATATTTATTGTACTGGGAGTATAACGTCATTGTAATATGGTGGAATTATATAACTAAACTATATGTGTTATTTTCGATTGTATTACAATTGAGGACAGTGCTTATTCAATATGTATTTGTTTATGATTGGTATGGTTACTTAGATTCAGCCAGTAATAAAGCTGGAATCTCTGGTTCTTTTTCAGGGTTAATCAGGATCATTTAAAAGTTTTACTTGCATACCATTTTACATATACATTTACTTTTTTTGACCCTCATAAACAGTACCTTCTATGTACTATGTTCGGTACAACATTAGTGTATGAAGCGCTGTTGTTGTATTGACATTAAATAGTCATTTCATTGGGGAAAAATCCATAGAGGATTAAATACAACTATTACAATTATGTGAGTGCAAGTTTGATAGTGTGTCTGATTGAAGTGTGTGTTTGAAGTAGTTAGATACCGGTTGGCATATTCTAACTACATTAGCCTTTAGAAGAAGTTTTGTACTAACAAGAATTGTGATAGCATATTTGAAGTGTATTGCAATAAAGGGTCTTTTTGAAGTAGTTAGATACCTGTTGGCATATTCTAACTGTTCATTTTGCTACAGTTTAGTAGGTACATTTGGGTTGAAGGAATATTATGTAGGCATTTGTTAGATTTGCTGGTAACCTATGTTTTGGAATAACGGAGGTGTCATTACATTCAAACCAACCACTTCCTTTTTCGCCACATGCAGTATAGTGCCCTGAAGTGGTTGTGGTACCACTGTGGTATATTACGCCTACCGTTATAATGGTTTTGTTGCCAAAAGATACTTGGTTTGTGTAAAGCTAGTCAGTGTACAGTTATTTTTAGTACTATCTGCATTGTACCTTAGAAACATTAGTATGACATATTGGCTATGTGAGTTTATTTGTATGCTGGAACGATTGTCTGAATTGCAAAAAAGGTATGCCATTCCATGATTTGTATTCTGCAGAAGCTGGTGAAATGGAATGGATTCACTATTTGGTATAGATACATACACACATTGTTCATTATGAATGTGCTCTTGTGAAACATGGTTGCAGAGAGTGGATGTATGTTTCCACATGTATGAAATCTGGACAATTTAATTTTTAAGGATGTTTTTGGTTTCCAGTACTTGTAGTAAGTACATTAGTAATTATTGAGGATCTTCCTGTGTGTTTATGGTACATTTTACCATTCCTGCACAGTAGTTGAATTATTGCCTTATACCTGAGACACTGTAAGTGCTGGCAGGATTATTTGTGGCATTTTTATGATATGATTATGATTAGGTATTTATAACGTGCTTAATAACCAGAGGTTTCTAAGTGCGGACCCAGGGATCGAACCTGTGTTGCTCTGTGTCATATTGCTTCCACGGTGAACATGTTGCCGCTGAGCTATCCTCCCGAGCATTTGCAAACACAACTGGCATGAGCTGTTTAAGAACATTTTGTGAACAATTGGTGGCAATTGGAAGAGAACATTGATTGTTACATTTGCAGGACAATTTACTCCAGTTGTGTTGCTGAATTTAAATGGACCAGAGAGTTGTGTCTCTGCATTGTTTAATAAGCATGCAGATATGTTTGGAGAAGAGATATTTTCTCTTTGTCTTTTGATGCAAACGCAGTCGAGTTTGTAGTAGACAGTTTTGTGGTTGTATTATTTGAAGGAGAAGCAATTGCTCTTTGTTTCTTTAGCACTATTTTTGGGAGTTCTGTTATAGGTTCTGTTTGTATTAGTTTTCTTTTTAAAACAATTTTAGGCACAGGGTACTTATTTAGATAGGGGGTGTACAGTCCACATAGCCTGTTGCATTCTAGGATGCAAGGAATCTCAATGACTTTGTTTGCATCAAAGTTGACTAGGAATAAACCTTCAAGTGTATGTAGACGTGAAAATGCTACATAACTCATACCTTCCTTAAAGACAGTGCTGCCAATTTCAAACAATGCGTGATTTAGGGTTAGACCTTGAGCTTTGCGAATAGTGACAGCATATGCACGAGACAGAAGAAATTGTTCTCTGCGTACATACATGTCTTTGAAAAAAGGAAAAGTGCTATTGTGCTGCCAATTTCTTTAACTGCTGCAATTTTTCAAAGTGGATGCTGACAAACTGAATGTTGTTGTCATGTGGATATGTTTGGAAGCCAACAACTGTACCAATTGCTCCATTGACTAAACCTTGTTCTATGTCAAGGTTATGTTTTAGAATTACTCTATGATTTAGACACAAAGTTAATATTTTATCATATCCAGCTCTGTTGGCGATCCATTTTTCTAAGCTATTTAGTCATGCGGTTGTTTGTTGACACACAGGGAATGTCATGCTGGGTACTTCTTGTTTGTCTGAGGAGCTGATATGCAGTATGGTTTGTGTTTCTTTTTTTAACATTGGGCCTCATTGCGAGTTTGGAGGCAGCCATGGTGCTATTAGCACCATGGATGCCTCCAAACCAGGCTCCATTAACGTGTTCCTTCAATGAGGAATAACCAGTCATTCCAACATTGGAGGATCGTTAATTCCTCCTTGAAGGAACCATTTCCCATTCCCATTTGAGCCCCCATAGGGTTCAATGGGAATGGGGAGGGAGGTAATAACGGGCACATTACAAATGGCCCGTTATTACCTCCCTCTTCCCCTCACGGGACCCGGGAAAGACGTCTGGTTTCACCAGACGTCCGTTCCGGGTCCCGCAAAGGGAACCTCATAATCAGCGCTCCCGTAATGAAGGGTGCCGGTCCAGTACCGGCACCCTTCATTTCGGGACCACAAGGGTCATAATGAGGCCCATTGTCTTGTTGAATTGACTACAGCTTGCAAGGGTTGGCATTAAGGACATGCATGTTATATTTTTTTGAGTTAATTGTTCCATGACATCAGGAGCAGATGTGGATTAGTCTACTATTTAGGGTGGAGTTTGCATCTTTAATAAGAAGACCAGTTCTAATGCTTTTTAAAATGTTTGCATAATTGAGGTCTGCAAACTGATGCATGTTTTGAGTTAGTTCTCTGTAGTGAAAATATTTCCAGACATTTACATATCCAATGTTGCCAAGTGTGTTGTGCCCATCGTTTGTGTCTTAATGTTTTGAAAATAGGATGACGTTTTACTGGTGTTAACTGTTGGAGGTCTCCGAAAACAATTAAGTGTTATCCTCAAAACAGTTGTTCTTAGTTGGTTTTTAGGACTTTTTGCATTCTGAGGTGAATTAAAGCCAACATGAGGTTCTGTTTGTATTAGTTTTCTTTAAAAAAAAAATGTTAGGTACATGGTACTTATTTAGATAGGGGGTGTACAGTCCACATAGCCTGTTGTATTATACAATGCAAGTAATTTCAGCCCTGACTTTGTTTGCATCAAAGTTGACTAGGAATAAACCTTCAAGTGTACGTAGACATGAAAATGGTACATAACTCATACCTTCCTTAAAGATGCTGCTGCCAATTTCAAACAATGCGTGATCTAGGGTTAGACCTTGCGATTTGCGACTAGTGACAGCATATGCAAGAGACAGAAGAAATTGTTCTCTGCGTACATACATGTCTTTGAAAAAAGGAAACGTGCCATTGTGCTGCCAATATCTTTAACTGCTGCAATTTCTCAAAGTGGATGCTGACAAACTGAATTTTGTTGTCATGTGGATATGTTTGGAAGCCACCAACTGTACCAATTGCTCCATTGACTAAACCTTGTTCTATGTCAAGGTTATGTTTTAGAATTACTCTGTGTATTCGAAACAAAGTTAATATTTTTTCATATCCAGCTCTGTTATGTCCATGACATCAGGAGCAGATGTGGATTAGTCCACTATTTAGGGTGGGGTTTGCATCTTTAATAAGAAGACCAGTTCTAATGCTTTTTAAAATGTTAGCATAATTGATGTCTGCAGACTGATGCATGTTTTGAGTTAGTTCTCTGTAGTGAAAACATTGCCAGAGATGTACATTTACAATGCTACCAAGTGTGTTGTGCCCATTGTTTGTGTCTTAATGTTTTGAAAATAGGATGACGTTTTACTGGTGTTAACTGTTGGAGGTCTCCGAAAACAATTACATGTTATCCTCCAAACAGTTGTTCTTAGTTGGTTTTTAGGACTTCTTGCATTCTGAGGTGAATTAAAGCCAACATGAGGTTGGACACCATGCTTACTTCATCTATTAGGCATACTTTCATTTGTTTCAGACTTCTGCATGCTTCAGTAGTAGCTCCTGCTGATAATGTGGAGTATTCTAATTTGTTTTGCTGTTCTACTGGCAAGAACAGTAGTTGGTGTAAAGTAACACCTCCTATTCTGTAGGCAGCTAAACCTGTGTGGGCTGTTACACAGCTGAAAGTTTGATGTTTCTTAAGTTTTGTGGAAATGTACTGATTATTTTAATTAAGAACGTTTCACCAGAACCAGCTTCACCACTTACATGCAGGTGCCGAGGTTTATAATTTTTATTGCCATGTTCAATTTCTTCATTGACGTTTAGAAACATGCTGAGCTGTTCATCATTTATTTGGGATTTCAGGACTGACAAGTCTTCTTCAGATTGCTGAATAATTCTGAATAATTCTTCTTTTTTCCTCCAAGGTTTAAAAAGTTGCAGTAGGGCCATGCCAAACAGTTCTGTATGTTGCAGAGATTTAAATGATAACTTTATATGATTAGTTAGGCTGGGTTTGGTCAATTTCACTAGGCTTCCTTCACAAGATGAGACTAAATATTTGCCAGTTATCTCATCTGCTGTGACATTGTTTGTGTAGGAATAGTTTTGGGCTATGTTGTACAGGCACATTTTTTCTAAAGCAGTACCTCTTTTTGGGTAGTATTTTTCAATTAAATTGTTTTTTTATGTCCTGGCTTTTGGGATCATTTGTGGCTATTGTTGCCATCTCTTGGTAGTATTTTAGTATTCCTTTTTGGGATGAAGCTGCACCATGGTTTAGCCAGACAATGGCCCTGATGGATGGAATTATTTGTGCTGAAAATAGGGAACTTGTGTGGCCAAACTGCATGTAAATCCGCATTTGTCGATTTATGGAACCAACTGCGCAGGACTTTATTGGGATTTCCATGTAGTTTGCACAGGACCAGAAGGTCTGTGTGAGTTGACTTGCGCTAGACTCCACACAGAGCGTGGGCTGGGCGTGGGCAGCAACCAAAATAGGTTGCAGAACATGCAGAATGTGGAAGAACTTGTGAAAATCTAGGCATGTCGAGGAACGTAAATGGCCGAGAAATTGCACGCAAATCACAGGGCAAATATAACCATGTTCCTGGATTTGAACTGGGAATGTCTGGTCACAAAAAAGTATGTGAAAATCCCAGAACCCATAAGCCACATGATAGCAGGCATAAAGGTCAACGTGCATTGGATCAAATGTGTATAAACCATGAAATACACACCAAGCCAATGTCTACAGCCACCATCAATCCAGCAGAACTAGGAGCCATTTTGCTAAAAAAACACAACAGGAGCAGGATGCCCAGGGCCCTGATCTTTGCAAAATGCACCACTCTTTTTTGGATGCCCGATGATCAGGTCTATGGCAGGTACAGGTTCCCCCCCATATAATCCTAGACCTTGTCAGGGAGTGGGAAGATGACATAAGATCACCCAGCATCTGCTCCCAGGCCCTTTCCCTGCTAGACAAAGTGTACACTGCGCTACATTTCCTTGCCACTGCATCCTTCCAGCAGACCCCTGCAGCAGTTGGTGGGATATCACAGGCTGTCTACACCAAGTACTGTTCTGTATAGAAACATGTGCATGTGTACGCAGGCACATATACATACCCCGAACACCAGTGGAAAGGCAGACAGTCATGCAGGAGTTATAGGCAGTGACACGCTTAGCACATGTACCAGGTGCCATAGTCTGCACCCATGTAGCGCTATGGCCACCCAGATTGACAGAGCACATATACAGGAACTTAAAGCACTGCCACTCCATTACGGGGAAGGTCGTGTGTGGTGGCAAGGGAATCATCATTGAGGTCTATGCCAAATTCTCGGGCAGCACACATGACAGCGACATCTTTCATATGTCACCACTGCACCGGGCGCTGGTAGCTGGAAAACATGACAATGCATGGCTCATTGGTGAGTATGAACGCTCACGCACATGCATGCATGTTACACACTGAAAAATGGACACTGCCAAAAAATGAAAATAATAACCATGTCAACATTTAGAGGGGACACTGTTTACCCGCTGACTACATTCATGATGACACTCATCCGGAACCCCACAACACCAGCTCAAGTGAGGTACAATACTGCACATATAGCCACTCCGTGCATAGTTGAATGCACATTTAGAGTGCTAAAGTTGTCGTTCTGCTCCCTTGACCACTCTGGTGGGGTGTTGCTGTATGCACCACCAGTAGTCTGTTGAATAATTGCAGCTGCATGTGTCCTGCACAGTGTTGCCACATGGCGCAGTGTACTAGTGGATATGCAGGTGGGGCACCGCCCATACTTACAGGCAGCACCCTTGGACATAACTGGCCAAAGGGCACGTGGAGAGGATACACGCACAGGGCTGGTGTAATCGTACTTCACCTAAATACAAACCCCTGTGGAGTGCATACAGTGAAGCCACCTCCCAGGTGCCATTCAATAATGAATTGGGGCCCACCTTATGTGCCCACAAAAGCAACCTGAGAATGTGCCACTGGGAGTGCAAGATGGCCAATCACATGCCCCTGAAAATACTTGTAAGTGGCAGTATCCCACTTCCACTGTGTGAATTATGTAGTGAATTCAATCTTGAATTTCAACAACTGGAGAAATTTAAAATATTCTGGCACACGTACAAATATGATGATATAGAAAGATGCATGAAATAGGCAACAATCAAAGTTGAGTACCTAGCGATTCATAGGCACCATATTCAACAATTCCACCAATTCCGAGAAGCAAACCAAAATCAGATGAAAGTCCTGTGGGCCCATGTGCTCTACAGGCATATCTATGTTGCTGTGAGTGTCAAAGCAGGGGTGCAAGAATAAACATTTGACATACATACTGGGAATATGCATACATTGCCCCAATTTCAAAACATCAGAATAATAGCCAATTTCGAATAGAACAAAACTGTCAAAGGGCCACATTCAGAGGTCTGTCAAATAATGGTGCAAATACCCATGAAAGCAGCATATGACTCATGCCCCTGATATGCATGGCAGTGCACAACTGAACCACACAAGCATATCAACTTGACACAACAGCACACAGCACAAGGAACAAAGTCGTAGAACGCCATCACCTGTACAACAACTGGACTGCATGTAAACACCAAACCATAACATAACATAACAGGCATATTTGCAAAGCTCACGTTCACCCCCAAAGGGGCACCTTGACGCTAATAACAGATGTTTATTTTTACCCAACTTAATGGTAATCATTTTATCTACCTCGGAAGGATGAAGGGCTGAGTAGACCTACCGGTATGCAAACCTGTGACCATGAGGTCGACACAGGCTCCTGTAGTGGATGCATTAGTCCACTAAGCCACAAACCCGGCAAACCACACACATGAGACCACAAGTAGGAAGGCATGCTACAACTTTGATGCTTTCAAAGTCATGCAAGGACAGCCCTGGAGCCACAATGCATGTCACACAACAATAAACTGGTTCAGTGGCAAAACCATTCCTTAACAGCCACTATGCCCACAATACATAATCACATCAGAGCATTCATGTTAAAACCGGACAATAAAGGGCACTGCAAGAGAAATACACATCTTACCTCATTCCATGTGAGCCTGCATCATCGGGACTGCGCAGTCCGCCAAACTCCAAACTGTCGGCCTGTAAACCACCAAACTCCCATGCTGTTTCCTGTTCATGCGTAGAGCTGCTACTTCCATCACAATTCCTGCATCCATCATTCCATGCCAAAATCATTTGTAGAGAAAATCAAATACAATGTGAGTGCCGGCAACACATACATGCACCCAAACAGGCACCAACATGTGCCTCCCTGAGTAACATGCTACAAATGCATACACCAACTCACCAGCCGTCCATCACCATGTGTCCTGGCACACATGCAGCCACCTACACCCACCTTACACCAATGCAACATGCACTGCCCACACAGTTACACCTTAGCCACCCACAACCTCAACACTGGGCGCCCCCCTGAGTGATAAGCAATGAATGACCATGTTACACTTACCCATCATCATGCTGATGGTACCTCCCCAACACATGCATCAGGGCACAGTCTGCATGACACTGAGATGACCCCTAAAAAGAGAACATTCAGAGGATGGAAACCATGGAGCACCTTCATAGTATTGGCAATGGCATGATATGGCATCACCTTATCAACGTGGCAGTGTGACAATGCAGTAAACACTGGCAGTGTATACAATGATGTTAAGCCCAAAAAGAAGTGAAACAAAAATCTCACCAATTTCATACAAAACTTCTTCCTGCAGACGAGAGCACTTCACATAGGCAGCTGGCATGAAACAAACATGCAGACTTCAGAAAGAAATGACAAACTGAGGCCAAGGTCAAACACACAAAAAGAGAGCATGCATAAGGAAAGTGCAAGGGAAGTCAGACTTCACCGGTAATGGAAGGAATTGGGTAAAATGTGCATTAAACTGAAGTTAGCGATGAAATGCACCCAGCAGTTGTCATCGTGCCTCATAATAAGTGACGATGCACCCTGCAAGTTACATGGTTTCCATGTCAATCAACAAATCAATGGACAACCATGTGTGTCTGGTGTCTGTGGAGTACATTGAATCACAACAATGTGCAGCAATGCTGATATGTGTGTGGGTTGGTCTTGGGACAGCAACCCCAGAAGCGGAAGAAACACTGCTTGTGTGGGTAGGAATCAAAATGGAATTAAAATGAATTAAAATGGAATTAAAATGGAATTAAAATGAAAACTAAGGCTGGGGGTGGGCTGTTCCTTGGAGCCTACGTTCAGCCAGCTGCTCAATTACACGGATTCCTTAAGGTCCGGTCACTTTACACATACCCATTATATCCGACAATATAGCAGAGGTATTCAGTTGTTTTGGGCATACTATTAAAGCACTGGTGGAGTTCACTACGTCCCAATCTCTGCACTTTGCTGAGGTCAGCACGTGAGGTGCGCTAGGCTTAGACACACCCCCCAGGGATGCCCGGCCTGGGTGTTTCCACAGACGCGATGGTAACCAGTTAAAACAAGGTGTTAGCGGGCTTCAGCATGTGTTCCTATTTTCTTAGAATTGCTGCTATACTGAAACGAGGTTAGCTCGCCAATCTTAGATTTAGACAATTGCAGTAACCAAGATCTCTAATACACAGAGATTTACTAGACTACACATTTGTCATTTCAAAGCCCCAACTCGGGGGCAATCTATACTTGATTTTCAGTCTGCATATCTAGTTACGCCAGCACAGATAGTGCAGGTAAGCATTTTACAGACGTTCCTAATGGTGTGCTGTAAAGTCATCTTGGTGTTCCATGACACGTTTTTTTTTAAAAAATATGTTTTATTCACAGAAAGTTGAGACAAATAAATTAATTTTATTTCCACATATACATTTGACCGGCTGGTCATAAAACTGAGGTACTCTATTTAACATTATGGGTATCAGACACACGATGAAATAGGTAGTTACATGAATACATAATTATGTTTCTGTTTTCTTTTTTCTACATATGTCTGCACATTTGAACTATGGTATGTACATGCACACATCATT
Organism: Ambystoma mexicanum; assembly: GCF_040938575.1. Classification (NCBI taxonomy): domain Eukaryota; kingdom Metazoa; phylum Chordata; class Amphibia; order Caudata; family Ambystomatidae; genus Ambystoma; species Ambystoma mexicanum. Next base: position 362,383,360 of record NC_090934.1, read on the forward strand.
TTTTATATTAACGATACCATTATACAAACTCATAAGATTGTTTGATGTTTTGACACTTGGATGTACAGTGTTTGCACAGAGAGCTCAGCCCTGACGAAGGAGTATATTACTCCGAAATGCATTGGCTTAAGAGCTCTTGAAATACTGAGGCTACAGCTGGCCTCCCCTTCTGTTCAAGAATAAAAACACTAATTTGCTTGAGCATACCTAAGAGTATACAGTTACTACTAAAACAACCCCCCACTCAGAAAACCTTGGAACACCTTATAGGACATTCTGTACTCGATTTTGAAAATTATAGCAACTACAATTGTGGTGCAATGTTTGAGCGACTGAGTAGCTTAGTGGATTTTCACTCACTTTTTCTTTTGGATTGTAGTTAATTGGTTCAGGTATCTTTGGACCTTTCATCAGTCGGCTCCTTGACATTGGAATTAGAAGTATAATAAAGTTTATAACCTGGTGATACCCATCCTTTCACCCTAGAGTCATGGACTTGGCCATCTTAACATCCCTCAGATATCTTGGCAACACATTCCCATGTTGGAAGGTGGCACACACTATCTGCTGCTCCCACTCTGTCTCCGCAGCCTCCAGTGGCTGGCAGATGAAAGATTCCATGCCTGTTGCTGTGGTGCCTCTGTCATTGGCTGAAGGTCTGCAACACTTCCTTGAATATTAGCGCCAGTACCTGAAGCCAAATCATGGGAGGATGGCCTTGCATCCGTAACCACCACAGACGGGGGACAACCACTGACTGGCCTTGAGAAGCCAGCTGCCCTGCCATTGACTCACAGGCCCCACCTGATCCACCCATTGGGCCAATCACCTTTACCCTCTTTGAGGTATGAATATGAAGTCAAGTATCAAAGTCAGCTGAGCCAGAAGAGTCAGAAGAGTCTCCAGCACGACTCAGGATGGTCTGGAACACCAGTGGGTTCTTGTGGTCTACCACACAGCGTCCCCCACTGGTGGTCTGACACACCATCAACTCTTCCTCCTCCTCTGCATCTGGTGAATCCTCACCTGTACATGGACAGAGAAAGACATATTGATCCATGTTCAAAGAGACAACAATGCACATATGCTTCAAGGAGTACTCTAATAAGAAATGGCAGGACACGCACCCTTCAGACTTTGTGCATTCACACACTTGGTCTAGTAAGCAATAGATGCATGGCATTTGCTGAAATGTGACCCCCCCACCCATCATGATCACATTGACATTCAACAGTGGTGCAAATGCACAATGAGCAAGGGTACACTTGGCCAGACAGCAGCACTATAGTACTCGTCCAGGCGCAAACAACACAAGGCCCAACAGCATCGGGAGGCAAGCATACCAGCAAGGTGTGCACAACTGGCAGGAGGAGCACCCACGGTTCAGGCATATAGTGTGCATCCGGATGGATTTGCGAATGCAGCTGATGGCAGAAAGTCTGCGGGCTACAGTGGCATGGGCTGCCAGGGCAGAGGTGATGGAAAGAAGAACACTGAGGAGGGTTGAGATTCTGTAGGAGGCTTGCAGGGTTGCAGGAAGGAGGAGAGGAGGATGCGTGACTGCCTACAAGCCACCATGACCGGACTGTGGCCTGCCTACAAGTGGAGGACGAAGAATGTGACTCTGCCCTCGAGGACATAATGGCACAGTATTGAGCCTGCTGCTCATGTAAATAGTTGATTTTGTGATTTATTGTTTAGGTTAATTTTTTCCCTTTCCCTTGGACATTTCCTCCTTTCCACATAGAGATTTTTGCTAGGTTATATATTGTTAATACAATTTCTCGTTGTTCATCAAGCTGTTGTTGTTGTCTCTTTGATCATGTGTTTTATTTTTATTTTTCTATGCATTTCTTGCGTGATTCTCAGGTGGGTTTGGGGACAAACTGTGAAGGGGTGGAATATGCTTTACAATTATGTATGGGGTTGGTGTGTGGGGGGGCCCACAATGCATGGCCACCCACAAACACACATCAATTCCAAACAATGTGTGGTCTCATGTCATGCAGCTCCTCTGCCACTGTATTGATTCTTCATCACATGTGAGTTTGGTTACATGTGGCTGTAGACATCATACGTCTGCTTGGCTCACACACTCTCAGAATTCCTTTGTATCACCCCAAAGCATGCCTGTTCATATTATGTTGGCTGCAGGGGCTTAAAATGTTGTGCTTTCCGGCCTCATTCCATTGATTAATTGCATGTTGTTTGTGACTATGCACTGACATCACATGTGCCACTGTCCTGTCAGTGATGCATTTGACTAGTGTCCTCCTATGTTGTTCACCTACAGCAGTTTGAGGCAATTACAATGACACATGTGCACAATGATACATCACATTGCAGCACATTGCTATACTGTGTGGCATGTACATGGTGGTTTCACAGTGTAGCTGCTCCTAAATTAAGTTACTTTTTATATTGAGAATGTGGTCTAACAGGGATATCTTTTTACCCTCATTCAAAGAACCTTCATGAATTGGGCAAAATGTATCAGACTGGATAATGACACTTGCATAGTAAGCTATACTCAGTAATTTCTCAAATTAGAGAAGTATAAGAACGTGGGCTCTATTGGTAATATAGCCAAGGTTTATGACAGATTGCGGACAGAAAAAGATATTCCCCCAAATGCCATTTCGGTTGCTTCAACTAAATTCATGCTACAGCAGAAGATGAATATTTGTATCCATGAGAATCAAATTGTTCGACTGGCCTCAAACAACAATACTGCTTGTTTCATTAGCTATATTAATGAGTGGCAACATAGACCAACATACATTGTGGCATACCCTAACAGTGGGGTTCTGCGGCTTTACCTCTTGCTGAAATGTAATATCTGTGATACACTTGAGGCTAAGGGTAGTCGAATGGGCAGCTCCCTAGGTAACTGCAATTGTCGCTTATGTGGCAAGGATACAATTGAATGTTTGAAACACATTGTGGTGCTCTGTGAGGGCTTGTACCCACTTAGAGTTACATTTATGAAAATGTATAATAACCAACTAGATTGCACTGATTTGTTGTCACTGTGGCCAATATTTATGGAAGGCAATGATGTAAACTTGATTTATTTCCGGGTCAAATTTTAGTGTAAGTTTGTAGAAATGTTAAGGATTTTATTATTGTATTTTTTGATCAGATATTAAGGTATTTTATTGATTACTTTTAGCTTCCTCCATGAACATTATAACAGATAGAACTGATCACATTTACTAATAAACAGAAAGCATGTGTTGTTTTTATGTGTTGGTTTTATGTGTTCAATGTTTAAAATAATTTTAATGACCTCTTCCTTTTAATATCACTATCCTGTATGTTTCAAAATATTTTATGTTGTATATACAAGGCTTAACAGCTACATGTATATTAATCCAAAAAAATAAATAAATACATTAATGTGTCCTGTTGCTGTGCCACTGGTTGTGATGTACCAGGGAGTCCTGTGATGAGGAAAGCAACCTGCATTCTGCATCAGATCACCCGGTTGTTGAGTATATGGGTGATTATGTGGCCTATGTGCTTCATGTTGGTGGCAGGCCAGTAGAATTGAGGTAAGTCATTGTGCACTATTGCACTGTTAGGGGGGTGATGAGGCAGGGCCAGGCTGGGTTGGTGTGAGGTATGAGGGGGCTGGTGGGTGGTGTCTGGACTTGAGGGTGCTGCCTGGGGGCAGTGTCAGAGGTGAGGGCAGTGTGGGGAGGGGGTGTATCATCAGGGGGCTGCCTCGGGTAGTGTTGGAAGTGAGGGGAGCCGGTGGGTGGTGTCCAGACTTGTGGTGGCTGCCTGGTGGCACTGTCAGAGATGAGGGCCTGTGTGGGGAGGGTGGAGTACTGTGAGAGTGGTGCCTGGGGTGGTGTCAGAAGTGAGGGCAATGTGGGGAGTGGAGTGTGCTGTCAGGGGGCTGCCTGGGGATAGTGTTGCAGGTGAGGGTGGGTGGTGTCTGGACTTGAGGGGGCTGCCTGGGGGCAGTGTTGGAGGTGATGTTGGTGTGGGGAGGGTGGAGTACTGTCAGGGTGGTGCTGGGATTGTGTCGGAGGTGAGGGCAGTGTGAGGAGGGGAGTGTACTGTCAGGGGGCTGCTTGGGATAGTGTCAGAGGTGAGTGGGTTGGTTGGTGGTGTCTGGACTTGAGGGGACTGCCTGGCGGCAGTGTCAGAGGTGAAGGCAGTGAGGGGAGGGGAGTGTACTTTCAGAGGGTTGCCTGGGGTAGTATTGGAGCTGAGGGGTGCTGGTGGGTGGTGTCTGGACTTGACAGGGATGCCTGGGGGCTGTGTCAGAGGTCTGGATCGTGTAGGTAAGGTGGAGTACTGCGAGGGTGGTGCCTGGAGTTGTGTTGGAGGTGTGGCAGTGTGGGGAGGGGTGTTTAATGTCAGGGGGCTGCCTGGGGTAGTGTCAGAGGTGAGGGGGCTGTTGGGTGGTGTCTGGACTTGAGGGGGCTGCCTAGGGACAGTGTTGGAGGTGAGGGCAATGTGGGGAGAGTGGAGTACTGTGAGCATGGGCCTGGGGTAGAGTCAGAGGTGAGGACAGTGTGTGGAGGGGAGCTTACTGTTAAGGTGCTTCCTCGGGTAGTGTTAGAGGTGAGGGATGCTGGTGGGTGGTATCTGGACTTCAGGGGGCTACCTGGGGGCAGTGACAGAGGTGAGAGGGGCTGCTGGGTGGTGTCTGGACTTGAGGGGGATGCCTGGGGCCAGTGTCATAGGTGAGGGTGGTATGGGGAGGGTGGAGTACTATGTGGGTGGTGCCTGTGGTAGTATCGGAGGTGAGTGTAGTGTGAGGAGGGGAGTGTACTGTCAGGGGGCTGTCTGGTGTAGTGTCGGAGGTGAAGGGGGCTGGTGGGTGGTGGCTGGACTTGAGAGGGCTGCCTGGGGTCAGTGTCGGAGGTGAAGGCAGTGTGAGGAGGCTGGAGTACTGTAAGTTTTGTGCCTGGGGTAGTGTCGGAGATGAGGGCAGTATGGGGAGGGTGTGTACTGTCAGGGGGCTGTCTGGGATAGTGTTGGAGGTGAGGGGGGCTTATGGGTGGTGTCTGAACTTGAAGGGGTGTCCTTGGGCAGTGTCAGAGGTGATGGCAGTGTGGGGAGAGGTGTGTACCGTCAGGGGGCTGCCTGGGGTAGTGTCAGCGGTGAGGAGAGCTGGTGGGTGGTGTGAGAGCTGCCTGGGTTAGTGGTAGAGGTGAGGAGGGATGGTGGGTGGTTTGGGAACTGCCTGGGGTGGTGTCGGAGGTGAGGTTGGCTGGTGGGTTGTGTGAGGGCTACCTGGGGTAGTGGCATAGGTGAGAAGGGCAGGTGGGCGGCGGGAGGGCTGCCTGGGTTAGTGTCAGAAGTGAGGGGGGCTGGTGGGTGGTGTGAGGGCTATCTGGGGTAGTGTCAGAGTCAAAGGGGTCTGGTGGGTGGTATGAGGGCTGCCTTGGGTAGTGGCAGAGGTGAGGAGGGCTGGTGGGTGGTGTCTGACCCTGAGGAGGCTGATGTGCAGCCAGGGTATGTACCAGCACTTTGTGTGCAGTGGGAGTAGGGGGGACTGTTCGCAGGGGTGCAGACATAAATTACGTGGGACATCAGGCACAGTAGCTGGGGTGCATCCGTGACTTACGTGGGACCTCGCACAGAGTAACTAGGATACGGCCGTTAATTACGTGAGATCTCGCACAGAGTAGTTGGGGTGCAGCCATTACTTACAAAGGGCCTTGCGCAAAGTAGTGGGGTGCAGCTGTTACTTACTTGGATCCTCGCACAGAGTAGCAGGGGTGCAGCCATTACTTACGTGGAACCTATTGCAGAGTAGCTGGGGTGCAGCAGCCGCCACTTACGTGGAACCTCACAGAGTAGCTGTGGTGCAGCCTTTACTTACATGGAACCTTGCACAGAGTAGCTGGGGTGCTGGATGTTGTGTGGGAGGTGGACACGACGCAGCCTTGCGGAAAGTTTGGTCTTCGTCTATGTTTTTGGCTTGCACAGGGACGTTTTGTGGCTGTTCCTCACTTCGCACAATTCACTTTGCATGTGTTTCCACTAGAAATGTGCGTTTGGTCCATGAATATGCAGAGTGCACATTTTTTATCCTGTGCAAAGTCTTGCACAGTATCGTTCTGGGCGCACGGCAAATGACAGGGGAAATGCTCACTTTTCCATGAATCAGGCCCGATGTGCTCGGATTTGTCATATAAGGCTGTGCCTGTTAAACGGTCTGCATCTTCGTAGCACCAACATTCTTTGTGTGAGAGCATTTTCATACTGAAGCTGTACAATTTTGGTGACAGTGTTTTGTCAGATGATATGTCATCCCAGAGGTATTTGAGCTCTTTTTTCTCAGCTTTGGTGAGGCTGTGACATATCTTGCAACTGCAATGGAATTGTCTGCAATATATTGTATGCCTATGTTTGCATTCCACACGAGGGCAATGATTGCTCCATCCCTTTTAATGTTGTATGTGTTTTTGGAGGATGTACTGTTAAGACTGTGTCTAACAGAACACCTCAAGCTATTTACTTGTCCTTTTTTGCAAACTGGTGTAGCGAAGGCAAAGCAAGATTTAGTATAGTATTTACCTTTGTTTTTATATCTATGCTGACAGTATTTGCCACACATATGTTTTTGGAAGCATAAGATTTGTGTACGTAGATCACTACCTTTGGTTTCTGAAGGGATGTTGCAGATAATGTATTTTTCCATAAACTGTAAAACAATTGCATCACTGTCATGGCCAAATTTGGGAGCATCTTTTATCCACAAAAGAATGTGGATGTGTGGTGCTCCTCTAGAATGATATTCTTTTCTCCAAAAGAAGTGTTGCACTTCTCCGAGTCAAGCGGTAGTTTTATTGCAGTTGAAGTACAGAATGGCAATGAAGTAATGGTGCAAGTACCTTCACACATTGCCAGAGTCAAGAGCACATAGGTCTCCTGGTGTTTTTGTATCTATTCCATGTTAATTTTGGTTTGCAGTGCGTAAGAAGTTGTGCAAGTCATCCCATGCGTACTCTGCACAACTTAAAGTAACTAACCATGTGGGGGGCATGGGTTCCTCTGCATACAACATACATTAGCGTGGCGTTGGAACTAGTGTTCCTTTGTAGCATGCATGTTTGCCAAGAGATTTATGATACTTGACTGCTAAACTTCATCTTTGTCTTTTATTTTTTGAAACCGTTGTGTGGCGGACATGTTTAAAACTTAGAGCCTGTTTTTAATGTGTGTGCAATTCCATAACATAGAGTTGCTAGTTTACTTTTGAACAGGAGGTGGAAAACATATTCTACATTTTTTCAAATCTCGGATATTCAGAATATTTTCATAAAGAGCGATAGTCTGATGCACTAATTTGTGAACCTTTCATCATATTTTCCTCCTTTTCCTGTAAGAAATTGTAGAGGAAAAGAACATGCTTATACACCTTTTTCTTAGTGCATTTGACATGTTTCTAATGCATTTTTAATGGTGTCTTTGCAGTCTAGTGGATGAATTGTATACTGGTCTAACATTTTTGATGCAGCAACAGGAACTAAACATTCAAATTGGCCAGTTGCTTGTGAATCTTGAGTTATTTTGGTGCTTTCTTTTAAGTTTTTCTCTGTGTGTATATCTTTGTAGTATGTATTGTTTTCTTTGGGATGTTGTATGGCTTGTCTAACTTTGTTTAACTTGACGAGTTGTTGCCAAATGTGTTTGTCTTTTGTTGGTACACCATAACTACTACAATCAAAGACTGATCTATTGGCCGCTGTACTCCTAGAGTTTCTAACATTTTTTTTGTTCTTTTTGTAAGAGGTTTTGCAACAACAGACACATACTTGGACTGCTATTTCAGCAGATGTGTTCTGAAACCTAGCTATTTCTTTTATGTATGTGTTTGTTAGTAGGTTGGTGTTTGTGAGGTTTTCGCTAATGTTTTCTGAAATTACTGAATTTTCATAGGCAACTTCAGCTCCAAAGTATTGGATGTGCTATATTTCTCGAAGGAGTTATTTGATGTTCCATGTAGGAGAACATTATTTACATTTTGCAGTTCTAGAGCAGGACTTTTTGCATAGTATAGTCTATGCACAAGATTCCATATAGCAGAATGGTGTGTTGAAAATATTTTTATGTGGGTGAAGGTTTTGTTGCAAGCATTTCCTAATATGCAGGCTAATGAATGTCTCAAATTCCAGTGTGACTGCACACTGGACAAGAGTCCATGGTTTGTAAAGTTTTCATTTTTACTTTTTTCTTTTACTTTCACATATTGATTGATGAACTGTCGTAAAGATTTAAAGGATTATTGGTGTATGTTACACATTGAGCCGTATGTCCATGTGAACACTGGACGGTTTATAGGGGGGAAAGGAACATTTGGCATAAAGTTTGTTGGGGATGTTTTTTCTATAACGGTTTCTTTTGTCATAATGGTGCCTCCTACCATTTCATACACTCGCCAGTTACTGTCTATGGCAATTGTTTTCTTTTGTTCTTGTTTATAAGCCTCTTCATTGAAATATGGTACTGTGCTGCTTTGTGAATCCATTCACCTTCACAGAAGTTTGAAAAGGTATCTATATTATTATTATTGTTTTTGCTCATTTATTTATTTATCCAAAAATAAAAGCATACAAATAACATCAACATTACAACAACTGATAGAAACCAAATAAAAACAGCCTATATACAGTATTTACAATCCTTAAAGTATACACATCAACTCTAAATAATACAAAACCACCAACAACAGATCCTAGTACAAATCAAGAAATCTTCTCCATATTTTCTCAAAAATGTGCAATTTCTTTTGTCTTCTGAAAATTTCACTTGCAGGTATTAAAAGATATCTATATTGACATTGCACATGTTTAGAAGTACTTTAATAATTAATTTTGCTGGAGGTTTCATTCTGTTGAAAATCAATATGAACACATTTCTCTTTAGTAGGAATGTGCTGTCAATTAGAGCTTCGAGGTTTAGTCTCCTGCCGTAGTTTATAAGGATAGATTGTGACTTTTCCAGCTGATTTTATAAGATTATGAAGAACTGTACGTTTGACATTTTTTGATAGAATACATTTTTTGGATTGCTTTACAGTGCCTACATTAACATTGGTAGATCTAGTGTTAAGGTCATTAGTAGGTGTGCTTTGTTTGTACATCTTATTTTACTTTTAGTTAGTTTTTAGTTTTTGGAAGAGGGGTCTTACCTTTTTTAGTGGTGGCTGGTTTAGCTTTGTTGAGTGAGGTTACTAGCTCTTTTGTTTTAATGTTTTCTATACATTGTTTTAAAGGTACATGACTATATAGCTTGCTTCTATTCTTATTTGTTCTGTTTTCTTTTGTTTCTACGGATTTGCTTTTTAGTAGGCATTTTGTTGTGTCTGTTGGGAAAAAAGAAGTTGTGGAATGTATATGAGTGTGCTTTGCATGGGTGAGTGGGTGTGATTGTAGAGATTAATAGAATGCTGTTTGATTGTGAAGTGGCATACTCGGTGTGGTTGGGAAGGTTGCAAGAGTAAGAGAATGTAGAGGTGTGATGGGCTTGGGTTAGTGAAGATGGGAGTGGTAGTGTGATTGAATAAGTAGGGACAGTATGATGTTTTGAGGGAAACAGTGGGTTTTGTAATGGTGGTGTTCAGATGGGAATAGAAATTGTGTGAGTTGTGCAATGTAATAGTTAGAGTGAAAAAAATGTTGATTTGAAAAGAATACTCTGAGCTAATAAATAGTGGAAGTATATTATAACAATTACAGAAATTTAGATGGTACATTAATGTACGTACTATATAGGATATAACGGGTATCCTTTTTCAGAAGCTGTTTTCAGCAATCTTCTACTTTCCTGTAATCGTAAAAGAAAGTGAGTGGGTATATGTGGTAATGGTGAAGTGTTTTTAGTAAGCAAGATTGTTATTTTTGAAGGCAGGTGGAGTTCTTGGGAAAAAGAGTCAATGAAGTTGTGGCATGGGTGGCGTACTAATGTGTGTTAACTATGTTGTTAGAAGAATTGGAGTGTAAGTAGTTGTCACGTTGGGAGGAGCAGGGCAAACATGGGTGTGAGGAAAAGGTGAATATCTCGTTTTTTTCCACTGCTGATTTTAATAAAAGAAGTGCTCTGTTTGAAGTGTAACGTATTTATATTGTGTTGCAGTGTTTTTAAAGAATACGGAAACTGTGGCCTAGTGGTAATGCAATTGCGGATTGTTGTTACAGCAGTGTTTGGTGTCTTATAGTAGAGGTTGTGAAAGAAGAGTATTTTATATGTAAGGTGAAGTGTTGTATATAGATACTTTGGTGGTATACCTATAGGTGTGAGCAGATGGAGAATGCTGGCAGCGAAAGGTATGTAATGAGTGAGGTTGGAAAGTGTGACATTTATATTGAATGAAAAATGGAGAAAAAAAGTTTTTAGCAGTGTTTTCATGAAAGTTAATAAATGCATATGTGCATTTCATAGGAATTCTGTGTGTAACTTTTTTGTAAAAGAAAATAAAAGCAGATGGAAAGGATTTGTAGCACTTGGTATGTGTAAGTTTAATATTTTGGGAAACACAGGGGGTGGCGTCCTGCCACTAACATTTGTAGCCTTACACAATTATTCTTAGTAAGGGCTTACCATTTTTCATGCTTATTTAGCTGTGGAAAAACAGATTATTTTTACAATCTTACAGTCCTCGAAGAGCAAGGACATTGTATTGAGTACACATAGCTTATTATTATTTAGCTAGTGGCTAAACTGCAGAAGTGGGCCAACTTTTAGTTTTCTGTGCAAGTCAACGCAATCTGCATCTTGTCATATACATTTTGTGAAAGAAGGGGGGAAGAAAAAAGGGCATAGTAGGCACAAAACAAAGTGAACAAAACAGTTACACAATTATATACTCAAGTAGAAACAATTATTTAGACAGTGAGAACAATTGCCGTGCATCTTTCCTTTAACAGAACAACTATTTGTGCAAACAATATCATGACGGGCACAGTTTTGTTAAGTCCATTCATATTTAAAAGGTTGATATTAATGTGTCCTTTTATGGCATGCAAGGGGGTGACCTAGTCATTGGTCAAAGTTTAATTTGTTGGCAGTACATGCATACTTGCCAGCATAATCCATTTCAATGTGTACGTGCATATGTAGTCCTAGATTTTTTGTTTGTGTTCTGCGACTTGTAGTTACATTTTTTCCATTATAAAACTTGCAATACAAGTTGCAGATTGCAGAGAAAAAATGAGGACTCTATTAGCACCTACAGATTGGAATGTGTTTTGCTACCAAGTGTGCATCTACTGTAAACATATTATACTTCCACATGAAACTTAAAAATGTAGAAATGTTTTGCATCTGCTTTTTCTTTCTTTTAGGAAAAAGTTACACACACTGCTGCTATAAATTCGCATATGTATGTTTTAACTTTCTTCAGCATTCGCCTAAAAAGAAACATTTTTAAAAACACATAATTTTATATTTCTAATTCGATATAAATGGCACACTTTCGAGTATTTCATTCCAGTCCTGTTTTTTTTTTGTTGCATTCTGGGACTTGTAGTCTGAGTTTCATAATGGGAGAAGTGGAGTGAATTACAAGTCACAGAATGCAAAGAAAGAAATTACGATTAGAAAAGCACCTACATATTGGAATGGGTAATGGTGGCAGGTAAACTTGCACACAGCTAGTGCCATTTAAAAATGTTCTACAAATGTTTTGCATCTGCTTTTTCTTTGTTGTAGAAAAAAGTTACAGACAGTAACTTTTTCAGATTTTTTTTTTACTTTCCAACACATTGCTCCTAAAAAGCAACATTTTTAAACACACCATTGTAAGTATTTGCTGCTTAATGTGAGTAGGTGCTGAATGCTGCAATGCATGGATTTTGCTGGAGTGGTTAAAAAAGAGAATATATTTATTGAGAAGCTTATTAAAGGATAAGTAGCAGGAACCCGGCATAGATGTGACTGGGAAAACCGCATTTTAAAACTCTAAAATTTACAAATAAAGGTTGTTTTACTATTTCAACCCTTCAGTTTGCAATTTGGCTTTTGTTTCGTTGCAACAACTTGGAAAGACTGTGAAATTCATATATGGAAGGGCTGCTCACCGTAATGGCGTTTTTGCTGTTTGTTTCTTGAAATATATATATTTATATATATGCAAAAGAGTTGAAGAAAATAATGTACAAATATAAGCATACACGTACCAAGTCTTCTTAGATGCAGATATTATTGAATGTAGACATTTTGGAAAGTTTCACAGTAATTTTAGATGTAGATGACTGTGATTAACAGGAGGTATGCACTCTCAGAAGTCTTTTAAGGATACCTGGCACAGAAAGAGGACTGTGGGGATTAGCCAAATAGATGTTCTGGTTGTGGTTTGCAGGAAGGGATAATGTTAGTGTTTTGTTTGTTGCGCGCAGGTAAGATGGCTGTGGCTATTGCTCCGAAGAAGAGGAGTGTGTGGAATGTGAGAGATTGTTGCATGAATTTATTGAAAGGTTATACTGAATCTTGTGGCATCTGTGCTACTATTGGGTTGCAGGCAGTGTAGGTTTGGTGGTTTACAGTTTCTGTGGTAAACTGAGGGAGTTTATTATCATTTTGTCAGAGTATAGCTTTATTTCAATGGCCA